>NW_012141858.1:715289-720801 GCF_000956105.1 Propithecus coquereli
AGCCATCTAGGCCTAGGGGTTTCTTTTTAGGCAATTTTTAAGTTACAAATTCAATTATTTTAATAGCTATAAGGGTTTTCAAATTATTTATTGTCTATTGGGTGAGTTATTGTAGTTTGTGTTTTTCAAGGAATTGGTTCATTTCAGTGATATCAGAATTCTTGCAACTGGTGAACTGGGCATTTTTTTTAGAGCTCCCCAGGTGATTCTAACATGTAGCCAAGATTTAGAAACACTGCTTTAGGGTTTGGTGCATAAGGAAAGATTAGTGGAAGAGGGACTGGGAAGCAAACAGAGATTAGACCATGAAGGATCCTAGGAAAGTGCTCAGATTTTGGTTTTGGAAAAAGTTAGCCTTTTGTTAGTGTGAAGCATGGTTTTGGTCATGGTAGGATCAAGTGTTGAGGACACTTAGACTTGAGACATTAGATTTGGGTCCGGGAGCACCATTATGAGGCCACTGAGTCATCTAATGTATTTATTTAGTTAGGCTAGGTTGTGTCAACAACTCCAAAAATGAATAATTGCTCAAATATAATAGGTGTTTATTCTGCTCACATACAAATCCAAGGTGGGTGTTCCTGATCAACAGCCAGCTTCCCTCCACACAGAGACTCTTTTCCATTTTGTGACTTTGTCATCCCTTAGTGCTCTGGTTCCCGAACTGTGTACTGTAGTAAATCCATGGTGAGTTCAGAGGACCACCATGGGATGTTTTAAATTTTTGAGGATGACACAGCCATACTTGATATCTATTGGACATAACACCACTAGCTTGAGGTAGTTTAGTTCAACATTAGATCATACCACATGGCTTTTGTTGATGTCATATCTTTCCAAAGCTGGGATCTTGGTAGTTACTGTGATAAAAAGCAAGTTCCCTGTGAAAAATCAATGTGGAACAGGAAATTAGGTTGTCAAAGTTTAATTTGAAATTTTGAGAAGTTGTGCAATGTCCAAGAAACACACGTATACCATTACTAAGTACTTGTGGCTACGTAAGAATGAAATAAGTATATTTTATAGAAATGGGATCTCACTGCATTGCCCAGGCTGGTCTTAAACTCCTGGTCTCAAGTTATCCTCCTGCCTCGGCCTCCCAAAATGCTTGAATTATAGGTATAAGCCACTGTGCCTGGCCTGTTCTTTCAATTTGTATGTATTTTTTTCTCAAATGGTTAATTAGTTGTTAGGATAAAACAATGTTGTTTGGACCTACCTACTTAATAAACTGAACTATTGGCATTTCATTTGGCCTCGAGGTGCAAATTTCTGAGACCCTAAGGGCTCTGTGAACTGAGAGAGTTTGGAAACTTCTGCCGTAGGACTTTATCTTGTCTTCATTCAGCTGGTGGAAGGGGAAAAAGAGATCTCTTAAAAACCATCACTGGACTGCTTGTGTTCACATCCTAAGGACAAGAACTTATTCCACGTCCATATCTAACTTCAAGGGAGTCTGAGAATTAGTCTAGACAGGTGCCCATGCAGTAAGAGTAGGAAGGATCTAGGGGGACAGGTAGCTGACTATGCCACACAGAGGCAATATGTGAAAGACTGAACTACATCAGTGGACTCCAGATATTTCAGTGAGGAGGAATCTCCCTGAGTTAAGGACCAGTTAGGCTGTGGGGAGCAAGGAAGAGTGAGGGCCAAGAGGACTTCAGGGTTCCCAACTTGTTTGATTGGTGGATGTTGATGTCTGTCACTAAGAACGGTAATCTAGAAAACAGGAGGGGTTTATGTTGCTGTAAGTGGTTGGCACAGGGCAGGCACATGCTATGATGTCATATGATGTCATAAAACTTAATGAGATTTAAATACCAGGGGAAGGTCTTAGGATAGTTTTCATCATACCCCAAAGTGTTCTATAAGACCTTTGCCCCATAGCTGTAGCATAAAAAGAGAAAATGCATTTTAAAAGCAGCCAGCAAAATAGACATTGATGAAGCTCTTCTTGAAGTTCCGTTAACTGCATAGATTTTTTAAAATACCATAAATAGCAAGATAGAAATACTAGTGGCCAGGTGTGGTGGCTCACATCTGTAATCCTAGAATTTTGGGAGGCTGGAGGCAGGAGGATCACTTGAGGTCAGGAGTTGGAAGTCTGACACTAGCCTGAGCAAAATATCAAGACATCTCTACAAAAAATTAAGAAAAAATTAGGTGGGCATGGTGGTGTAGACCTGTAGTGCCAGCTGCTTGAGAGGCCGGGGAAGGAGGATCGCTTGAGCCCAGGAGTTTGAGGCTGCAGTGAGCTATGATGACACCACTGCACTATAGCCTGGGTGTCAGAGCAAGACTCTGTCAAAAAAAAAGAAAGAAAGAAAGAGAGAAAGAAATACACTATTGATGTAAACTCAATACCATAAACCACAGATTTTGAAATGCTGGTATAAGAGATAGAGTTTTGTTCCCTGCTGTATCATCAGTGTCTAGGATGGTGCCTGGATCATTAGTGGGTGCTCCCTGGTAACATCAGTCCCAACCCAGGGAATTATGATGGGGCGGTGAGCACTGGCTCGTGGCCAACAGAATTATTGCAGGATGGTACAGAGGCAACATGGTAAAGGAGCAGAACTCACACAGGAGCTGACAGTTACTTCCCCGAGCTTACTTGGTGGATTATTTTTACCCATGCCTTAGCCAGGGGATGGCGGCCCACACCAGAATACTCTAGTTATATCTGTGTACTACTGTGGAAAGAAAATCATTGCTCACACTACAGTTTTATCCGTAGATTACTTTCAGTGGTGCCACTGGGAAGTTTATCCCCCTCAGGAAATAAACAGATGCTTTTTCCAATACTCATTTCAAGCTCCTCCTAACATCCCCTGGTTCAGCAAAGCTGTGGGGATCAAAGCTGGGTTTCTGTGATGAACTGCCGCATTTTTCACTCTCAGCACTTGCCACCCACACTAGCAGAGAGAGGTCTTTGGGCACTTTCCACCTCTGTGTAGTGACATGAGGGATGTACTAGAATTTTTCTCATCCCCTAGGAGTCTGAGCATAAATTAGATAAGCACCAGGGATGTACAGCTCATAAATATTACCTGGCACAAATCTTCATGTGAAACAAAATTATGATAGGTATTTATCTTATGCAGCGATGCACAGGAATGGATTCATATCTGTATGTTTCTTGGAGCACCTCAAAAGAAAGGGGATATACAATATGCAATAACAAATATAAAAATCTGTGACCTCTGAAAGTACGTGATATATGTTAGGATTTTTCAAAAAAATAGATAGCACAGAGATACTGACTGTCTTTTTGGTATAACTGATTCAGATATCATATGTCTCCTAAAGCATTAAATTAAAAAAAAAATCACTGCTTATAAAATATGACAATACTAGAATTCTTTCAGCTTTCTACTTCTCCAAAATCAGTTATTTAATTGTCAAAATTTTCTATTAAGCTTTCCAATGTCACAACTTATTAACAAGTTACTTAGTTTTTCTGGATCTTGCTTTCCTTGCCTTTAAAATAGGGATAACAGTATCTATCCTATAGGGTGTAGTGAAGATTAAATGGTAAAATTCTTTTAAGGAACTTATAATAGCACCTGCCACATAGCAAGTGTTAATATATGTTAGCCATGGTATTATCATTATCTTTACTGTTATTATTTGGATGTTGGAAAATTCCAGATATGCATATTGTCAATCTGGTACTTATTTTGATTGTTATGACTATAAGACAAAACAATTAGCAGTGGTATTTAACTATTGGTGGCGTCAAAGACTACTTTGAGAATCTAATGAAAGTGGTAAACACTTCTCCCAGAAAAATGTAGTATATAATTTCAGGGGAATTCATGGGATGCCCCTGCGCCAGAATCTATCCACATACCTTACTTAAGAAACCCTGACCTAGAGGATCAGATCTGAGCAATGTAACAATCAAAGAACATCCTATGCTAGGCTGACAGTTTGTAATTTGTGTGCACATCAGGTAGGGATCGTGGAATAGCAATTAGTGCCCAAATCTATCAGTCAGGTATTCCTATGTAGTCATTTAATATTACATTTTAAATGAAATCATAATGTAAGATATCAGAAACAGGAAGTGGTTCACCTCAGTGAAACCTCCCCTCTTCCTGCACACAAGCACACAATGGCCCGAGTGGTAGACATTCAGATGTAAGAATCCACAGGGACCAGAAAATGGCACTGGGCAGAAGACCTCATGATTACAGTTGCTTCAAGAGCCCCAGAAAATTTTCCTTTGGGAAAACTCTCCATCTGTAACTTTTACTTGTAACTGGTTGTAAGCACATTTTCAAAATTGTTGACATGATTCAAAACTGGATTTTCCAAGTTAAACTTAAGTCATTGGCATGACTAATTTTGAAATCACCCTGGTCTTCAATGTTTCCTTAGAGAAGTTAACTACATTCTTATAGCTACGTGTGGACTGTTTTGATCCAAAAATATTTTTGAACATCTAAGACTGTGCTAGGGGCTAATATTTCAGAGACCAACAATCACTGCCTATACCTTTCTGCAGTTCACATTCTACATGTAAGAGACAAACATCTACAATGATAATTTCAATAAAGTGTGGTTAGTCCACAGTATGGCCTGGGAGCCTGAAAGAGAATAACTGCTCAACCTGAGGTCCCAGGAAAGTCCCCTGTAGGCTATAGACATGTATTTAGAAGTAGAAGTTCTTCTTTAGATGAAAGTAGGATGTTTACTTGCAATATTACATCATTTCCATTTAATAGTTGGAGAAAGGAAAGTACCAAAGATTGCTTAGCAAATTGGTGAGATATTTTTGGGAGGAAATCTTTTATTCTTCCATGTCTTTTTGGGTACCCTTTTGGTCAGTATCTTATGTTGAATAGCTATTTAGATTTTAAAAAACCACACCTACTATGCCAGGATTAGAATGATCAGATTGGTCTGGGAGTCCAGATGAACAGCAAGAGAGATGTGTCTTGTGCAGCTGGGTGGAGGAGAAGAAAAGAATACTCTGAAGTGAAGAAAGACGCTGAAACATGCAGATGTCAGGTGAGGCTGAATGAAGAAATCTCTGATACTTTTTAAGATTATCCATCATTTTAAGGCTTTATACTTTTCAAAATGTTCTCACATTCACGAACTAACTTATCTTTCAGAACAACTCTGTGAAGAAGATACCACCACCATTTTACAGATTGCAGAAACTGAGACTTGAAAATTAGGGTCCTTAGTACATGAAATTGCCTCCTCATGTACCTGAATGCTATCAATTTTCAGACTCATCATAACGTAATTGCTAAACATTGGAATACAAGAATGGATAGATGAAATACCATTGAGAAGAGGGCTGAAAAATAAGGCTAGCCTTAGGCAGATTCCAAGCTACTAGGGCAACAGTAAATCAGTCCACCTCATTTTCTTACAGATGCCTGTGTGTCAGGGTATTTATTTGACTTTCCCTTGTTTTACGAGACTTGATCCATTTCAAATAAAGTAACAGATGGAAAACTAATAGTGCAATCACCGCAGATAACCGAGAGGCAAG
>NW_012141858.1:720851-721957 GCF_000956105.1 Propithecus coquereli
GGCCTAGAAGTTCTATAATTTTTTAATCAGCTTTTTTAGTTTTCAGTATGTAAGCCCTGTATATGTTTTGTTAGTCTTACATCTAAGTATTTCACTTTTTGGAACAACTGTAAATGGCATTTATTATTAATTTTAATGTATATATATTCATTGTTAGTATATAGACATACGACTTATTTTTGTGTCTTTACCTAGTATCCTGTGCCCTTGATGAAGTCACTTATTAGTTCTGGGAGTGTTTTTTCTTTGTGAATTCTTTAGGTTTTCTACATAGACAATCATGTCATCTGCAAATAGGGACAGTTTTATTTCTTCATTTTTAATCTATATACCTTTCTGGCTGAACTTCCAGTGCTACGATGAATAAGAGTGGTGAGGTCGGGTGTGGTGGCTAATGTCTGTAATCCTAACACTCTGGGGAGCTGCCTCGAGACCAGCCTGAGCAAGAGTGAGACCCCATCTCTATCAAAAAGAAAAAGGAAAAAAAATAAAACACTTAAAAAAAACCCAAAATATTTTTTAAAAAAGGGTGAGAATGAACATCCTTACCTTGTTCCTGTCTTATGGAGAAAGCATTCAGTGTTTTATCATTAAGTATTATGTTAGCTGTATGTTTTTTGTAGATATTCTTTCTAAAGTTGAGGAAGTTCCCCTCTATTCCTATTTTTCTGAGAGTTTTTTATCATAAATGGGTTTGAAGTTTGTCAAACTTTATTGCATTTTGTTTTTGTTGTTATTTTTTTTAGACAGAGTCTCGCTCTGTTGCCCTGTGTTAGAGTGCCGTGGCGTCAGCCTAGCTTACAGCAACCTCAAACTCTTGGGCTCAAGCTATCCCCCTGCCTCAGCCTCCCGAGTAGCTGGGACTATAGGTGTGCACCACCACAACCAGCTACTTTTTTCTATTTTTAGTTGTTTGGCCAATTTCTTTCTATTTTTAGTAGAGATGGAGTCTCATTCTTGCTGAGGCTGCTCTCGAACTCCTGAGCTCAAGCAATCCTCCCACCTTGGCCTCCCAGAGTGCTAGGATTACAGGCGTGAGCCACCACGTCCAGCCTTTTACATTTATTAATATGATCATGTGATTTTTCTTCCTTAGCTTGATAATA
>NW_012141858.1:732657-734428 GCF_000956105.1 Propithecus coquereli
GAGATGTGTCTTGTGCAGCTGGGTGGAGGAGAAGAAAAGAATACTCTGAAGTGAAGAAAGACGCTGAAACATGCAGATGTCAGGTGAGGCTGAATGAAGAAATCTCTGATACTTTTTAAGATTATCCATCATTTTAAGGCTTTATACTTTTCAAAATGTTCTCACATTCACGAACTAACTTATCTTTCAGAACAACTCTGTGAAGAAGATACCACCACCATTTTACAGATTGCAGAAACTGAGACTTGAAAATTAGGGTCCTTAGTACATGAAATTGCCTCCTCATGTACCTGAATGCTATCAATTTTCAGACTCATCATAACGTAATTGCTAAACATTGGAACACAAGAATGGATAGATGAAATACCATTGAGAAGAGGGCTGAAAAATAAGGCTAGCCTTAGGCAGATTCCAAGCTACTAGGGCAACAGTAAATCAGTCCACCTCATTTTCTTACAGATGCCTGTGTGTCAGGGTATTTATTTGACTTTCCCTTGTTTTACGAGACTTGATCCATTTCAAATAAAGTAACAGATGGAAAACTAATAGTGCAATCACCGCAGATAACCGAGAGGCAAGGCATCCAGGGAGCCCTGTGGATGCTCCGTGGGGAAGCCAGGCACCTGCTGCAGTGAGTCTGACTTTGATTAGAGCCCTACTGAGACCCGCTGGAGCTCAGAACTAGGGGAGGCTGTGCTGCCTACATCAAGGACAGTGCTCACATCCTACTTTTGGTGTCCTCTATCCTAACAAGGAGGTAGCATTCTCTTCTGGTCCAGATCTTTTCTTCTGCTCCACCTGAGAAACAATTATATCCTTGTCCCAAGAAAAGGTTCCAATTAGGGTGAGCAGGAAAAGAATGAGCAGACATTGTCACTACCATTTCCTCTTTGGCTCTGTCCTTTGTATTGGTACCTCAATCACCTTACCCAAATATGACTATCTTCTAGCCTTACTCTGAGTTTGGAATGTTTCAGTCCTTTCTATCCATGCTTCCATTCATCTATCCCCCCCATCCATCCATATTTCCCATGAATATCTATTGATTGTTTGCTAAATGCTAGTCACCTTGCTATCCAGCACTAAATGATATAGAATTAGTCCCTGCCCTCAAGGAATTTATATTCTAGTAAGAAACACAGACCTTAAGTATTTAAAAGTCATAACAATATGATCAGTGATGATTAGCAAAACAAAGCGTTAGTTTGGGGCTAACTTGGGACGGCCACTTGAAAAATATTTGCAAATGGTTCATTATACCTTGGGAAAACCAGCCATATTGCCTTGAGTAAGTCACTAAACCCTTGCTGTGCCTTGATCTCTGAACTGTAAAATGAGAGAACCGAACTATATGGTTTTAAAAATTACCATATTTCATTGACTTCAAGATGTCATCGCTAGCAAGGCACATTGTTATTTTATTTACTGCTAAAAAAGAATAGGCTGCCAGTTAAATTACAACATAATGCTTTCTTTTATGACTAAGATTTTTAAATTTTATACTTATTAACAAACTGAAAGTGAGTACAGGAAAAGGAAAATGTAAGCGAAATAAATTGCTTAAGGTGTTCCTACAACTTCTCCACATTCACCTTCTGAACCAGTGTCACTGGTGTCCATATTTTCTATATGATATTGTTCTCTGGGTCATAAAGAACACTGATGATACAGCATGTCTTAGGGAGTGCCCTGTTATTGTCTCTTGGATTTTCTTCCAAGCTGCTGAGACTTAATTGGTGAGCTATTTTTTTTTTGAAAAATTACTTTATGA
>NW_012141858.1:736434-823974 GCF_000956105.1 Propithecus coquereli
AGACATAAACAGCCAATTAACACGTTCTGTATATTATACTGTATTCTTACAATAAAGGAAAGAAAACGTTACTAGGGAAATTATAAAGAAGAGAAAATGTGTTTACTATTTATTAAGTGGAAGTGGATCATCATAAAAGTCTTCATCCTCATGTTCATGTTGAGTAGGCTGAGGAGGAGGGTGGAGGTTGGTTTCACTGTCTGAGGGGTGGCAGAGGCAGAAGAAAATCCATGTATGTATTAGTGGACCTTCTCAGTTCAAACCATGTTGTTCAAGGGCCAACTGTTTTATATATATATATATATATATACACACACACACAATACACACATACACAAACACACACCCCAACATTATATGAACTAGAAAACAGAGGTGGTATATCTTAACAGCAGTACTAGAGTGTAGTGCTTGAGACTTGGATTTATATTAATAAATGCTTTTCAACATATGGGGTTTGGAAAAGGAGCAGATATCTTGTTTTCAAAACCTGTAGTTTTTCTCAGGACTGAAGTCAAAATCGTTACTGTCACAGAGGAAAGAAGGGAAGCCTTTCCAACTTTGTTTATCTACATCAGAAAGTTCACTATCCCTGAGATAGGAATCATTGCAATAAGACAGGAGCGAATATGTTCTCCCAAAGGGAGATCATTGTTTCTGAATTACACCTACTGGTCGTCGGGTGTAAACTCTGCATTTCCCAACCTAATGCTTGGTAGCACCAAGACATTTCAGTAAGGGTTCATCATAAACCAAACATTCTCCACTCATGAAATAACCTTGTCTCCCACTGGATTTCCTTCTTTGTTTCTTGGGCTTCTGCTCTTTATCTTTCTTCAAGTCTGTGCTTTGCTTCACTTCCTGTATCAGTGTCTATGATTTTTAAGCTGAAAGTAACATCTTCCCAAAGGCAGTGGGATTCATACTCTTTCTGATCTTTCAGCTTCCTCACTTTCTTCTTGATTATAGGCAACTTCTTGGTATTTACGAACACTGTTTCATATTTTGCATACGTTGCAGTATTCTATTTCCCTTTAATTGAGCAAAAGACTTCTTGTCATTTGGAAAAAAAAATCTCAGTGGTAAATCTGTGCTTCTTGTTCTCATAAAAAGGTTTAGGGCAAACGACGACATTTGCACTATAGCCAGTTCTGGAAAAATTAATATTGCAATTCTCCTAATTCCTCCCAGGGCATTGTGAGGGTAGACCTCCTAACCATTGGGAAATGTGAGGATGTAATATTTGTCACAGTCTAGACATGAGACCATGAGGTGCTGTGCACCTCAGTTGACACCCTAAGGAATTTTGATTTGGTCCAGACGTGAGCACTGAATTGTATCTTCTTGATGAAACGCTCAGCAAAAATGGCTGAAACGGGTGGCTTGCTCAGCCACGAATGTTACACTGTTTTTGGAAACCAAGGGAACTGGTCCTTCTGAAACTATTAATAGCTGTGTTCTTTTCAGTATCATTTGGTAATGTCTAGTGACACTGCAAAATCTCACCCAAAATGCAGTTGTATGGCTTTTTAGCAACTGATTGTTTCATTCCATCATGAAAGGCTGAGAGCTACCATTTCACGACCTGACCCATTCAGTCCCCCAGATTCTGCTGGTTACCAATGCTCACAAAAAGGTCCAGATGTACAAAAAGTCTGCAGACATTTCTAGAAGAGGTCTTCTTTCAAGAATAAACTGTGGAAAAACTACCTTAGTAAGATTCATTCCAAGCCTAACCTGTGGCAACAGGTGCATGATGACATTCAAGTACCCCTCCACGAATCCTGCCTCCCCTCATCATCTCTATGGCCGTATGAATCAAAAAGGTCAGCATTGCTTGTTCCATTGGACATGAAAGAATTAAGTGATTCTGTGGTATCTGGGCACTTTAGACTGTTTTCTGAGCTGCTGTGTGTCAAGACTGAGGCGGATCCAGAAGAATATATTAAGCACTTTGGGAATGAGCCACTTCGAGGAAATCATCAGCGACACAGAATTCATCTTCACTGCTAGAATAAAGAGAACTCTGGGACTGTATTTGGAGACATGTTGACACAGTTCGGAGATGTTAGACTGCTACTAGGTGGTAAATGTTCACGGCCTGTACTATTTGGTCTTATAGTCTCATAATGTCCCAAGGTGGCAAATACAGGTCCAACTGGTAGGGAAGATGGATGCTGCTCTGAATTATACAACCAAGCAGATTCTGGAGGTAAGACTGCCTGGGAAGGCATTGTGCTGACCACAGTTTCCAAGGGACTGTGTTGACATATTGCATCTACAAGATTAATAGTACTTATAATTCCATCTGTGTACTTCTCAGCATTACTCTGGTCTTTAGCAATCTGCAGTGCACAAGGTAGTGTTTCATTGATTCTACCATGCTATTTGTTGCCTTGTTGAGAGTTTCAATTTTCTTTCTCTGTTCATCACCTTTGCAGTTATGAAGCTTGTCATCAAAAAGCTTTAACCGTTCTATTAAGGTTTGTAGGTAAGCATCAGCCTCTATAAGTTTCTTATCAAAGTCTTGGACACTAGGAAGAAATCCTGAATTCAAGCTCCCAGAAGGCAGTGGGAAGGGGGCAGGGAGAGCATGACATTTAAACCCACAGCTGGTCCCAGGCAGGCAGCAGGGCCCTGAGGACTCAGGGGTGGGAGCTGGCCCTTGTCCCAGACCCTCAGGGTCTGTTCACTCCACAGGTGGCCAGCAAGAAAGTCAGCATTACTTTGGTCTTTAGTAATCTGCAGCACCCAGTGTAGTGCTTCACTGATTCTACCATGCTGTTTGTTGCCTTGTTGAGAGTTTCAATTTTCTTTCTCTGTTCATCACCTTTGCAGTTCTGAAGCTCGTCATCAAAAAGCTTTAACTGTTCTATTAAGGTTTGTAGGTAAGCACCAAGGCACCCACCCTCTATGCCTCCAAGGCAGCGAGCTGGGGACTACTCCTTGGTATCACCCTTTTCCCACTTCTGTGGGATCCTCACTTGGCAAGTTTTGATACTTGTGCTTTCTTGATCCTATGGGAAAGTATCAATAGAACATTTTAGATAATAATGTATATTCCTTCCTCAAGTGGTCCTTAATGGTTTATTTCCTGAAACTTCAAGGAGTTACATTTACCCAATTATATCACCAGGAATTGCAACCAAGTAAGAGCATGCACAGGCAATAATAATCACATCACAACTTCTACAGGTCTAAGAACAACTGTAAGATGCATTCCAGTTTCACAGTTGTTAAAATGTGTGTGTGTGTGTGTGTGTGTGTGTGTGTGTGTGTGTGAGAGAGAGAGAGAGAGAGAGGGGGAAGTGCATCATAGGATAAATGAATACAGTATGTTCTTTCAAATTCCACTCTTAGCTGAGGTTCTTAAAGTACTAAAGGAAGATGGAGCCAAACAGGCATAGCCCTAAGCCCTGGGTCCCACCTTCAGCTACTCTTACCAGTTTTCACTCTCTTTTCTCCATGTAAGATTTCGAAAGGAAGTTTCTACTGCTAAAAAACAAGAATGAAGCCCTGCCAGGCAGCAGTTTAGCCATTTCCATAAGTCTGTAACACTAACGCACAGGTTACGCTACTGAGTCTTAAATTCCTGGGACCTTTGCTGGCACGGGCTTCTTACAGAGTCTTGAGAGGGAACCTAGCAAAGTATTCACACTGTCATATGGTTTTGTCAAATTTGAAAACGATTTTTGTATTCTTTTTTTTAAAGAGCTCCCTCTTCTCAAATTGTAGTAATATGTTTTAGAAACCTGAATACCTAGATCTTCCTCTGAAAATATAATTTTATATCCATATAGCATTTAAGCTATTTAAGCTAGTAGAGTCACATATACTTGATTTTCACAGAAACCCAGAATCCTAAAGATGAAAAATATCTAAAGATTTTTGAGGTTAAATAACTTGCCTAAGGACACCTATCAGGCAAATCATTTTGCTAGAACTTAAACCATGTGTTCTAACCCTAAATTCAATCTCCTTTCCACAATATTACTTTGGTTAACATGGATCACAAGTCTTGGCTTGACCAAGTTTCCAAAGTGACTCTTATCAAAAAAGAGATCTGAATTCTAATTAAAAGTTCTAAGACTGTTTTTCTTTTACTTTTTGAATGCAAATATGAAATATTGAAACAAATTGTAGTTCAAGTGGACTATGAAAGTCACTTTCACACAATGGGTGAAAGAATATTTTCTGATTTGTACTGAGTAAGTGACCTGCCAAACCTTTATTTGTGAGGCCATACAAGTTCTAGAGAATAACAACTTTGTGTTGAAATTCCAGAGAAATAATCCTTGCTGAGTATCTAAAGAAAAAGGCTCACTCTCTTTTTGTTTTGTTTAATCTTTGTTAAACTCAGTGATATATGCACACATAGGAACATATTTTTCTCATATCTGAAATCTGGATACATATTTCCTGCAAATATATTACTATTGTCTTTATTTTTTCCATTACATATTTTCCTTTCATAGATTCTTCACGTGGTCTCACTACAATATCCACTGTTGTTATCAAGCACAAGCGGCACAGAGGACGGTTTCCCTTTAAAAGCACAATGTCCTATCAATGCCTTTAAAAGTCATTAAAGAATATCTCACCAAGCCCATGAGAGCATTACAATAATTGCTTCTCTTACCTAGGTGAAAAAGGACATATCTGTCAACCAAAGAAGTGCAGAGGCAATTAACACCTTAATACTCCACTGGGAAATTGCTAAAATTAAAGAAATAACAGGGATGCTTCATGGTTATTGTATTTCTAATATTTAGTTACTAGCACGGCTGTAGAGTTTGAGTTCCTCAGTCATTCCCATTTATTCTCCCCAGCACAACAGGGCCAGGAGCTAGGCATGGGCATCACACAGGGTATATTTGGGTGAGGCACATATGGTTCTCTGGTCACATTTTTCAGAGGCTGAATGCAGAAATAGAGCTGGCAGGCGCACTTATGAAATCAATATGCAAGGCTACGTATGTTTTAAGTCAATAATTTCTCAGGCATAAAAAACACATTTCTGGATTCTGTGCTGCCATCCATAAAACTGCCTTATCAGTTCTCTTCCAGGGCTGGGCTACTCAGCAGGAAGTTTCTATTTACTGGGCCTCTATACAAACAGCAGAGGCACAGGAACGAACTGAGGAATGAATCACATGGGTAAAAACCCTCATATGTCAGCAGCAAGGTCTAGTGAGAGCCTAGAGGCCGGTTCATCATCTCTCCCTTTTCTGGGAGATGCTGGAGGGCCTTTACTGAGTGCAGTCCAGGAACACAAACCTGGTTAGGATTTTGAGAGACAAAGAAGCAATAAACAGAGCCTGGGCCCCCTTTCCTAAGGAGGAGACAAGGCTGTAAGTTGTAGCAGAAGTAAAATGTATTTCTTTCCTTCCTTGCATCCCAACCCCAAGAATGGCTGTTCTATGCAGGACCAGGGGAACTCTCAGAACTCTCAGACAAAATCGCATAGGATGATCTAGCTCCCATTTTTACCCAGGTGAAATCAGGTAAAAATGAAAAAAAGATAGCAAGCAAAAAGAAAGCAGTGATGAACCCAGGTAGATGCTGGTAGAGACTGAAGGAGGAGGGGCCATTGGTTCCCCTTGTCTGGAGACTGAATCGCAGGTGACCTTCAGGGATGTCTGGCTCAAGACCTACATCCCTTTGGTCTTCTTTGCTCTGTGCTGACAGCTGCCATCCAGTACCTGTCTGAATATGCCCAGCGTGAGAAAGTTGTCCTCTCAGAAAGCTACCCATGCCTTCTTCACGCAGTGTCAATGGATAATAACCGACACTCACTAAGCACTTCATAGGACCAGGCTGACTTTGTGTGCCAGGGAGCACAGGCTCCAGGGCCGTCCTCACGCTCTCTAAGTCTGATGCTCAACGCCCGTGTGATTTCCCTCCTCTTGAGTGTGGGCATGACCTGTGACCTGTATCTAACCTGTAGAATATGGCAAAAGTTCCAGATATACGTTGCCACGTGTATGTGACTACACACATAAGACTGTAGCGCCTACTGTGCTGGAGACTTCCCCTCCCTCGTGGGCTTTGAGGCTGCAGGCGGCCACGCTGGGGCTGAAGGAAGCCCCTGGCTGACAGGCAGCAGGAAACTGATGCCCTGACCTGAATTCCACCCACAACCTGAGTGAGCTTGGAAGTGGACCCTTCCCCAGTCAAGCCTCAGCTGAGACTGCAGCCCTATCCGGTGCCTGAATTGTAACTTTGTGAGGCTCTAAAGAGGATCAGATAACCTGTGTCTGGAATCCTGCCCCACAGAAACTGTGACATGATAAGTGTGTATTGTTTTAAGCTGCCAAATTTGTGGTACTATTGTTACACAGCAATAGATAACTAATAGAGATGTTTTATGTGTATTAACTCATATAATCCTCACTACATTCTCAGTTCACACAATGGGAAACCTGAGGCATGAAACTTAAGCAATCAGCAGATTAACTCCACACGGTAGTAGGGGGCAAGGCTGGCATTCAAATAAGGCAGGCTCGCTGCAGAGCCTGTCTTCCTAACCAGTCCGGTATGCTGCCTTTCAGACTTCTTAGAAAGTTCTACTTAAGTTGCTTCCAAATATGACTTCCTATAGTTTATCCTAATAGCATGAGTTAAACATCCAAATGCAGGTGCCAGTCAGATAAACTGAATGGAGCAGGCCCTGGGGGATGCACATGTGCAGGGTGTGGACATGAGATAGGTGAACAGCCACAGGTGTCGCCGCAGGGTATTCACTGGCCAAACAAAAGGCATCGGTGGCCTCTTAGCCAGTGGGATAATGCTGGTTGGTACCCTCTGGCACACAAGTTCTAGTTCTGCCTCTAAGATTGTGGACAAAACATTGACCCCTTTTCCATACGACCTGAAATATTTGAAAACCGTTGATCATTTTTGTTTCAAATTATCTATTTCCTCATTTTTTTTTTTTTTGAGATAGGGTCTTGCTTTGTTGCCCAGGCTAGAGTGCTGTGGCGTCATCATAGCTCACTGCAACCTCAAACTCCTGGGCTCAAGCGATCCTCCTACCTCAGCCTCTTAAGAGTAGCTGGGACTACAGGTGTGCACTACCATTCCTGGCTAATTTTTCTATTTTTTGTGGAGACGGGGTGTCGCTATGTTGCTTAGGTTGGTCTCCAACTCCTGGCCTCAAGTGATCCTCCCACCTCGGCCTCCCAGAGTGCTAGGATTACAGGCGTGAGCCACCATGAGCCATTTTCAGAAAATGAACCACCATGAGAAAATGAGCCATTTTCTCATTTCTTATGTGAATGGTGAGACCATCAAATTTTTGTTGTTCTCTTTGCAAATGGTCTTCTTAACACATGCATAAATATTTATAAACTTGTTGGCTCTGTGTGGCATCAGTTGGCAGAAATGCTTCCTCCTCTTTTTCCCCCTCTGTAAGGCTCAGCCTGATATGGCCCCCCAAAATATGATTCTGACAAGCATAGCCCATCCACTGATATTTCTTCTTGTCATTACAGTAGTTAAAAAATTATCCAGGTAATAAACAAATACATTTAGGTATAGGATTCCAATGATAGAGAAGTATCTGGGCACTTGTGCTAGACTGTTTTGTGCTGTTATAAAGGAATATCGGGGGCTTGGTAATTTATAAAGAAAATAGGTTTATTTGGCTCATGGTTCTGCATGTTTTACAGGAAACATCACGCCTGGCTGGGTACAGTGGTTCATGCCTTTAATCCTAGCACTTTGGGAGGCCAAGGAGGGAGAATTGCTTGAGCCCAGAAGTTTGAGAACAGCCTGGGCAATAGCAAGACTCTGTCTCTACAAAAAAGTAAAAAATTAACTAGGTATGGTGGCACGCACTTGTAGTCCTAGCTACTGGGGAGGCTGAGGCAGGAGGATTGCCTGATCCCAGGAGTTTGAGGTTGCAGCAAGCTACAACAACGCCACTGCACTCTACCTGGGGCAACGGAGTGAGATCTCGTCTCTTAAAAGAAAAAAAAGAGAGAGAAAAGAAAAGAAAAACATCCTGCTGCCAGCATCTGCTTCTGGTGAGGGGTTCACGGTCTGGTGAGGGGTTCACAGAGTTTCCAATCAAAGCAAAGGGAGGGCAAAGGGAGAAGGTGTGTCACATGGCTGGAGCAGGAGCAAGAGAGGAAGGAGGTGGTGCCAGGCTCTTTTAAACAACCAGCTCCTGCTTGAACTAATAAAGGGACAACTCACTCATCCTGGGGAGGACACCAAGCTATTCATGAGGGATCCACCCGCATGACCCAAACACCTCCCACTAGGCCCCACCTCCAACACTGGGGATCAAATTTCAGCCTGAGATTTGGAGGGGCCAAATATCCAAATCATATCAGCACTCTTCCACACTCTTCCTCTACTTCTTTTCCCATCTCAGAGGAAACCACCGTCAAAGTTTGTGCCTGACCTTCCGTTCTCTTTTCAGACTCTAACATTTAACCTAAATTGGATTCAATAACACAAGATGATTTGCTGTTTTCCAACATAACAATATGTCTTGGAGATCTTTTCATGGCATGACCTATATAGGTCTACGCTATACTTTTAACACAGTTTCGTAATGTTTCTTAGAATGATGGCATCCCCATTTGTTTGGCCATTTCTGTATTGATATATATTTTGGGTTGTTTACAATATTTCATTAACAAGCTTCAGTGGACATCTCTGATCTGCTGGCATATTTTATTCCCAGTCCT
Organism: Propithecus coquereli; assembly: GCF_000956105.1. NCBI lineage: Eukaryota > Metazoa > Chordata > Mammalia > Primates > Indriidae > Propithecus > Propithecus coquereli. The sequence continues at coordinate 745,134 of NW_012141858.1, forward strand.
GCCCACTTTCATCATCAACTCCACCCCACATGTCGACTTATAGGATGGGAGGGACACTCAGTTCCTACTTTTCAACAGTGAGACATAAGAGTTGGGAGAGTTCCCTTCCTATTCCCATAGCCTCCTTCTCCAAAGCCAACTGACATACTCCCTCAGAGGCAGTGAGTGATGCTAACAGTGTTTGTTGGGTGGCTACTTATATTTTTTTTAAAGCATTTCTTTATCCATTTGGGATGATTCTCAAAAATCACCATGTCTTGTAAGTAGGCAAGTATAATTACCCGTTTGTGCACAAGTGTGAGGATAACTAAAGGATACCTTCCCAGAAATGTTGGAAAAAGCATATACATTTAAAACATTTTTATTGATGCTACAAATGTGTCTTCCAAAAAATTTACGCTCCTATCAACAGTATGTGAGTATTTCTATTTTCCTGTATCCTTGATAATACTTGATATAATCAGTACTTTTAATATTTGCCATTTCATTTTTTGCAAACTCCTAATATTCTCTTCCCTTTACTCCTTGTGTCTGAAGAGCAGAAGAGGAATTCTTCTCACCATAATTACAACCACCTTCATCTGGCCTCCTACAATGACTAATTCCTGGATATACTTTATTAGATTATGGATAATGTTATCATGGAAGAAATGTAGCTAAAAGAAGGGATTAGGGACAACTAGAGAGTTCTTCCAGGTTCTCTAATTCTATGGTCTCCAACCCTGGGCCACTGCCCATTACCGGTCCATGGCCTGTTAGGAAACGGGCTGCCCATCACATCCTGAGCTCCACGCCACACCCCTACAATCCACGACACACATCCCTATTTCCAGTCCGTGGAAAAATTGTCTTCCATGAAACTGGCCCCTGGTGCTCTAGTTCAAAGAACATGGGGAAGAAGTGTACTGCTTGTAGAAGCTGGTATAGAGTTACTTTTAGCAAGAGGAAACACGTAGCTGCTCAATTCCAGATGTATCTCAAGTGGCTTCTAAGGAGAAAAATCTTACACTAGAAAGGGGAGGATTTAAGATTAAAATAACAGAAAGCATAACCCAAAGGTAGGAAAAGTGATAGTAAAGCACACCCTAGCTGTTTAAGATATATCCAAGTTTCTAGAGTCAGATCAATGACCAGATAAATGAGTCAGATAAATTTAAGTCAGAGAATTAAAAGACATGATTGTGAAATGAAGATAGAAATCAAAGATTTGCCCAAAGCCTGGGAATGAGTATTTCAATTTGTACAGTGAAGGACTCTGGAAATCCTAGACCTCTGGGATATGCCCTGGAGAAATTTTAGGAAATATTATTATACCACTGAAGAATAAGACATGTAAACCAACACCACATATAAAGATAATATATAGGAGGTACAATATTTTAGTATTTAAGTAGGATTTTAGAAAGATCTCCCATATTAACCTGTGGAAGTCTGTGGCTTTGAGGCTCACTGAGAATGGTACCCAAAGCCTGCATATCAACATTCACAGGTGAGAGTCAAGATTTCTGGTGGGGACGCTGTAGAGCTCTGTCCTTGGTGCTGCTATGCTCAACATTTTTAACTCTTTATTAGATAAGTATCAAATTTGTAACTGGGCCAGGCACGGTGGCTCATGCCTGTAATCCTGCGCTCTGGGAGGCTGAGGCGGGTGGATCGTTTGAGCTCAGGAGCTCGAGACCAGCCTGAGCAAGAGCGAGACCCCGTCTCTACTAAAAATAGAAAGAAATTACTTGGACAACTAAAAATATATAGAAAAAATTAGCCGGGCATGGTGGTACATGCCTATAGTCCCAGCTACTCGGGAGGCTGAGGCAGAAAGATTGCTTGAGCCCAGGAGTTTGAGGTTGCTGTGAGCTAGGCTGATGCCACGGCACTTGCCCCAGGCAAGAGAGTGAGACTCTGTCTCAAAAAAAAAAAAAAAAAAATTTGTATCTGGGTGGGGCACGGTGGCTCAGGCCTGTAATCCCAGCACTTTGGGAGGCTAAGGAGGGAGGACTGCTTGAGGCCAGGAGTTCAACACCAGCCTGGGCAACATATTGAGACCCTGTCTCTATATATAAAAGAAAAATTGTGGCTAATTCACTGCTAAGAAGAGTAATAAAGATATGTGATGATCAGGAGCAAAGACTATTTCCACCAAGTTGGTAAGATGGGCTGAATCGTGTGAGAGCTACGTACATAGCTGAAAGATGAGAATCTTTGAATTAAGGGAATCCTAAACCTGAATGCCAGCTCTGTCACTCGACAGACTTGGGAAAGTTATTTAAGCTTCTGTAATCCTTAATTTATTTATTCCTCTGTAAAAGTTGGATAACATCTCTCTCTCTTTTTCTTAATAAATAAGACTGAATGATTTCTGGTAAGTGATGGACACCTAACAATTGTTAGTATTCTTCTTCCTCTCCTCTTCTCAAATATTACTAGCTGAATATAATAGAAATAAATATGCAGACAACTGAACAAAGGATACAGTGTTGCCCAGCATGATACAGAGTGCTCCAGAGTGCTGTTAAGAGCAATTCATGAGAACACAGCCTCTAAGTTTTAGTTGACAGCAAGTTCAATATAAGCAAACATCATCATTTTATTAAAAAGCATAGTTTTAATCTGCATTCATTGAGTATTACATCCAGATCAGGGGAGGTAATGGTTTTCTTGTACTCTGTTCTCTTCAGACCACAGCTGAGGGAAGTGCTCAGTTTTGGCTGCCACGTGCTGAACAGTATTGACAAAGTGGAGAAAGACTAGCAGGGTATGGAAAACATGTCATGTAAGGCAGGACTGAAGGAAGGAACATGTTTTACCTGGTTTAAAAACAACAACAACTGAGGGAAGAGATGATAGGTGTATTCAAGTATCTGAATGACTTACTCTGGGGAAGTTCAGAAAAATTAGAAGAGCCAGAGGGTAGAGGTCCACGTGGGAAAGTTCAGCCCATCAGCATAAGGAATACTTAACAGACTGAGATGTGAAAGAATGGGGGCTACCTCGTAAGATAGTAAGTTTCCTGTCTCTAAAAATATTGAAGCAGAAGAAGTTCGATGTGGAGTTTCCAATATCGAAGGCAGAACACAGAGGGAAAAATCTGTGTATGTGCACGCGTGTGGCATAGATTTAGGTGTTTATTAGAGAAAGATCAGCAAGAACACTACACAGGTTCCACTCTATCTCATCATTTCGTAAGCATTGGCACATTACAGCGATGGGATCCTAAGGTAAGTGATGAAAGGAGACTCTTTTATCCAACAAAACGTGGGCTGCACCCAGCTATGAACCCTACTGGGCAAAACTTTATGGGGCAATTTTTAATAAACACTTTCTTGAATTTAAGGGGATATTGTCTTAAATTAGGAAGAAGTCTAGAATCCAGGAAAACAATTGGAGAACAACTTGAAACAGGATGAGCTAAACTGCCAAAGCCCTCAATAAAAACCTCAAAATATTCGGAGTTTTTTGTAAAAAGAAATGATTATGGAAAGGAGTTGTAGGCGAGCACCCAGGGAAAATGGAATATGATATGATATGTGACACACGACGTGGGCATCAGCATTAGCAGGTCATGTTCGTTTTATCCTTTTTTGATTGAAGGAGGTTTGTGAGACAGCAGGGGTTATATTTAGTTAGGGGTATCCTGCCCTGCAGGGTAACCCTTTGACACCACCCTAGGGAATCCACTCTCCCAGTCTTGGAAATGACACCTCCTCCTCTCTCTACAAGCCTTTAACATCCTCTTCTTGTGTATACTCTTCTGTGGACAACCTCACCTCTTATTTCACTAAGAAAACAGAACAGTCAGAAGAGGACTCACAAATCTTGGCAGAAACTCTCCCACCCTCCCGCCATCGCCATCGTGCCCTTCTACTCCGCCTTCCCTCCCCGCCCCCTGCCTCTCCCAAGACTCTGCTTTTGCTTTTCTGTCCTCTCTCTCCTGCATCATTTTCTCCTCCTCCCCTAGCTAACCACATCAGCATACAAACATGCTATATCCTCTCCTATATATCTATCTATATCTATCTGTCTATTTTTTCAAAGTCCTCCCTAGACCATATGTCCCCTTGGACTACTCTCCCATTTCTCTGTTCCCCTTGATAGAGAAACTCTTTGAAAGGGCTGTCTACATTCTTCGCCTCTGTTTACTCCTATTCTCACCTCAACCTACTCAAATCAGGCTTTCACGCCTACCTTTTCACTGAAACTCTTCTGCTCAGGCTCACTAAAAACTTCCTTCTTACAGACTCATGGCCAATTCTCAGGCCTCATTGTATTGACCTTGTCACTGATATTTGACTCAGTCTTTTGCTTCCTCTTTCGTGACATATGGCACTTAACTCAGATTCCGGGGTACCACACTCTCCTGGTTCTCGTCCTGTCAAACTGCCACTGTGTCTTCATGTCTTCTGCCGAATCTTCCTTCCCTGACACCCCCTGAGGGTTGGTATGCTCCAGGCTCAGACCTAGGACCTCGTCTCAATCGACCCGCATGATCATCTACCTCGATGATCTATGACCCACCCCCAACAGTGTAAATACCAACTACAAGCTGATGGCTTCAAAATTTACTTCTCCGAGTTCTCCTTCCTCTGAGCTCCCCACTGTCCCTTCCACCAATCCACTTCTTCCTCAGTGATCCTCTGTCTCAGTAAATGGCATCGGTATTTACTCAGTTGTTAAGAGCAAAAACCTTGGAATCATCCTAAACTCCTTTCCTCTCTCATCCCACATCCAATTTGTCACGAGGTTCTTTGGATTCTTTCCTCAAAATTGGACCATTTTTCGCTACCTCCACTTCCATCATCCTTGTTCAAGCCACCATCATTTCTTGCCTGAAATCTGCTACAGCCTGCTAACTGCTCTTCCATTCTTGTCTCCTTAAGGTCTATTTTCCATAGAGCAGCTAGAGAAATTAAAATAAACAAAAACCAAATCACATCAATATCTCAACTGTTCAACTCCTGCGATGGCTTCCTGTCACTCTCGGAATCAAATCCAAACTCTTACCATGGCCTAGAAGCCCTACAGGACCTATCTGTGTCTCTTCCTCCAATCTCATCTATCTCTTTCCACTCTCAGCCCTGCTTTCCCTTCCTGGCTATGCTGGCTTTCTCTCAGCTGCCTCAACAAGCCAAGCTTGTTCTGACCTCAGGGACTTTGCATTTACTCTTCTTTTGGCCTAGAATCTTTCTCCTCCAAATTATTACAAGGTTGATCATTCATTTAGGGCTCACTCAAATGTTACTTCCTGATAGAGGACATCCTTGACTTTCCTTTTGAACATAGAGCCCATGACTTTCTGCCCCCACCACCCTCTACTCCTTACACTAGTTTATTCCCCTTTATTGTACTCAGCATAGCCCGACCTTACATTAGATATTCACTGTTTGCTGAGTGTCTGTCTCCCTTACTAGCATGCCAGCTCCAGGAGGACAGAGGCTAGCAGGCCTGTTCACGTCTATGTTCCTAGCAGCTGGACCAGTACCTGGCACACAGCAGGTGCTCTACAAGGAATTGCTGGAGAATTACATGTTGAATGACTGTATGAGGGTCAGTTTAGAGGAACAGCTGGAGTCAAAAATGAGAAAAGATCATTTTAGTTATAATGGACTTTGGGAATAAGCAAAGGATTTGCCGTAGAAAAGGAGCAATGCAGTGAAGTGTGCCCTGGTGAAAGACACGGAATCAATGTGGTTTACCTCCCATGCAGAGGGCAGGAAAGCTCCAGGGGTGCATGCAAACTCCTAAGAGGACAAAGATGTTTGCCAGGTGCTGCAAGGTATTTCCACCCAAATTTTGAAGGGGTAAACTTTATAACATCTGTTTAATATCTAGCTCCATAACAGGTTTTAAAAATGTATAAAAATATTTGATTTTAAAAGAATTTATATATATCAAATTTATGTATATCATACTTCATATATATTTTATATAGATAGATATTTATTATCAGAGTCAGTGAATAAAGACTGACTACGATAATGGGAGATATATATGAACTGATTTGAGAAACCTCTTTGCAAGGGTAAATGCTCTTCCACAGAACACAGGGACTCATTTCATTTATTCAGTGTTATTTTAAATCTTTGCATTATTCCACAGTCTTAAAAGGGAAACATAAAGCATATAGTTATGGTGTTACCAGTTTCAGAATAAGTATTTAAAAGCCTGCTTGGCCAATTTTAATTTCTTTCCTTGAATTGAAGCCTCTGAAAATCATAAATGTGCAGACTAAATAACAGCACAGCCTGGAGCACTGCTAGTTTGCCTCCTAGCCCTCGGTTACTTAGAGAGGTAACGGTAAGAGTCCCACAACCCCACTCTAATCACAGGTACCCGCCAGTGAGGACTGAGATGGTTCTGCAATGTGGATGGACAGAGACCACCCACACCCAGAGGCTCCTGCTCACCTCACACTTTCTTGGTACTTCTGAGCAGAGGCTTGATTGGCCTCTACAAGTCTTCCCATCTCATTCTCAGGAAGGATTCTCTCTACCACCTTCTCCCTTCACTCATTCTCAGGGCCCTGGTCAAAATTCATATTTATCTAGGGTTTATGAAAGCTCCGCTAGCCCTGTGACCTTAGACAAGTGATTGTAGTTCTCAGAACTTCAGTTTGCTCATCTGTAAGAGGGGAAACTCACAAAACATTTCCTGGTAGTATTATGAGGAAGAAATAAAATGATTTTTATAAAAATGGCTAGTCCAATACTTGGAACCTAACATGCAATGAATGGCAGCTAGTACTTTTATAATTATCCATAGCTCTCTCCTCTCTCCACCTTCTCTCTTTCTCTCTCTCTCTCTCTGGATGAGGTTACTCTTAGAACATTTCATTCTTTTTATTCCCTAAGCTTTGGCTTAATATTAGTCAACCTCTTCTTTCTCCTTTAGTGTTTCTTTTCCTTTGTTGGCAGAGGACCCAGATATCTTTCATTGCCATTCAAATGACCTGTTTCCACACTATAAATCAACACCCACTTATCCATGTATGGACAAAGTGCAGTTTGGGGGCTGTCAAAGTCATTTCTTCTGAGAAGAATCTCATTCCTAGTCTGTGTTTCCCCAAGGATGGTGTGTATAAACACTGACGGATGCAAGATGATTTGACGCGACACATAAACATTAGTTTTTAATTTTCACAGTTAGAAAAATTTGAAATTTATATTAGAAAAATATAATTAGCATGTCAAATCAGATACTAAAGCTTAGGATAAAGTTAAGTAAAAAGTGAATCGGTTAAAATTTACTTAATCTCATCTTAATTATAGTCCAGGTGAGCACATGTATAACAAAAATGATGAAGATGACATGTGAGTGACTGATATTTGGAAAGCTAAGTCATTTAAGGATAAGAGAAGAGTATTAATAGGCCTAGCTACTCTATTCTACATTAAACTATGTAAGATGTTTCTTCACTTTTCCCAGTGCCAATCAATCAATACAACTTTCACCCAACTTAATTCTCTAAAGTCACTTAATTTTAAAACCCTACATTGAAGGTCTACCAGACCTGGAGAGTAGGAGAATTCATTTTTCTTCAGTGCAAAAGCAATAGAGGGAAGACTTTTTACTTGTAGTTCTTGTGCATGTATCCCTGAGTCTTCTTGTAAAAGTTTTCTCAGATACTGGGAGAGTCACTCGTCTGATTAATGTGTGTACCTGGAACATGGCATTGACCAAGTGCTCCCACTCCTGTAACACCGGGGGCTCGGGAAGTATCAAAGCATAGTAGTAATGCACCACAAAAAAGTTTTCCCTAAATTGCATGCTGGAAGAATTATTGTTTAAAAATCTCTTGCTGCACATGTACCACTTTTATCGTATTTCAGTCATGTTTACTAAGGCGTGAGAGAAGTTCAAACATAACAGATTGCCATTTCTCTGAATTGCTAATGAAAGCTATAGCACTGAACACACAAAGCGATCTGTTGGTTTTGCCTGGTGCTATTCGAGAAGAACTCAGTACATACCTTCAGCCACAAACTGGATCAGCTCTCTGGGGAAATCCTTAATGTGTACCTGACATAATAAGTAATAATTTCTGCTTTGCATTGCTCTATTTATAGACCCTGTGGTTGTTTTGCACAGTTTTCTCAGCCCTTTTCTGTAAGCAGAACACTTGAATGAATCACTCTCATCTTGTCAATTTTATTGCTAAGTTGTGCTCAAACTTTTTCATCAGATATTATAGGAATGAACAGAGATTGTCTGCTCAAACAGAGACAAATGGGTCTGGGGAGAGACCTCTGGCCTTTAAAAGTCTCCAGGTTCTGACTGACCTATATTTCATTCATTAGACTTAGGCAGCACAACATTTCATACTTGCTGGATTGAACTGACTTTGGTTTCCCATCCCTGAGACTCACCCACCTTTTGGAGGGGCCCAATGGTGGAACTAAACAGAGGAAGCAGAACCAGGCCCCCAAATCAAAGTAATTGCCCTTTATACACCCGAACAGTGGTATAGCTATAAAAGCCTAGTGTAAAAGTCACGCTATGTATCTGCTGTAATTTTGATTGTTCAATAGATGCTGACCCTTCTTTGATGTATTCTAAACAGTTTGGCTGAACACATCCTGGGCTCCTGGACCTTTCAGGTTCTCAGCTCCAGATTTTACCCACTCCCCAATGTGAGAAGTAAGAAAGGCTGATACCATCTTCCTTTCATTATAACCAAATTGAGAAGTGTCTTTTCTTATATTCTAAGAGGGGAAAAAAAATACCACCCAAAATTTTGTGGCCTTATTCTGGATACAGACTTAAGATAACTTTCCTGGGTGTACCAAAGTTTGCAAATGCAATAGATATGAATATTTGACATCTTCCTGCGTTTGTCCATTGCCAAGAATTCTTTGGGCAATTAGTCAAGACAAATATAAGCAAAGAAAGATAGGATATGTAGAAAAAGGAAGCAAGTCAAATAAATGATATACTAACTTTAGGCTTTGAGGTCTAGTGTGGTATCCTAGTTCCTTAACAAATATTAGACAGACATGACTAAATGCCTCATCTCTAAGTGGGCAAAGCCACAAATTACTGCAAAATCTGTCAAACTCAGAGTCTGTACAGAATTTCTCTGATATTTTGGACAAACCTTCCAAGTGGTCAAACTGCAGTTCATCAGTAATCTGTCAAATAAAGGAGAATCAGATCAACAGATTCTTTTTAATAGACATAGATAGGTGGTAGAATCTTTCACTTCCAAATATCTTTGTCTTCAGAACTTACCTCATTTTTGAAAAAAAAATGCGCAGAAATACGATTGAAAATATGCTTCCTTAATATTCTTAACAGAATGTTAAGTCTCTAATCTAAAATTAAACTTCAGTGTCATGGGGACACTCATGTCATTTTTTAGTATCATTATTAAAAACTTTACAAAACCTTATAAAAGACTAAAAAATCTTTTTATTTTTACATATTATGCCATAAGAGACATGATTAAAATGACAAGTTCCCAAATAACATGAATAATGCATTTCCCTTTATCCGAAGCAAATGCATTTTGCTCCTAAGAGATGTTTAATCCATTCCCTTTTTCGGGAAGAGAAAAGGCGGGGGATGAAAGGATTTACGGTTAGAACTGGCATTTAATGAAAGACACATATTTGGCTTGTGATTATAAAATAATTGCTGTAGTTATTTTAAGTTTAGACAGGAGTAGTGGATTTTAATATGAATGAAAAGCAAATTATATTTCTGTTAACATTCAAGTTTACTTCTTTGGGACTGAATTGTTAAAAGTTATTCATTATGCCATGGAAAATAGCAGAGCCCATGTTAAGAAATCTCATTTATGTATACGTATGTACATATTTACTCCAGGAAGCACTAGATCTATATTTGTAGACTAGGTTTCAAAGAACAGCTTAAACTGTCACAAACCTTGGATGGAGAAGCTTACGATGCCTTCTGCCACCTTACATTTCTGCACCACCCCTATACCCATCCATCCAAGTGCTCATTCGAATGGTCCAATCCAAATCCCACCACTGGGCCATTGGCAGTGAAGCTTTGGGGAGAGGTGGGCAAAAGCTGTAGTTCTGTTAAGGCTTCAGCCTCCTTGTCTTTGCTTGTTCCCAGTGGCTGGGGCAGTTCAACAGCCCCGGGCTGCATCTGCCTTCGGAGGGGCCTCTACACTGAGAGGATCGGGGGCTGACAGATGAGCCCAGCTCTCTTCTCTAGGCCTTCTTTCCATCGGTGCACTTTCCTCTAGATACATCTTTCCTTGCTGCCAGGGTGGTAAGAACACCTTGGGGGAAGTAAAACTGGGAGGCAAGCACAGGAGGAGACAAAGGCTATAAGCTTGTGTCTAGTTCTTATAGCCTTCTGTGGGCCAATGGAGTCCATTAGGAGATGGCTTCAGGATTTTCCAGCTGAAGCTCCAGTAAATAGAGAGCATGCATTTATCTGGCTTTCCTCTGTGCATCTCTCTTTCTCTCTCTCTCTCTCTTTCTCTTGCTCTCTTATGGACTTAGTAGGGGCAAGGGTGGACATGGTAAGTGGTTGGTCAAGATTTCTGGATGCTGGGTTTGATCTCTCTTTAAGTGACTTCCTGGCTCAAGATCTGAGGATACTCCTTTCTTTTTGCCAGAACAAGAGTTCATAGGTACTTTTAAGTAAGGCCATAAAGAATCAGAACACCACGAGTCACTAGTCAGTCAGGAAGAAGTTTCCAAGAAGTTTGTTAATTTTCTCCTTAAGATAATAGTAAGTAATAATCAGCTATTAACCATGTTAGTTTCTTAGCCCTCTGGCTGGTACCATCTTTTTTTCTTGGACAATTTTAAATAACCAAGAAGATTTTCCATACTCCTAATGCCTCTCTGGCCCTTACATCATGAGAGATGAACAAAACAGGGCTTGCCCATGGTCAAATTTCAGGTAAACATCACATGAAGCCTACACAAAAGTTCATGAATCCAGTGACTTTTAAATCTGACATAAGGAGAAACAGAAGGAAAAACTCATAATAAAGAATCATTTCTGTGTCATGAATTAAGAATTATGATTAACTAATTCTGTGTATCTAACATGTAACTTAAAAACTACTTAACGACTTTAAGGAAAAGTCTGGCCTTCAAATATGTGTTATAATTTACTATGTGGCACTAAAAGAAAACATTGATAATATTCAGTGTATTTGTTTAGTGTCACATAAAGTGGTAAGAAGGTCTCCTGCCTCTTTCCCAACAGAGGAATACTGAATACTAGCTGATATAGAGAAACCAAGAAGGAATTGATGGATAACTGATATTCTTGAACTTCAAACTTTGGATACTTCCTTATCTCTGACAAGGAGAAAGCAAAGCACACAATCCATAGCTGACTGCAATAGTTTTTCTAAATGCGACTAGTACTAAGAATGATGTTTCACAAGATGAAACAGAAGAAATCTCAGTACTTGGTGATGCCATCTAATTCCAGAATTCAAATTACTTTAGAATCTTAAAAGCACTAAAATAAGGATGTCTAACATATCCATAATATGTCTCTTTATAAGCCATGTACTTTCAAAATGAATCTAAGCCTTCAGGATAAGAGTAAAAATAACCACATGGAATTCTTATAAAAATAAATAATAATCATGGACAGGGTTGTTCAGAAACTGAATTCATCTTGCTCTTTATTCAAGTGGATAATTCCGCCTTTCACCAACAGATTTGCCAAACCATTTAATTTAACGTAGGAAACCCTGCTTTGTTTCTCCTGCATTGCTAAAACTACTATACTCTAAAATCCTGTAGCTAAGGTTTAGCTGTATTCAATTTACTTGCCTGAAATATATAAACACATTATTTCTGAAAAATGTTTAAATATATTATTGCTTTTCAAACCTTCTCTTAAGCACAGTTGCTTTCACAAGGGTTTTTTCCATGAATTATCTAGTTCAAATAAAGTGTAAATAATATTTTGAATTTCCTTTCCCTTTTAATTGGAGAACTTACATGTTTTTATGTCATTCTCAAAATCAAAGCTTTAAAATAGTGAAGTCTCAGGGTAGAAACATTTTAAGATATTTCTTCAAAATGTTTTATTGGAAAAACACATATATCACTCACTGTATTACAAGAATCGGAATCACATCTTCCTAAGGAGATCTCAGAATCCCAGAATTTTACAAGAGCTGTCTAATGCAATCAAATTCAGGTTCAAAGAGATGAGAAGAAAGGAGTAATTTTTTATTCAGCCTACACGATCTGCTGCCGCAATTTTGAATCCCTTAGTTTTGCCAGCTATCTCAGTAAAGAAATGGATGCTGCTTGTGAAAGTATCCCCTGAAAACAGAGGTGAGAGTCAGTAAATGAGTGATCAGTGGTACAAACTGAAGTCGTTTTGCAAAGGGTTTTACAATGATGGATCATAAGATGAATTCTCACAAGTTGGCAAGGTTTCCCAAGTCTGGCTTTTATGAATATTGTTTGAACAAGTTGTGTAGAATGTAGTCTATGCACTATGAAATAACATGATTTTTGTTACCAAGTTGGAATTATTTAGGATCACCAAACAATAGGATTCAAAAGTACAATAGCTGAAAAATCCAACAGTCTGGTCTAACCTGGGATGCTCTGTCTCCTCACAGCCAACGCTCCATCAGGCGGCTTTGTCTGGCTGGCGGATTTAGTGTAGGGACTCTCATCTGCAAAGGTACAATGAAGGGTTTGGTTAATTTCCATCCAGTTTCTAATGCTGAAGATTTTTAATGGATTGCAATCCTTCTGCCAGAGAGAGGTGATATGGTATAGTAGGAAGAGTTGGTAGACCTGGGTCTTAAACTTGGGTTAGCTGTGGGACAAATCTTTGAAAATGTTGTGGACATCAGCTTCCTCCCCTATGAAAGAGGGATAAAATTCTCATCTATCTCTTAGGGTTGTGAGGATCAAAAGCTATCGTGCATGTATAAAATGGTAAGAAGTATGCAAGTATAGTATAGATCATTTGCCTGTCACCCACATTCATTGATTAAAAAGTATTGGTGAATATGTGTACCAGAAAGACAAAGAAGAAATAAAATGGTGCAGTGGGCACTAAGAATAATCAGGCAGAAGAATAAAAGAAATGAAAAGAAATGTAATATTTCAGATAAGCAGATGACAGAGCATTAGTATCACAGGGGAATAAAGACACACAGAGTTAGTAGGTTCCTTTGGGGAGTGTGGACTGACATCCGGTGCAAAGCAGAGGGATAGGGACACTCAGGGGTAAGATCAGAGAAGTCAGGTTGAGAATAGGGAAGGAGGGATGGTTTGGCAAAAGAAGACATATATTGCAATGAGATGATTTGCCCTCTTTTAGAAAGAGGTGATGGTAACCTGCAGAATCATGAAAAGAGCAACTATGAAGACAGAAGATCTAAAGCTCAATATACCTGTGAGAGTTAGGCAAGAAGCAGAACGATTAAAACAGTGGGTGACAAGATCATAGAGGTGGGGTCCATCAAATTCTAAGTAAGGTGATTTTTTTTTTTTTAACTTAAAAAAGGATTTAATCTGACCTGGAATACAGGAGTAGTGATCTAGGATGGCAAATATTAGGATTAAAATAGAAAGGAACAACTCTTCCTAATTTGGGTGGGGGCATTTATACAAAGTAAAAGAGATGTCGGAGTCACAACTTGAAAAATTTCAAGAATAGGACATGTACGGCTTGAGTAAATATAATGTAAAATAATTATCTAGCATATTCAGTCAAGCTAGATGACCCAAATGTCACTTCTAGTCACACTATAAGTTTTGTTTATTATTGTTGTTGTCCTTTGAAGAGGAAATCATTAAAGAATTAAAAAGAACCATATTGTACATGACAAGTGATTAAATATAACAAGGATTTAATTCAGTAACAAGGCTTTATGATCTGAGAACATTAATTTTCTCAACTAAGTGGTTTGTGTTTCAAAATTGAGGAACTCATTTCCTCTCTAGGATGTGCTTCTGGTTGAAATGATTCATGATTTCTTCATAAAACTAACAAGATCGTTATAAGCAATGACAAAAAGGAAAGATTAACACTGCTGTAAACTGCAATTAACTTAAAAAATGGAAGTCATGCTGTTTATGTTTATATTTAATTTGTCACACAATTCTTTATATTCTTCCAACCATAAAGATAAACCACCACCAATACAATCAACATCATTGGCTTTTGTGGCAGTATCTTAGGTCTTTGACTCTTCTCTTTGCAAACACAATTTTGAGTATAATCAAGAACCACAAATCAAAATGGACACATTGCACTCAAAAGTCTCCATTTGCCCCACCATTCCAGCCTGAGTATTTGCTTTTCTCACTGTGTTAATTTAATAACCAGGCAATATGCTTTATACTATATGTATTAAAACAAACTTACTATGTGTTAAAATCTGGGATTCTTTAAAAGGCTGCTTTAAAAATATATTTTCTTTCATTATCCAAAACTTTGAAACTGTGTATTTGGGAGTACAGAGCACTGAGCCAGGAGATAACCACAACAACGAGGTTTAGGGACGGCATCTTGGAAGCTTGAAGGCTTTCCTAGGTTGTCAATTTGTCAAGATTCCAGTCAATTAAAGTCTTGGATTGAATCCAGTGTTGGATTTTCTTAAAGGACAATAAGAGATTTGCCCAGGAGACTCTGGGGTTATCTGCACTTAGTGCTCTATTTTAAGGAGCTATTTCTTTAGAAATTTACCCAGTTTGTATTACAGAAGTAGTCAGTTCTGGTAAAATGGTTTTCTCATTTATATTTGAAAACAATTTCCTTGATTTAGAGCTGAGACAGTCTAGTTGTCCAAATCCTTAAAAGGCTGAAACTGAATTATAGATGGCCACCTGGCCAGCCTCTACAGCACCACCCCACAGCCCCCACGCTTACTCCCCATAGCAAGAGTGTCCTTACTGAGCATCGGCGAGAGTACGTAATTATCTAAAGCCAAGTGTTGTATTGGTCAAAGGACCTGACGGAAATAAGTTTGATGTTACCTAAGAATAGCTCGCAAAAGTCAATCAGGGTGAAAGCAATAATTCCTAATGGAAGTGAGGCAGAGCCTGGCAACACTGATCACGAGAGTTGAGGAGAGCCCAGCAACACAGCAGCCTGGCACACAACGTAACACTTGGTTTTTAGGAAACTTCCCTAGGAATGTGTCTCTCTGTTTTAAACATCTTAGTGGCACCATGGGCCTTCTATAAAAGGCTACCCATCACAGAATGGACATAAGCTCTTTTGATGTGATTTACTAAAAGTCAACGCTTCATTCAAACTTTGTTTGAAAAGAGAAATGGAGAGAAGACACTGAATGCATCAGTGGCTGATGGCTCTATAATGTATACTAAGGGACAAAAATATCCACTTTTAATTGTTGAGCATAACATTGTGGAGAACTATGGGAGGCTTCTATCATGGTCTTCTTGAACAGATTTGAACATATATCCCCAGAAGTTCATGCGTGTAAGGAACGATCTAGACCACTTTTTCATTATAATTGGGACCGAGGCCCAGAAAGGCACATTTATAGATGGACACACATCTCAGGTGAATTTAGACTGAACTTCTTATATTCTTATTCCCATGCTCTTTCCTCTTTATCTTATTTCCTCTTGGATAAATAAGATTTCCTGGTCCCTGGGTCCACATGTTGCTGAATCACACAAGGAAGTGACCGGACACAAAATATCCCAGCGGAGACCGTGTGTGGCGTAAGTAAGTTCCTATGGAGAAGCATAAGAAACGAGCCACCACAGCTAATTCTTTGTGTGTATGTAAATCTCATTCCCCCTCCTCCACTGCTTGTTGGCTTTAAAGTGAAGAACACTTAAAGATGGTACTGTGGAATCAAATTATACATTTCGGTTCACTTTTTTGAAAATGAAATGTAAAAAAATGCCAATATAGCTCATTGTTCCCCAGTATAAGCCTCAAAAGAGTCCCTGAATTGTAAGATCTATGTTAATCCTTTCCTTTCTTTCATGGGGGAGATACTAACTAGACTTTCAAGTTCCACCCAGATAATATAAATGAATAAAAAAATCGGTCAATAACAAGGGAAAAAAAAGATCACTAAGTAATATATTAGAACAGTACCTAGCATATAGTAGGCATTCCCTAAATATTTGTTGACGGATGCATAAATTATATTTAATTTTTCAAACTAGAGCATTTATTGTACACAACCTGAAGAAATGCAAATGTTTGTTATGAGCTCTATTTCCCCTTACCCCTGAATTTCTTTTTTTAGGTTTGTGGCCTATTCCTTTTAAAGTCTTGTCATCACCCAATAGCCATTAAGTACTGACTTACAGTATGTTAGAAATCTGTGACTCTTTATAAAATGGAAATTAAAATATATTTCCTTTCATTTTCATTCAGACCATAGAAGGATTTATCAATCGATCTTTAAAACAATGCCTTTAAACAAAAGACTTCTGGTTTTTTGTACCAGACTCTCAGCCTAGACTTTGATGGCAGATCATACTAACAAGGGATCCTTATTGAAACTCACTATAGGGGCAAAGTAGACGTCCAGCGAGTGAGTTACTGCTCGATGAAATGAATGCTTCGTGTAATCACTAAGGGCATCGCAGGTATCAGAACCGCCAGCCTTTTCTAATGACATCTTAGCAGCTAGATAATCACCGTCACACACGATGGCCTCCACGGTCATAGGGGCTTGTATGTGGGTCATAATGAGGAAGACATGGGTCCCTTTACAGGGACATCCCATGAGGCTAGGGAAAATGCCCTCAATTAATAGGAGAATTGACATGGTGACAAGGCACAGAAAGGGCTCAGTCAAGCATACACTTAAAACAGAAGAAGAACAACGGGAGGACCATCTGTCCCTCTCATTCCCCCCAAGTTGGCCAGTCTCGTCATGTGCCAAACGCAGAAGGGGCAAACACAGGTCATTTGTTTTGATTACATATTCCAAGGGAAGCTGGTGTTCATAAACTTGGAAAGCAAACAGCAGGCTCCTTAGGAGCAATACTTCACTCTGCACCACACACAAAGTCCGTGATGGAGCTGGGACAGTCACATCTTGAGGAAGGGATTTGAATCCTCTCATGTTCCCAAATCCTCCAGTGCTTGCCCGGCATCAAACAGCAACCATGTGTCCTCAGGCTGGTTCTTGTCTCTCCATCTCCTGCCTCTCCCATTCCCAGGGTCTCAGTTTCCCAGAGGAATCAGATATGACTATGGTTTCAGGAATCTCTAGCTGTGTTCAAAGCTTTGTTGAAGAAAAAAAAAAATTTAATTTCCTTTGGCTGAGACTAATCAGCCTATGCTAAACAATTCCCACCAACTAATTATGCATAATTGCGGCACCTGCTAAGCCAGCAGATCCCTTAACTTCTTGATTAGGAAAAAAAAAGACATTTTGTGAAGTTAAACATTATAACCATTTCCTAGCAGTGGGGAGACAGGCAGCTCACACCACAGTGCTCATGTACATCATCATGAACCCAGAGAAAGACTGTTTTCCATGAATGAACAAAATAAAAGCCATTGTGAAGCAAATAATCTGTCCTTTGAATTCAATTAAATTCCACAATTTTAGTGCCTACTATGTGCAAACTAAGACTCAAAGTAGATGAAAAATAATGAACCTTTAAGTGGAATGGGGATTACAGAGTCCTTATTACTCCATGGGTTTGAGACTAGACCATGGTGTTTGATCTCCCGAGGGGGAGAAGGAGCGTGGGCTTAGGGTGTTGGTGGAGTTGGGGCACAGGAAGAGAAAGGGAGATCCACCACAATGAATTTACCCAGAATTTTGCAATTGGAAAAATCAAGAAATAAGCCATTTTAGGCTTTTGGCTAACATGGAAGTTTTGTGTGAGGGGAAACCATTATCTTTTCAGTACTTGGGTACTGTGAACATCTTATCCCAGTCCAGCATGAACATGTTGCGGCTGTTTCTCTCTCTTAGACGCTAGCCTCCAGTTCGGTTTGCTGACTTGGGGGTTGGATGGCACATTCTAAAATTTAAGCAAGATTTCCTGCAGGATAAGCTGTTAAAGGCTTTTGACAACAGAACTTAATTATGTCTTTCTTTTCTTATTAAAATGATGTATAACTACACTCACAGTACCTCACATAATTTAAAGAAATTAAACCATTTTTAATCCTTGATTAAAATAACCCTGTTTTTCTAGGGCCAAGCAAAAATTGAACTCACAATCTCTCCTAGAGTCGGAGGCTCCTGGGTACTACATAGGCTTCAGCTCTATTGCTTTGGCATGTGGACGCTACAACACGGATAGCTGCTTACAACTTATTACTGAGAAGGAATTAATTCCATCTCCTTCCCTAACCTGATAAAGGGGTCCACACAGCTAGGTTTAAACCAGAAGGGACGCGGAATGATCAGAGCTTGACAGCAGGAGGCAGAGGCAGCTTGATGCTCTGTGATCGTCTATTTCCTATTAAGAGATGGTTTTTCCCCTCCATATATCTACTTTCCCTCCTCTCTTTTGTTATTTGTTTCGCATCTGCATGGCATTACTGTCTATCCTTGACTCTGCAGGTTTCCTTATAGTTTCATAATTCAGACACAGATGTGCTTTATATTCTTAAAGGGACCAGGTCTTTCGCTTTTGAAAGTTAAAAAAAAAAAATCATCCAGAGTACGACTTCATTTTAAAAATAAATATACAGTGGTTTCTTCACAATGTTAGAATGTCATCTAAGATTATATTAATTATAATCACATAACCATTTCAGGGATTCAATATATCAGCTAAAAAGAATATCAACCACACCACTCATGTTGTTGGAGGCCTGTCTTGGAGGGCCACTTCTCTCCCTTACTGCGCCGTCATCTAACTCCTTGCTTCTCCAAATGTGGCCCATGGACCAGCAGCGTAAGCATCACCCAGGAACTTGTCAGAAAGGCAGAATCACAGGCCCCACCCCAACCTATAGATTCAGAGAGTCTGCATTTAACAAAATCTCCAGGTGACGTATATGCACATTAATGTAGGCCTTCTCCAACCGATATGACCAAAAGCAACTGCACAGTAGTGAGGACACACCTGTCCTACTGTCTCACCTGGTTGTGTCAATGGCAGCCTACAAAGAAGCTAGCAGAATGCCAGTAGTATCAGTAAACTCCAGTACTACTCCCCAGCCTACAATTATTAAACTGCTCATGGAATGATTTCCTCAAATGGAAATAAAACAGTTGCAATGTTATAGTTCTGAGTGAATTCCATTTTCTCTTCATCCACTCTAAACCTTCCAACAGTCCTAAAATGGCTAAATTATAGGAGTAACTAGACATATGTATGGTCAGATTACCTGGAGCAATTGATTGTAAT
The DNA here is from genome assembly GCF_000956105.1 of Propithecus coquereli. Classification (NCBI taxonomy): domain Eukaryota; kingdom Metazoa; phylum Chordata; class Mammalia; order Primates; family Indriidae; genus Propithecus; species Propithecus coquereli. The sequence continues at coordinate 764,423 of NW_012141858.1, forward strand.
AATAATATATTACTCAATTTACACTTTAGGGTGGAGAGAGGACATTGTATTGTGTTACTAACCCCTAGCTAGTAAAGAACAAATGAAAATAAAAAGTTATGTCCTGCCTTATGGCAGGGACATGGGGAAAGAATCTTCCATGGCACTATCTCCTTAAACTCTTTCCCTTTAGATTCAAAGTTTCTTCCTTGCATTTGCACAATTCTCCTGGACCCAAGGAATTTTCCAGGGTGGAATCTGACCTCTGCTCAGCACACAGGGACAAACAGAATTGCAGTGGCCCCTGAGCATCTGGTCAACCTTGTGGAAGTAGCCTGTGGTAATTGGGCTGCTTGGTGATGCCCACAGGCCTTTTGGAAAAATAATATCTCTGGCCAGGTTAATTTGTAAATCCTCTCTGAAATTAATGAGCATGAAACTGCACATTTTCTGCCTCTGGCATTCCTATTGCTAATGTGTCTGAATCACAGATGATAACTCCTATGTTTCTTCCTCATATGGTTTCCAGCAAGGACAGATGAACCAGTCTGTTCACAGTAGTCACAGACCGGCCTCATCACCAAAGCATCAAAATTTCTGGAGGGCTGCACATTTCCATGAAGTTCATTTTCATTACCATAGCAGATCCCAATCCAGAATGTTAAAATTTTAAATTAGGTATAGTGTTCACATTTTCTATCTATAGGGAGGGCTATATGCTTTGGTTTAACCACTAGATTATGCCAGCTGGCATTTTCAGTCTCTCACACTATGAAATACTCATAGGTTCAATAAGTTCTTGGCATTAGAATGATAATCTTGGGAATAATACGAATTACCTCAGGGTAGTGAGTATTGGCTATTTAAAACCACATTTTGAATTATTATTTTAAAATGTACACCATTCTTCAGGGGAAAAGTATGCATTAATGGGTACAAAGAGGCTAGACCATATCTGGGTATTTCTAGAGGGTCATAGCATCAGTGTTTGATTTTAATGTAACAGCAATTAGAGCTTAGTGGTAGGATGAATAGAAATAAATAAGGCATTTAGAGAAATTAAGGTTCTCTCAGTTTTTTTACCCAATGCATATGAAATTAACAAGTCATTTTGATATATATTGATCACAATTTGAGCTGGAGTAAATTTGGGGGGGCAGAATTTAAAATAGGGCATAGCTTTTCTTAAGATAGCTCAAGAAACAAAATGATAGAAATGTCTTCATGGAAAAGATTGAGAGTGTTTTTTAAATACTCCCATAACAATGATCACAGCTTCAAAATGGAATCATTTAAATGATTATATGTCTTGACTACCTAAATCATGTTGTTTTTGTCCCTTGTCTGAGACCTTTCTTCTAGGTCTAATGTAAATTGTGGAGAAAAAGATAGTGTTTTTTGGTCACATCAGGGCTGTCCAAGAGTCTTTCTTTTACACGATATTACTGTAAAGGTTTCCATACTTAGAAATTTTTGGTGTGATAGTTGCTAGAATAAAGTCAAGATTGATGGAAAAACAAGAAAAAGCTATATGCAATCAGTATGACTTACTTTAGCAGATCCGAATCTTGTGCCAGTGTGTGAATGGACACTGATGTCACCAGAAAAATGATTCACATATGTCTGTGGGGTGCAGCGTTCCCATCTAGGTTGGATTATCGATAAAATAGCCTTTATCTGTTGTTCTGACATCTGTTGTTCTGACAATCAGTGACATGATAAAATTTTATAACTTAGGCAACTTTAAAACCTGATTCAGTTGCTCAGTATGATTTTTATTTCTTCTCCTTTTTTGGTTAATCAAGTAGTATAAACTGAAACAAATATCAACTGCAGGCAAATTATATAAATAAGTGATCAGATAGCCACTATTGCTGACAAATATCGAAATAAAACTGAAAAAAAAATATTACCAACACTGTTTAGAGTCAGTTTCCAATATACAAGCTGAAAATTGTCTGTCTAGCATCCTGGAATTATAAAATGCGGAAAATGTATAGTATATATTTACAACCTTGGATAAGATTTTGGAGGTTGGAGCATAGATAATTCTTAGCAGGGTCATTGATCTGACTGAGGAAGAAGGGTTACATGTGACTACCCATATGTGCCAGAATCCACTGGGTGACTCTCAACTGGCTCCTCATATCTTAAGTGAGTAATGGCCTTAGAAACAACACTCCAAAGTATATTTCCAATATCCCAAGGAAAACCAAAGATTTTTCCAGGGCTTTATTTATATTAATTTTCAAAACAGGGAAACAAGAGATGGGACTTTGTGGTAATGGAGAAAATGAATTAAGTTAGAAGTTATCAGAGTGTAAAGTAAATGGAAGGACAAGTAAATCTCTGGTCAAAGCCCCTGGTTGTATGTAAGGGATGTAAGTTACATGAAGAAAAAGGAGGGCTTAATTGTAAGCATATATTTTTAGATACTTCTTTCATTATATCATTGCCACCGGTGTCCTCTATAAACAATCTAAATAATTTCTTAGAGACCTGTTCTTTACTTCTGAGTTTACTTTGCACACACTTTTCAGTCAACCAGAAAACTTTTTGATGTTGATGATACTAATAACATTATTGATAACTACAGCTAATACTGGGCATTCACTATATGTCAATGCGATTCTGTTTTTCATATGTATAATCTCATTTCTTCTCACAATAACTCAGTAAAACTTAAAATCACAAACCAGATACATTCATTTTACAAAACGAGTACTGGTTTTAAGGAAGAATCTGGCATCATTCATCCTAAATAGTAGATTGCGTGGTGAATTTGAAATGGAGCTGCCATTAAAGCCTGGGGCAGTGTAGGCATATTACATGCCCAGCACTCTGCTTGGTACCTCACGTATAGTTTTGATACTCACAACAACGTAATTGTGCAGATGCAATTACACTACTTGAAATATGAGGATACAGAGGCTTAGACAGATGAAATCATGTGCCTAAATTTACCTTGGAAGCAAAGTGCAAAAATGAGACATTAACATACATATCTTTATAGAGTCTGCTCTTAACCACCATGATATATTTACTATTAACCAAAATTTGACTTACATACTTATTTGGAGTGTATGTGTGTGTAAAGGGAGGCACACATTCACACAGTAGTTACTACTGAGTATATTCTGTGTGACTAAATGTTACTGACATAGGCACATGGGGCTGCATCAAAGATCTTGTGAAACTTCAGTTTAGAAAAGAAAATATCATCTCAATTTTTAGATCTCACCCCTTTGTCATGAATTCATGGTTTAATTTATGATATGAGTTTCAAGGCTCTTTCCGGCACATAAACAAATCACTTGAAAGAAGGCATTTTAGCCAAGAAGCTCCAAGCATTTTAGGAGATGAAATCTGGTTGAATTTATTTCTCTGACTCCCACTTTGCGCCAACCATTCTGTACTGATAGAGCATTTATGAACTGGCTCCTGTAAGTGGTTTATCATTTTCAAACGAATAAATACTAGGACACTTCCTTTTCTCCTTTAGTATTCTAGACAACATGTTCATAGCCTGCTGCTTACAATATTTCAAACCTTTCATTAGTGTTCCTGTAGCCAGAGGGGGGAATAAATCTTGGACCAGGCCACATCTAGCACTGCAGTGAAGAAAACGGTGGTGTGACTTGTGCAGCTGGCAAGGAGATCATCCAGTCTGTCTTTCCTGTCCCTTTGGCTCTCCAAGCCCATCTCTGCAAATGGCCAGGCTCCTCCAGAGCAGGGGTGCTGCCACATCAGTTCTCAGACTGAGGAGAGGGCAGAGTCACTGGGCAAACAGGCATGGATTCTTTGCTAGATATAAGAATTTCATGGGGAGGTTTTGAAACCAAGGTGATTAACACACACTCAACCATTCTTTCCAAGACTGTCAACTCTCCTGGCCTTGGATCATTTTAGGATCTATCTCTGAACTTACTTTTTTACAGTTTTTAGTTTTAAAAATCCCCAGATTTAAGCCCAATTTCTAAGTGTGGGCCAGTGTTGCTACACACCATTTCAGAACCAACACTTTCTTGTCCAGTGGAGGCGGGAGGAGGGAGTGAGGCAGGGAGTGGAAATCCCATTTGGATGCCTTGCAAATAATGTATTTCATACACATGCCTGGAGTTGTCACATATTTTGCCTTATTAATTCATTGCTAGGTCAAGCAATAGCAGATGACTGCTTATCAAATAGATGACATGTGTTTTTAATGCATGATTAAAGCGGGATTTATCATGGCTGTCAGAATCCTGGGAGTCTGTGATTTTTGTTATTTAAAGCCGTACTTTCGATACTGTCTGGTTTTACAATGAGGCAGTGATTATATAGACAAAACCTCACAAGGGTGTTAGACCAGAGATAATTTCTGTATGGACAACACCAAAATAATCTTTAATTGATTAGAATATCACTGTACTGCCGATTTCATAGTTCATACTGCTCTACCACTTTACTAGCTGTGTGACCTTGGACAAGTTACTTATTCTCCTTGAGCTTCAGTTTCCTTACCTATAAAATGGAAATAGTAATGACCTCATAGGATTACTGAGAGGATTGAATAAAATCGCATACATAAAGCACCTGGACTGGTGTGAGTTCAGGAGGTGGTGGTTCCATTCCCTTATCTGGCATATGAGGACAGTGAGTGACAGACAAGAGCCAGTAGGGATCCCATAGCAACAATACATGTTTCTTTGCTAGCACGTACCACGCCACCTTGTAATCAGCCATCTGCTTGTTGCTATACTGTGAGATTCTTTGAGTGGGGGATTCATCCATAGTCATGGATATTATTATCTCAATCTTTACAAAGGGGAAAACTGAATCTCAGGGAAGTTAGAAATCTGTCTACGACTAAATACCTAATGAGAATCAGAGACAGGATTCTAACTCATGTCTGCCTGACACCAAAGAGCATTCTTTTCCCAGTGTTGCCTCAATAAAGAAGGTTTGCACAACAAACAACCTTTAGTGGAGAAGGAAACTCGTATCTGACCATTATAAACCAATCTTCATGCTGCCCAGATCTGTACCTCCACTTTCTATCATTAAAAAAATGCAGACACTTGACACTTTTTTCTAAGCAATGGGTTACCAAAGCTGAGTTTTTAGTTGGAGAAATTCATTGACATTAAATGGTCTATTATGACTTAATTTGTCAGTGGCAAAATAAAAATTAAAACCCAGATACCTAGATTTAATAGTCTAAAGATCATCAAATTATCTTCATTTGCTTCTAAGATAAATTATTCAGACACACAATTTCCTCACGAATTACTTGCTTGTCTAACTTTCCTTGGGTTATGTCTTCCTCACCAACTTCACTACTTTTTTCCATAAATCCTGCCTGAACAAAGATTTAGCTTTTATAGTTAATTAGGATAAACAAGAAAAATGCAATTCAACTCCACAAAATGTGAATGTTTAATTTTGAACTGATTTTGTAGCATTATACTCAGTAGGACTCTTCCAATTTTCCAGTTAATGACTTACTGACATTTACAAACATCTATAATAAAAGAAACCTTTCCTTCCATCACTGTTTGTCAATTTTGTTACTGAATCTTGGGTCTGCTTTGGGACACTTCAATCATGAAAGTAATCATGTAAAACTATATTGAATTCTATTAACAATAATACCTTAGAGCAGGTTCATTTATGATAACTAAAATTGTCTGGCTCAGTCTCATCTGCCATGTATTTTGCCTTAAGGTATTTTAAAATCACAAAGTCAAAGCTTTAGAAGGGTACTCCTAAAAACTTAACTCTGAATCACAGTATATTTTGAAACAGAGAGTTTTTATGAAATACTATACTGACAGGCAAATCAGTACTTGCAATGTAAACATTTTTAAAATTTTCTAGATCAGTTGTATATTAATGCCTTATGAGAAAATCAGGAAGGGACACATACAGACACATACATGCACACACAAACATACACATATATTTAATAGATATAGTCATCTATACATGTATCCATTTATAAGCACTGCTAAGAAAAAGTACACATATGAACAGGAGATCCAAAAGGACTCCTCAATCTCAAGACATCCCTCCTCTCCTATCCTGCAGGGCAAAATACAATGGGCAGAAGGTGGAGACCACCATCTTCATTTTCAGTAACTTCTTATGGAGCCATGTGGTACAATGACTAGAGCTAAGGACAAGAACCAAGATGGTACAGAACACTTCTGCAATATTCCAGGGACTCCAAAATTACCAAAAATGTTTGCCAAATTTGTCCTTTATGAAATTCATTGGCTTTGGAATTCTACATTCAGGATTGCCATATGATATCAAGAGATGTTTTCAGAGATATTGTAATTTAGCTTAGAGACAGCCTACAAATAGGAAACATGCAATGTAGTTCCACAGCTTGTAGAAGAACAGAACAGCTATGTGAGAAATTAGTTTATATCAGTGGTCTAAGGTGAACAACTCAAGTTCAGCACAGCAGACATCGTAGAGATAGGCATGAATACCAGTGTACTACCCACATATGCACTGCATAAAGAAGTAGTTTAGAAAGGTTATGCACTTATAACCCTGACTCAAGCATAACAAAAATGATACATATAACCAAAAACACTTGTACCCCCTTAATATTTTGAAATAAAAAAAGAGAAATGTTATACATTTTTATGTAGATCTACTGAACAATTTGGGTACTGATTTTAAGCGTAGCCTGCCTTCACATTTCTGCAATATATAACTATAGCCTTTACTGGCTTCTCTTTTGCTTAAGACAAGGTAAACAAAATAGTCAATATTTATTGTAATAGAAAGAGTAGACAATACATAATGGCTATTCTGGGTACAATAAAGCTCAGATATTTACTTCTTTGACAATTAGGCATGTATCGCTTGAAATAAGTAAAAGCATTTGTGCATTATCTGAAAATTGTCAAATTTATGTAGACAAAGATCATAAAACTGAAATATGTAAGCACCACTGATGCTACTCTTTTCAGCATATTCCCTCTAGGAAGAGATTTCAAAGGGTATTTTTTCACCCTAATTATAAGAGATTTTAGCTGAAAAAATCTATTAGGTCAAAGTATTCTTTGTTCAACTAAGTAGAAAGCTTTGCCACCTTTGTTAAATATCTACAAACTTAATTGGAAAAAAGATGTTAAATGTAGTGAAGAAGTACCAGAAAGCCTTAAGCAACTTGCATAATTAGATCATCTTTTTCCATTTCCTTTACCTTTTTTTCTTTTGACCCTAGAACTTCCTTCTTACATTTCATATTTGTGGGTAATTGAGATGAATTATAATGCAAAGGTTGAACCCTCATTCTAAGAGGACTCAGAATCATTTGAGGGCTAGCTGTTCTGTGAATAAAGTCTATCAAAGATTGGATATGGAATTGAAATATATGCTTTATTATAGAAAAGTTAGGGAGAGTACTTACAAGTTATTTCTATTTCTTTGTTTTTCATAGTACTTTTTTCTAGTTTTCATACAAATTTTAAAAAATGAAATAAAATTTTTATAAAATAAAAAAAAAAGATTGGATATGCAACTGCTAAATGATCTTTTCTCACTAGATTGTGATTGTGTGGACCTATTACAAATTTTATAAATTCAAAGAAGGCATATATTTACCACATTTATTTTTCTGCCATCAGCAAAGATAAGCCAATTGGAAATAAGTGACAGAAGGCAATACTTTATTTTTCTTCTAGAATTTTTCTTCTTAAGGTGTATACCAATAGAGTGCATGCATGTATTATATCATATTCATGCAATGCCTAATGTTTCTGTACTTATCTCAAGCTAGTCTGACTGCAAACAAATTGACCATAAGAATGGGTTTTTTTTAATAGGCAATTAACATAATAATGTGGAAAGCACACAGGCTTTGTACTCACAAAATGTTTGAAACTTGGCTCCTCCATTTACTTTGGGCAAGTTAAATAAATCCTCTAAGCCTCAATTTTCTCGTCTCTCAAATGGGAATAATAATTCTATTTTTCAAACTTGTGGGACTTATGATGCATGTAAAGACCTTGGTAGATAGCATAGGATGAATAAATATAGTTATATGTTGCTCAGCGATAGAGATAACATTCTGAGAAAATCTGAGCGATTTCATCATTGTTCAAGTATCATAGTGTGTGGTTACACAAATGTAGATAGCCTACTACACATCTAGGCTACATGGTATAACCTATTGTTCTTAGGGTACCTTTATAGCATGCTGCTGTACTGAAAATTGTAGGCAACTACAACATAATGTTGTTTTTGTATCTAAGCATATCTAAATATAGAAAAGGTACAGTAAAACTAAGATATTATAATCTTATGGAACCACCATTGTGTGGTCTCTTGTGACTAAAATGTCATTATTCAGCGCATGACTGTATGGGCTTCTCCATGCCACCTTGGCCTGGTATGATTTCATGGACCTCTTGAGTATTTGATAAATGTTAATTGATCATGTTTTGTGGAAATAAAAATCATACAAATGGAAATTTTTAATAGTTTAGAATTTTCTTTTTCATGTTTTTATTTTATTATGGGGGAAAGATAGAACCCAAAACAACAGAGAACAAAAACACTGCTGTTTACACATAATAATTTGAATTAATTAGAGATGAGTTCTGAGAGGGCTAAACATGGTTCCTTAATAGTGTAGTTAAATGATCCCCCAAATATATAAGGAAACTATTAAGTATGAAACATATCTTTAAAATATAATATGATAAATCCTCCCATAGGCATAACTTAGTCCCTTAAACCAGACACATCAGGTAGGCAAATGCCAATTCTTTCATGGTACTAGAATATCATTTATTAAATTACCACTTTAATAGGACCCTGGTGACCCAGAATTAATGCTTCTTGTAAAGGTTTAAGTTAGAACGAGGGAGAGTATTTGCTCACCTGATCCTTTATGGATAATTATCACTAATTGCACAAATCTGACTTGTATTTGTTCTATTAAGTAAGTTCAGTGATATCATTTTATTCACAGCTCAACTCAGAGATGCACTTTCTGTCTATGCAGAGAAAGTTTCCTACATGTTACAATTCAGTTCAGAATTTTTTTAAATAAAATAAGAAACAATTGAATAACAAGGCCTCCACAACCTTTACATAATGAGTGTGCACTAGTCTCCTAGATTTACATGACAAACGATGACAAAGGACAGGGTGGTATCATTATCCAGTTTGGCAACAACTATGGAAAAGAAATAACTTCCCAGTTTCTTTCTATAAAATTTTATTTTAAAAAAATGAAATACAGCAAGAGGGGAGTTCTCCTGGGTATTATAAATCATCTCTCAGCTAGGAAGAAAGATCTTGAAAAGCTGCCCAGGGCACACCGATTTGTTGTCTTCTCCTGAATCACTATTAGGGTGCAATCACTTTTCATTGGATTTAGGTTTATTCTGTGCAAGCATGAAATAAAATGCTCTTGCAACCTGGACTTTAAAACTATAGATATAGGACACATTTAAAATCCAGTATAGGTAGTACCCACTTCTGGTCAGAAGGTCCTCTTAGAAATCATGTCTGAAGACATATCACCATTAATGTTATTTTAAAGCATTCCCTCATCTCCTCATTTTTGACATTTCAGCGCCTTTACAGGAGTCAATCTATCTTCCACTTGGCTTTGGATACACTGAATGGCCCTGGCTTCCCACCTACCCCACTGACCACAGCCTCTCAGCCTCCTTTGGTGCCACCTTCCTCCCTTCCCCTTCCTTTTTCAGACCAGTCCGTAGGGATATGCCCCAGGATTCAGCCCTCTTCTCTTATCTATGCCCCTTCTCTCCTTATTACCTCATCCATTTCCATGCCTTTAAATGGTGAAGACTCCCATATTTGTATCTGCAGCCCTGACCTCCCCTCTGAACTCCATACTCAGGATATGCAGCTGTCTGTCTGGCATTTCTCCTTGAACACCTAGAAGGCATTTCAATCTTAACATGTCTAAAACAGAATTATTGATTCCCAGCTCTCCCACCCCTACCCATGGCATCCCCTTCCAACAGATACTCAGAACCTCTGAGTTATCTTGGGTCCTCTTTTGCCCTTACGTTCTGCTCTGAATCCACAAACAAGTTCTGCTGGCTTATTACCCTAGAATTTTGCATGACCAGCCTCTTCTCATTATTGTGATCTTGCTAAAATGGCATCTTGTCACCCTTGAGCATCCTTTTTCAAACTGCCTCCCTCTCTCCAAGTCTCTGTCTATCCATTAACTACTTCTTATTTTCTTTCCAACACCTAGAACTATCTGAAATGTCTATTTACTTGTTCAGTGTCTGTCTCACCCACTAGAACACAAACTCCATAAGAGCAGGAGCCTTGCGTATAATATTGTTTACATGTCTTGGCACGTAGTAGGTCCTCGGTAGGTATTTGTTGGTCAGAACACATTTCTGACCATCATACACATGTAATGATGTATAGACATACTATGTAATAAAGTCAAACATGACAAGTAAAATCCTTTATAATAATTTAAAATAATGAAATCATGCTCCTGGTCATAGAGATCAAGGACTGGGAAGGGCTTAGAAGTTCCAGTTCCACCCCCACATTTTACAAGGTCCTAAGGCTTGGAGAGGGGGAGCCGCCAGCAGTTCGCAAAGCGAGAGAGAGGCAGAGCCAGGCCTGGCTAGGTCCCCACTGCAGCATGAAATACAGCTGTCTGCTCCTTATGAAACATTACACATGGGTGACTGTGTAGAACTCATTGACTAAACAGCACAAAGAAACTCAAATTCAGCGCCAAAGTGCACATCCACTTTGCATAGCCAATATAAATATGACTTTGAATTATAAATTTGATTTATCTTAAATGAATACACTAGTGTTCCTAATAAACAGCAACCTTTTAATTAAAAGTATGCCTGCATCAGAATTTAGAAGGCCTTTAAAATATAACCGGGAAAGTTTTAACTGATGTTTACAGTTTCTCTTCATAAATATTCCTAAACATCATTCCCAAACATCTGCATAGCTGCTTCTCAGTACGTGAGAGACCTTACTTAAAGGGACGTAGTGATGTGTACAATGGATACCTCTCCAGTACCCAGGGCTTTCCTGGAAATTGGGAGAGGCCTGGGTCACAATACATTTTTGGGACTCCTGGTATTCTTTATTTTTTTTTAAATAAAAAAATGTTGAAATAGTATTACCAAAATTATGAAATATGTAAAATATTTACATTGAACAAATTAACATATTAATCCCAAAAGAGTGTTTTAGGATTATAGATTCTGTAAAATATATTTATTCTTAGTGCACTAGAGGCTCTGTGATGTACTATAGGGACACACATTGCAAAATTGTAAGAAGAACACCTACTCCTTGCAACCCTGCCTGTGAATCTCTGTGACATGTGTATGCAAATAATGATAAAAGTCTGAGTTTGAGACTCTTTATGAAGGTGACCTGGCCAAGTGGTCTCACCTCACCAAGTGGTGAGACCTGGCTTAGAAGTCATGACAGGCCTCGTATATCTGATTTTTTTGCTATTTACCTTCATTCCAATTGCAAGCAAATGGTGTGGGGAAAGGATGGTGGGGGTGGGGGAGATCTTAGCCACAAAAAGTCGGCTAAAACCAAATATACAAAAGATGAGGGAGGGATAGACCTTTTCAGTCTCAGAACTTTAAAATGGACCAGATGAGCTGGGTGCAGTGGTTTATACCTTTAATCCCAGCACTTTGGAAGGCCGAGGGGGGAGGATTGCTTGATGCCAGGAGTTCAATACCAGCCTGGGCAACATAACAAGACCCAGTCTTTACAAAAAATTAAAAAAAATTAGCTGGGCATGGTAGTGCACGCCTGTAGTCCCAGCTACTCGGGAGGCTATAGTGGGAGGATCACTTAAGCCCAGGAGTTCAAGGTTACAGTAAGCTATGATCACACCACTGCACTTCAGCCTGGGTGACAGAGTGAGACCCTGTCTCTAAAAACAAAACAAAAAAATATAAATTATAGGTACCAGTTCTTCTTTGTGGGCCTGGTAGAATCTGGCTGTGAATCTGTCTGGTCCAAGGCTTTTTTTTTTTTTGATGGGGGATTTTTTTTTTTTTAGTGTTTCAATCTCACTGCTCATTATTAGTTTGTTGAGGGTTTCTATTTCTTCTTGATTCAGGCATGGGAGGTTGTGTGTCTCCAGGAATTTATCCATTTCCTCTAGGTTTCTAGTTTGTGTGTGTAGAGGTTTTCATAGTATTCATGGATGATATTTTGTATTTCTGTGGTATCGGTTGTAATGTCTCCTTTTTCATTTCTGATTGAGCTTGAGTCCTTTCTCTTCTATTTCTGGTTAATCTGGCTAGTAGTCTATGAATTTTGTTTATTTTTTCAAAAAACCATTTTTTTGTTTTATTGATCCTTTGTATTGTTTTGTGGTTTCCATTTTGTTTAGTTCTGCTCTGAGCTTTGTTATTTGTTTTCTTCTGCTGGCTTTGTGTTTAGTTTGCTCTTCTTTTTTCTAGTTCCTTGAGATATGACAATAAGTTGTTAATTTGTGATCTTTCTATCTTTTTGATGTAAGCATTGAAGGCTATGAACTTCCCCATTAGCACTACTTTTTCTGTATTCCATAGATTTTGGAAGCTTGTGTCCCCTTTGCCATTCAGTTCAAAAAAATCTTTTGATTTCCATCTTAATTTCATCATTGACTCAAGCATCGTTCAGCAGCAGGTTGTTTAGTTTCCATGACTATGTGTAGATTTGAGATTTTCTCTTACAAGAGATTCCAAGTTTTATTCCACTGTGGTCTGAGAAGTTACAGTTTTGATTTTTCTGAAATTACTGAGGCTTGTTTTGTGGCCTAACATATGATCAATCTTGGAAAACGTATCACGTGCTGTTTAGAAGACTGTATATTCTGTAGTTTAGGGGCAGAATGTTCTGTAAATGTCTGTTAGGTCCATTTGTTCCAGAGTCCCTTTTAAGTCCAGGGTTTCTTTGTTGATTTTCTGCTTCAATGATCTGTCCAGGTGATGAAGTCCCTGGCGATTGAGATGCTACTGTTTATTTCTTTGCTTGGATCTGCTCTGACCACGGCCAAATCGTGACATGCACATTCCTGACGTGAATGAAAATCAGAATACCTATCCACTAGAATAAATCACAAGGGCTTATTGGAGTTGCAGACGTGTGTTTTGAAAGACTCATCTAAGCCAGAGAGGGAAGTGATAGGACAAAGGAAACCAAACTCATTTCCTCAAGAGCTAAGGAGCAACTTGACAAGCAACAGGTGGAAAGGCATTGTGTGTGTGTGTGTGTGTTTGTGTGTGTGTGCGTGCGCATATGTGTGTCTGGGGAAGGTGAAGAGATATATAGCTATAGGTCCCTCTCAATTTCAGAAAATAACTTCCATACTGGGGCTGAAATATAACTCTATTTTATCTAAAGAGATTCTATCTCAGGTCTGGTTGTTCCCTCCACACAGCCAAAGAGAAAAAAAGATGCTTGTAAATTACTGCAATAGTGGCCCTCCCTATTCATCTTTTCTAGTGACATTATCCACCTAATAAGCTTTAGCCCTTAATTGTTTTTACAAGAATGATGTTTAATCGAAGCTAATGATATCAGGGAACTTGAATCACCACATGAATTAATTTAGCAATATGAATGCTTCATCACATTCTCTCTTTATTTCTCTCAATATTAATTAGGATCACTTCCCAAAGAAATTGGAAGTCCCAGGAATGATCTGAATATTCTCCTTTTAAACTCACAGTGGACATATTCCAAGAGTCTGACAAGGCACAGAAAGACTGGTTTTGGTTGGAGTTCACTTTCTAAGGTTTGTGCAAATCTGGGATATTTACGTATTCTCAATTTTAACAAACCATAAGCAAAAACCCATTAGAAAATGGGCTTGTGATATTAACAGAAATTCACAGAAAAGGAAATACGAGTAGCTCTTATAAGAAAAGATGTTCAGCCTCACTCATAAGAAATGCAAATTAATGCCACATGAAATACCATTTTTTTCATTTCTAGATTAGCAAAAATCTGCAAGTTGGGTAACATACATGCTTTTGAAGCTGTGGGGAAACTTATTGTTATACATATCAGATGGGAATATGAGCTGGTATAACCTTTAAAGGGGGCAATTTGGCAACATTTATCAACATTATAAATGCATATACCATTTGATCCAGAATTCCACTATTAAGATTTGTCTTACAGATATGCTTACACACATATATACTAATATATGTAAAAGAATATGCATTGTAGCAATTTCATAATAGTGCAATATTAGAAACAGCTAAAATGTTTATAAATAAAAGATTGGTTAAATAAATTGGAATATCATAATACAAAAAAAATCATGCAGGTATAAACAATAATTGGCATTTGTGCCAATATGGAAAACTCTCCAAGATACATTTTCAGTGAAAATAGTAAAGTGCAGAACAGTGTGCATATAATGCTATATTTTGTTTCAGAAAAGAAAAATTATGAATATAAATTTATATTTGCTTATATTGGCATAAAGAACATCTGGAAGAATTCTGAGAGACTAATAAAAATGTTTTCATTTTGTGCATGTAGTACAAACTGGCTGGGAATATAGAAGATAGTAATCTTTTTACTATATATTTTTTTTTTTATGTGTTTTGAGTTTTAAATCATATGGCTGTATCAGAATCTACCTATTCAAAAAAAAATTAAGTAAAAATGATGCATGATTGATTATGATGTCACGATTTCTGGATTTTCCAAAAACATATTGCCTATATATTACTGAATACACTTGAAAATTTCTTTAGCAACTTTCTTTGTGAGAAAGTCTAGTAAACATCAAAAGATAAACACTGAAAAACATTTCATGAATACATGTGCATAATGAAACATTTATAAAGATCCACTAATGCTTGTAATGAATTAAGTTTCCTGAGATTTAACATTGATTAAATGTCATACTTGTAAAATAATTAGGCAGTAAAGCTTATTGGATAAAGACTGATGGAAAAGACAAGCACCACTATCATCTATAGTAAAAGACATGAAAATGAGGTGTTCAGTAGCTATTGCATATCATCTGGTAAGATAAATAAAATATATGTTTATTTTATTGTTTTTTACAGGTTTCTAATACTGGGAAATTCAAACTCCTATTACTCTGTTTCTGTTAAAAATAATGTTCAGGAAGATATAAACCAAGAGTATTTAAAATACTCACATAAAAGTATAAATGAAATTCCCTTCAAGTTGTTGTTGCTGCGGTTGTTTGAGGTCTTGCTTGGGCAATTAATAATGAAAAAAAAAAAGAACCCAAGGAATTAAGATTAAATTCAAATGAAACAGTGTGAACAGAGACACAGGTCAGCAGCCATAGGGAAAGCAGCACTACAATATAAAAGTTATATTTCTCTTTCAAAAAGGGAGCCAGAATCCAACATAAGGTACTTTTAAATGGGCACATAAAGTTCACAGTTCACAATTTTAAAATGGCACATGAGAACTAGGTAGATCATAGGGCCTAACGGGCCATTATAGAGTAGAAAAAATGGACATAAGTAGGAAGAACCATTATGAGTGGTTTTCCGTGGCTTCTCCAAATCAACAACATATCTTACGGAATTTTTGCTTTCTTCCTGGTGACATCTTTGACAAAAATAGTGGCCCACAAAATTGATACTCAAGGCCCACTTCCAAAAGAACAGAGCAGTAAGCTTACAGCATTTGCCACGTACCAGAAGTGAAAGAAAGAGCCATAAATGAACACTGAAGCTAAAATCAATGAAGGCTATAAAATGGCCGATTTATTAAACTTTTTCATTTTTATCTGCCTTGTGCAAGAAACCAAAAGGAGGAAAGAAAAAATTTGAGGGCAGTTATTAAGCAAAGACCTTCTAAAAATGGTTACAAAAAAAGCCAGTGACTAGACACTGTCCATCTAATTTTATTCTCCCGTGAAAGAGCAAAGAAAATTCTGTATGTAGAGAGGATAAAAAAGAATGAGATTAAAACATATTGGTGTACTATTATATGGTTTTTATTTTTGAAGGAGCAAAAGTTATTGATCATTTGGGGTTGAACTTACTGCCTCTTATATCAACCTCCAATAAGAACAACTCTTATTTAGGAAAGATTTTACAGTTTCAGTGCAACTTTACATTCATTATTTCATTTGATGAGCTGATATCATTCATATAATACAGATAACATAGGCACTAAAGCTCAGAGGCATTAAGCTACCTGCTCAGTTTACACAGGTAGAAAGTAGTGGAGCAGAGACTCAAACTCAGTTCATGACTCCACAAATTCTGTGCTCGGTGCTCCACAGATCCTTAAGAACATGAATATGTGCAAGTAATGGTACCCTAGTGGTCTTAGATAAAAATGAGGCATTTAATTCCTCTCTAGAGTGACTGGCCAGGGAATAAAGGTATTTTGATGATTTCTGCCAATGGTCTTCTGAGGGAGCTCTCAAAATTAGGTTCAATGTTAGTTATGAAGACACATTGATGCACTGCTGCCATCCAGGACCTTTGATTCCCTGCACCCAAAAGGACAATATAATTTTGAGCCATGAGTTGAGCAATGAATTGATTTTCCTTTGATTCAAATTCCTGAGAAGGCTGCTTTGGACACCTCAGAAAGCTTCACTCTCACCTTCTGGACATTTCATTTCATTATCAGGCAGCTGTTCCCCATAAGAGATGTTCAAAGAAAAATAAACACAAGCAAGGAGCCGGAAGGATTGATTTTATCCTCCAGGTAATAGCTCTCTGAGGGTATCGTGCCTCCTTCACAAAGCTGTAGACCAGTGCTTTTTCCTTGTTTTGTTTTGTTTTTTGGTTTTTCCACGATACTCTTCCCACATCCTCCACAGCCTCTTAACGTTCAGGTGTCGAGGGTGGTTGTAAGGGCTTCTTCCTCATCACAAATTAAGGGTTAGAGCAGAGGTGTTCTTTTGATGTGTGGAAGCTGGAACATGAGATTTTTCTCTCTTCCTGGCCAAACCTCTCTAATTTGCTCACATTTAGACTCTCCCAAGTCCCAAAGGCAGAGGATAATGGATAAATTAGATTTTTAGAGATCACTGCATTTATTTTACACATTGCAAAGTATATTGATTTTATTTACCATTTTTTATATTGTGGTAAAATATACATAACACAAAACTGATCATGTTAGCCATTTTTAAGTGTACAATTGACTGGCATTAAGTACATTCACAATGTCATGCAACCATCACCACTACTATCTTCAGAACTTTTATCATTCCAAACTGAAACTTTGTACCCATTAAACAGTAATTTCCCACTCTCCCCCTCCCCCAGCCCCTGGTAACTTCTATTTTCTATCCCTATTTGCCTATTCTAGCTGCCTCTCACACAATATGTGTCCTTTTGTGTCTGGCTTATTTCACTTAGCATAATGTCTTCAAGCTTTATCTGTATTATAGCCTGTATCAGAATTTCATTCCCTTTTATCGCTGAATAATATTTCATTATTGTACGTATATACCACATTTTAAAAAATGCATTCAATCTGTTGATGGACATTTGTGTGTGTGTGTCTAAAATGTTGTGTGTGTCCACCTTTTGGCTATTGTGAATAATGCTGCTATGAACATCAGTGTACAAGTATCTATTTGAGTCCTTGCTTTCAATTCTTTTGGGCATATACCTAGGCATGGAATTGCTGGATCATATGGTAATTCCATATTTAACTTTTTGAGGAACCCTCAAACTGTTTTCCACAGCAGCTACCACCATTTATATTACCACCAGTAATGCACAAGGGTTCTAATTCATCCACATCCTTGCTAATACTTGTTATTTTTCATTTTTAAAGAAAATAGCCACCATAATGGATGTGAAGTGCTGTCTGATTATGGTTTTGATTTGCATTTCCCTAATGACTAGTATTGTTGAGTATCTTTTCTCGTGCTTGTGGCCCATCTGTATATCTTCTTTTGAGAAATGTCTATTGAGGTCCTTTGCCTGTCTTTGAATTGGGTTGTTTGTTTTTTTGTTGTTGAGTTGTAAAATTTCTTTATATATTTTGGATATTAATTCTTTGTCAGATAAATGATTTGCAAATATTTTCTCCCATTCTATAGGCTGCCTTTTCACTCTATCAATAATGTCCTTTGATGTATAAAATTTTTAAAATTTTGATGAAGTCTAATCTATCCAATTGTTTTTCTTTTGGTGCCTGTGCTTTTGGTGTCATAGCCAAGATCCCATTGTGAATAATCTTTAATACTATTTCTAAGCAGCATTCTCTTGGGCCCCAGACAAACACAATGTGATAGGCTAAAGAGCAAACATGCAGGGGTAACTTAACATTGGCGTCCGATTGCTCTGAAGTTAAGGTCTAGACTTTATGGCACAAGTTTTCCTTTGTGACCTGGTCTCTGCCTGTTTTCTTTTAGCCTCATTTCTCCCTTGCCACATAACTACGGTAATCTTGAATTTCCTGTGTTCTGAAATATTCTACATATGCTCTTTACTCATATACTCATCCTTCGAGTCTCAACCCAATCATTACTTCTTCGAGGCCGTCTCCCACAATCTGCCCCCATCTCCACCCAGCACCCATGCACTGAAGGGGGTGATGTGCTGGCTGTGAGCTCTCATGGCACCCCATATGTTGTTTACCACAAGATTTACTATATGAAATTACTGTTTCATTAGCTGTCTCCTCTCCAGATTATAAATTCCATGAGAATAGTGACCATGTCTATAATTTATTTTTATCACTGCATCCTCAGTATCTAGAATATATTTCTGACAAACAGGAGATGCTCAGTAAATAACTGCTGAATGAATGAACTAGACTAATAGCCTTTCCAACACAGTGGTCTGTTTCTAGTAATAGTTATGAGAAATGTTTTCATGAGGAGGCATGCAATTTAGGGATACAGCCTAAATTTCTCTGTTTTTCTCAACAACTTCTCTTCTATGAAGTTTATTTAATAAATCTTTCATCAAGGTAGTGTCCTAAGCATGTCATAAATATTAGTTCATTTAATCTTCCCAACAGCTTGATTATTATCTGCAGTATTCTGAGAATAAAACAGAAGCACAGAGATGTTAAGTAACTTGCGCATAATCACACAGCTACTAACTGGGCTTGAGCTTATTTAAAGTCAGTTAGCCTATGTGATGCGTTCCAACTAAATGTGAAACAATACAGGTTTGAACATTTCAGTCTTTCAAGGATGGTCAAGTTCATGAAGTTATGATTTTTCTAAACTTGCCTCACATTGTCTTCAGGTTTATGTCCGATTTTCCTCCTGGGAGCCCCAAGTTTTCTAACTGGGGCTTGCATACCCTTCATCCCCTCACTTTTTCAGCTTCCTCTCTCAGAACCTGAGCTCACTCCCTCATTCCTTTTGTAGGCTATGCTGCTGGAAGCACTGCGCATTTCAACTACAAGTGGACCATGTTTAATTTCAGAATTAAAAACAAAATTTTCGACTTGGTTTCTAATGTGTCTTTGGTTTCAATTTGATCAATGTATTAAAATGACTACCTAAAATGACCCCTAGGTTCTTTTCTCAATCTTAGCTGGTAGTAGCCCAGCTTATCATTTTATAGAAATATTTGAATTTTTACCTTTAAATCTACTATCTTCTGGTTACTTTCGGTAAAACTAATCTTGAGCTACATTATCATTATTATTGCACAGCAAAGTCGTTCTTGAAACATAACTCCTTCCTTCCTTCCTTCTATTCATTCATTCTTTCATTCAAATATTTATTCGGTAATCTTAAGGTGCAAAGTACTGTGCTAGGTGATGGAAACACAATTTCACCTTCTAGGATTCAGTGTCTTTCCCATCTAAAAATGTTTTTCCAATATCATGGAATTTAAACTTTTCTCTGATTTTGAATATTTTTCTAAAATTTGTTCAATTGGTTCCTCTTCTTCCATATTCATATTTGCCCTCTCAAAAAAACAGATTATGTTGCATAGAGATTAGTATCATTACTTTGGTTTGAATAATTAAACAAAATGTCTCATTTCAGAAAGTACAAAAATATGTAATGAGATGATTTACAATTTCAAGACAAAATATGTAATAAGTTGCTATAGTTGTGAGTTATTCCCCAAAGAGAGAAAAAATTAGAAGTAAAGCAACATTTTAAAGGAAAATTGATATATTACAAATTCACCACTGGATAAGTTGCAAAATGTCTCTTGCCTCTGAATAATAAACATAATTTATTGATTCTCTTTGAATGTATCAGAGAAATAAAGCATGTAAAATAATCATTTATGCTAAGGGCATACAGCAAAGAATCAAAATTATCCTCTGCAGCAAGTACTAGGCTGATGGTTAGTAGCATATACATTCATTTTCATACCTCTTGCCCTTTTTAATATATCCCTTAGGAAAGACAGTAGTTATTTGGTTTTCTCTATGTGAAATTTCTCATACAACGCAACAAATCTTTAAAAGATATGTGAAAAGTAATTTTTTTCAGGATTCTCATTCATAGTTAAGCATGCTTGTGGGTATATTTCATTTAGAATGAACAACATTTCCAATTTAACTTGTTCCAGAGAATGTAACATTTGCAGCTAATTTCCAACAAAACATTTAGAAATAGCTCAAAGTAAAAACCCATTATTGGTTTTTGCCGTGTTTAAAAGCCAAATGCAAATGAAAACCAAGGCAACACCATATTTTACTTTTAGATCATGTATTTCAGTTCCTTTTCCAGAAAAATAGGTTTGGTTTAGGTGGTAAGCTTGTAATGTCATTCTTTGTTTAAATACAAGGCAGAAAGGTCTCAGGGAGGAAGGGACATTATCTGTCATGATAATATCTGTTATGACCCCATATTTATAAATCTGGAGACACATAGGAAGATAAGTCTTCAAATGACCAGATGGGCTGCCATGTTTTTTAAGTCACATATATTATAACAGCTTCATTTTTTGGTTAACCAATATAGATCAAACCTTGTCGTTTACACTCTATCAGCCTTCACCACGGATGGCTTACATCATGTTTACCCCAAACTGAACTTACTCCCTGACCTGGGTTATGCATCCTACTTGCATACAGACAGATTTTCACATAGGTACTTCCCCATATGAATTATGACCAATAGGTCCTATAACCTTCTTTCTGAGACTTTATAGTCCTACAAATTACTACATCAGTTTTTGAAGGGTCTCAATGAAGTAATAAAATATTTACAAATCTAGACTGAAATACAGTCATTTATACTATTATATGGAAAACCATAGCTGGATTAACATTTTTTATTATAATTACCTTCTGACAATATACATAAAATGAAGACATTTAAAATGAGGGAATTACCCTTAAAATTTGAGCCAACATAAGCAGTTTTTTTTTTTTTTTTTTTTAGACAGAGTCTCACTTTGTTGCCCTGGCTAGAGTGAGTGCTGCGGCGTCGGCCTAGCTCACAGCAAAGCAGTTCTTTAAGTATTAGAGTTTAATAGGAAATGTCATTGAGGTGGAAAAATTTTGCAAGCATAAATTTTAAATGGAGATTCCAAAAAGGAAGAATTTTAAGATTATCTAGCAAATTTGAGGTATCAGGATTATTTACATAAGAAGTTTGTCCAAAATATAAATAGCATAAAGAGTACATATAGTTGCAAGTGTCTTTCGTGTAGGCTTCAATAAAATATGTCTTTCATGCCTACTAAGAATTTCAGGTACTGACAGTTCCTGAGCAGGAAGGAGGAGGCGCCATCCAACAGGGACTGCTTCTCTGTGAAGGCGGCACAGGCGGAGCCCCCATGAAAGGAAGCCAGCCCCAGCCCTGGGAGGGTGGGACAGCAGAGGGAAGAGCGAGCATATCCTCTCAAAAGTGCGTTAAAAGTATACTTATTTTTACAACCATATACTGAAAGGGTCAAAAGTTCAATTACAAATTAATGTATCTGCAAAGTGTATATATTATCTTCTGAATATAAAGACTGAATATGTGTGTACCATAAATAGCGTTTCTCTAGAGAAAACTGAGGAGCAATTTCTTAAGTGTTTTGCATATAAACCAGCAGTAGCTGGGAGTATCTGGATAACCTATATCCTGAAAACATTTGTTTACGGTTTGCCCTAATAAATCCGCTTTGTCCTTATTTTCTCTCGGCCTCTCTTTCTGCTGGTGTCTCATAGTCTGCCCCCGCCCCCGTGAGCTGGGGAAGGTGAGAAGGCCTTCCTGTCTCAGTGAAAAACAGATAGAGTTGGAGTCACAACTCCGCGTTTCGCAGTTCTGGATGGGAGCACAGAATCCTGATGAGAAAGAGGCCCTTCTATGGCGGTGACTCTGCAGGTGCCAAGACGAAAGGGCACCAAGTGAGCTGGGACACCTGGGAACTCGGCACTGATGCTATTGTGCCAGGATTCATGCTCTTGTGCTCGCTGACCATCCCTGCCTGTTCCAAGTCATTCATTTGCATGGACATTAAGCTCCAAATGTCATTGCACACTGCGCCTTCCCATTTTCTAACCACAGGTGCTTACAGATTAGGCTCCTGGTTAACTTGCCACTGGCTGCTGGGACATTATCTGTCCTACAGAGCATCAGGACAGCCGTGTTCTCTCCTTTGATGAATACTTGGGTGCTCTTCCTGATCACTCAAGATGCCGGCTCACCCTCACCTTACGAAGACTATACTACTATTGGCTCTTCATCAGATGATTTCTTTGTGGCAGACGTTGGTGTCTATCTTTACGATGTTATGCTTTTTTACTAGGAAGGAGATTGCAATCCTGAAATTCAACACAGCAACCAAGTCGACCAAATCTCTAGCGTGGACTACCAAACAGACTAACTGGTTTCCCTGACTCTACCTCCTTTCATCAGAACTCTATATGTAACACAAAATGAAAATATGATTTCCCTTGCTTGTTCATTCATGAATTCAACAAACATCTGCAATATTTACGGAATATCTTCCATGTGTCAAGCACATGGCTGACGAGCATCAAAGCTGACTGTAGCAGGGCTCACAGGGTAGCTGGGGAGAGGTGAACAAGGTAGGTTACTGTGCTGGGTGAGTGATGCTCTGGTCTAATTAGCAACCACTTCTCCCTTTTCTCCTGACAGTGTCCAGATTTACCTGGGGAAACATCTTTCCCCCATTTTGACCCCATGCCATTTGAGTGGAGCTGATTCTACCTGCAGGCTTGGGGAGGGTATTTCTAATCCTGGCCAATCAGAGCGGTGTATCCCCCTGGGCACAGTGATTGGTTCAGCGATGGGGAGTGAGCACACACAGCATGATTCAACTTGGGGCCTTTTGTTGGAAATGTTACAAAGGATGAAAATCTCCTTCTGCTAGTCTTGGAGCTAAGCGGGTCTAGGGACTCTATGGGGAGAAGCCTGCCTGCCTGGGAACAAGGATGGGAGGGAAGGAGGGCGAGCCTGTGAGTGGGCTGGAGAGCAGGAGTAGAGGGAGGAGGCTTGGTTGGGGGCGGGGAGAGAGAGATATGTGTTAATCCCAACATTTGAGCATTTAGATCTAGTTGTGCCCAGAGCTGAAAGGGTGGTGATCAAAGCACTGACTAACCGAGTGTGAAGGAGGAAGCACCCAACTCTCGCCTGGGGCAGCTGGGGACCTGCATCCACCTGGTACCTGCACACCCTTCCCTAGTCTTCACATGTCACCTCTTCAGAGCAGGCTGTCTCTCCTTTCCCCCTAGAAGGATTATTCACCTCCCTTATTCTGTTCTAAATAGATCGTGAGCCCACAGATACTAGAGAACATGGCTTGGTCATATTATATCTCCCAGTGCTCAGCACTGTGCCTGTTAGATTGAACATATATTATGCTTTTGACAAAAGTTCCTTGAGTGCCTCTGTGTACTCAGCCCTGCAGTGAACACAGGGGAGCTGACAGGATCAGAACGCTGCCCTGCCCTTGAAGCAGTCTCCGTAATAACATGTGCAGAGACCCGGCCTTCAGAAGGAAACCTAAAATAACTTGTTCCTTTTCTCATTTTCCCCTCCTCCTCTCCCCCTGCCCCCAGCCCTCTTAGTCTAGTTAACCCCCACCCCATCAGAGCTTAAATACTAATGTCAGCAGAAAGCCTTGCCAATTGAGGTCCACTTTCCTTCCCTGTTGCTTAGTCTCAAATTGCCTTGTATTTCTCCTTCACCTAAATCAGTGCACCCCTCTAACAGGGGTGAATTTGCTTCCCTTTCCTGGGATTATTTGACGACATCAGGAGACATTTTTCATTGTCATAACCGGGGAAGAGGTTGCTGTTGGCATCTAGTGGGTAGAGGCCAGGGATGCTGGTAGACAACCTACAAAGCACAGGACAGCTTCCCATAGCAAAGAATGATCTGACCCAAAATGTCAATAGTGCTTAAGTTGAGAAATCCTATGTAAATCTCACAGTTTAGAGTTATTCATCTATTATTATCATTATTTGATTAACGTATTTTACCCACTAAACTGTAAATTCCACAAGGGCAGGGACTGTTTTCCACCATTATATTCCCAAACACTCACAAGTAGTATGTGCTCCACAATCATTTTTTAAATGTCATCATTAAAGGAATGTTACATCTACTCTCTGCCACAGAATGCACTATTCAGGTAATTTTTCCTTCTTTATTGCAGGTATGCATATTAGCTAATGCAAAATTTAATCCTCGGTATTCATTTATCATATTCTAGAAACAAAAGTTCTGAGTTGCATGGCTGTATTTTGGTTTAATTGAGGAGGCTCCATTCCATGTGGAAATATTTGCTTAGCATATTAGAGTATTCTTGGGAAGCTGACAAGACATATTAAAATGTATGGCTCTGGCTGCAGTTGTCCCTCGTATTTTGCAGCATGTAATGCCGACAAGCCTTAACGACACAAAAGGCACGAAGCCCAACATATGTGATGACCAGCATTTCATAGAGTTATCAGAATGGCACCATCAAAATGTCCCTGAAGCAAAAGATGATACAGGCTGCTATACTTCATGTCTGCTCCCTAATAACAATAAGCTTGGATTCCATTCAGCTGTGTCTGCAACGACTGGTAGCTCTAAAGCCTCTAATTGTAATCTTGAGTCATAATATTTGCTTTAAAGCTTTAACTCAAGTGAATACCCAAATATGATTTTTACATAGAAGTCAATTTCTAGAGGAGCTATAATATAAAAACACTAGGGAAAGGACATGGTTAATTATTAAACCAAATCTGGTACAATGTACTAAAATATGCTACTTTATAAAAATAAAATATAACTAACTTCTAAACTGACAGCATATCCTTAAAAGCATGTTACAAACCCACACTGGCCCTATTTTCATCCAGAGATGTTTGCCTTCTCCTCTAGGCAGAGAGTTTTTTAAATATACACAGAGTCTTCATTTGAAAACATGCTAACCACCCATTCATCTAGTGTTTTTTGTTTTTTTTTTTTCCTTTAAATGTGGCAACTACGATATCCAAGACCCTTTTTGCTAGGTATTGAAGACGACATAAAAAATTCAGAATCCCTGTTCTCAAATCTAATTCCAAGCCTCTCCGGATTTTTTCCTCTGGTCTCTTCCCTCAAAAACCTTAAACTCTGGTGGGGCAGAAAAGCAGCAACTTTAGAGCTAAATTTGTGCAAAAATACATTTTAGAGTAAACGAATGAATCTCACTTGACAGGCGAAAGGAGCACGGCTTAGAGAAGTTAGTGGAAACAATATAAAATGGAGGATACCTGCCTGGGTCTCTTAAGGCCACACATTTAAAATTTAGTTGTTCTACCATTGTGAGACTGCAAAGTCCTTGAGGGCAGGGAGCAGACACTTCAAATGACTCAGTTACTCTTTTATGAATCACAGAGCAATAGTCTGCTTCTGCATCACACTGCACTTTTAGTGCAGTTTTGAATAGGTGAAAACCGCTATTGAAGAATTGTCTATTCTTAGAATTTTACTGAGATTCCCTAATAGAGAAGAAAAAGCCAAAAAGCATTCCTGCAAAACTTAATTTCCATGTCTGCTGGCTGTATTTACTGGGATAACTCTGGGAATGATACTTGAGAAAAGCAAAACTTCCTAATGCTACAATGATAGGAAGATAATCAGGAAAGCTAGTATTTCCTTGGGTGTGGACCCGACTGAAAAATCATTGGAGCTGGGGCTATTTCTTATTCATTTTTGTTCCCCACATAGCATCTTCTGTTATATATTATAGGTGCTTAATAAGTATTTGTTCTTTGGCTCTGCTTACTGCTCTTATAAAAGAGATATTAAAGGTGGTATTCAAATAGAACGTGAAAACTTATTAACAAGAACAACAACAACGAGAACAAAACCACCTATACCCAACTGTTTCAATGACTACAACAGTGCTACTAAACACATGCACAGTGTACTACAGGTTTTGCTGTTGCTGATGTTTTCCTGGACATTAAATAAGCATTAGGAAGAGGCAAGATTTCTCTTTTGCTCATTTTATTGCTGTTCTTGTTGTTGTTTATTGTTGTTCTTGTTTTTTTAAGAGATAGGGTCTCACTCTGTTGCCCAGGCTGAAATACAGCAGCGTAATCATAGCTCACTGCAACCTTGAACTCCTGGGCTCAAGCAATCCTCCTGTCTCAGCCTTCTGAGTAGCTAGGACTACAGGCACACGCCACCACGTCCAGCTAATTTTTCATAGAGATAAGGTCTCGCTACATTGCCCAGAATGGTCTCAAACTCCTGGACTCAAACGATCCTCCTGCCTTAGCCTCCCAAAATGCTAGGATTACAGGCATGGGCCACCGTGCCTGGCCTCTCTCTGTTTTTAAATACAATGTCCATCCACTGTGGTCATCTGAATTTCTATGTAACAAAGGGAAAAGGACAAATGATACTATTTTTATTATTATGGGAGACTGACGGCAAATTATGGCATGGTAGTTCTACCATGTGAGCCAGTTGATACAGAAATTTCTACCTACGCACAGAATCATCACAGGCGAGTGTTTTAAAGTGACAGAACTAGAACAGAACATGTATTAACATTGAACATGTGCCAAGGGCTGGTTAAGTATTTTATGTATTATTTTATTTCATTCTCATACAACCTTATGAGGTAGGTATTCTTTCCTACAGAAGTTCAAAATGGAAATGATCGACGTAGTACTGCCAAGGGGAGAGGGGAATACGGAGAGTATCCCCGGAGCCTGCCTCCTACCAGGTCCTCCAAAGTGGTGTTCGACTCCTTGGCAGTTTTATCATGGTTCTCTTTCTGGGCCTCTGCTTGATGCTGGTGTGGAAACTTGCATCATCAACACACCAAGAGTGGCCCCATTTCTCAGAGGTGAGAAATGAATCACCAAGTGGAGGAAATGAGTATAATGAGAATGTGGTATGAAGAGACGATCGTTGTCACAGGTACAAGAACACATGCTATAAGCAGAACTGCATGAGAGACAAAATATAACCAGACGGTTGTTGGGTGACTAGGGAATGGAAATAGAACCAGCTATATCTAAAGGAATGGCAATGCCATTGCAATCAGGGCACTTGGAGCCCTCAGCAACACCTCCTCTCTGCCCTTACATCAGGCATGATCTAGCTAGTGGGCTCGGAACACGGTGAAGATGATTAGCTAAGATTTCCTCTCCTCCCTGGTTGGTGCCAATATATGTTTCTGTGACCCTCCTTTTTCCTATGCTTTTGGTGAGAACCAAATCTCATTCTGATGAACACACTTTCTTTATCAATTTATATTAATACATTTGGTCAGGTTATAGTCAGGTCTTGCTTTTCAAGAAGTTATTTGATTTCAAGTTGAGGAGGTGATGCTTAATATTTTGGGGGTCATAATCTCTTTTAAGAATGTCCTGAAAGATAAGGACTTTCCAGAAAAAGACACACAAACACGAATACATATGATTTTGAGGGATTTCAAGATTCTTAGAAACACATACTTAAATCCAAGGTTTAAAACCTTTGCTTAAGATAACTGCATATTCCTGCTTTGATCCATTAATGTATTGATAAAGTATAACACTTGGAGTCCATAAGGGACCTACAATCCTTATGAACTAGGATCAATTCCATTTATAAATAAGAAAACTGAAGTTCAGGAAATGTAAGTGACTTGCTTAAGGGCCAGTAAAAGGCAGAATACAGAATCTATCAGTCTCCTTACTGGATATAGGAATGTCTGTCATTTTTATAATCACTCTTTAAAAATGAAAATTCCATCACAAATTCAAAAAATCCAGAAAGGAGTGGAGAACAGGAAAAATGGATGTTTGTAATTTTTAAGTAGCTGAAGATGGCCATGTTTCTTTCTTTTAGTCAGTAAAGATGTAGATTAAGTTGCCACCATCCACATACTACAGTAGAAATTTCCTGAGGTTAAATAACTTGCCCAAGTTTCTTTAGCTATCAATGGCAGAACTAGAATTTGAACTAAGAAACTAAGAAGTTATGTCTCATAGGCCATGTTCTTACCTCTGAATTGTGACCTCTGGTCAAAGCCGTCTCTGGCTTCACCCATCTCTATTGGCAAGGTCTTAAACTAAAGTTGCCAAAGGCAGTCAAATAACATACTTTAAGCACACCTGAGAATATTATCTTGAAAGCACACTGAAACTTCAAGTTTAAAAGAGTCATAGTCCAGGAAAACCCTCTGTTGGATGAGAGGCATATGATTCATATGCTCGTATGTTTTCATTCAGCTTTTCAAGGAGATATGAAATGGTTTACGTCTAATGTCAAAAATGGTCCATCTTTTCATTTTCCTTTTGTGTTGTGTTATATTTCGTTAGGCAACAAAGGCTTCATTTCTTCCTCTCCTGGTAATAAGTAGTCATTAATCACAATTATCTGTCACACTAAATTTCACATTCATTCCATGAAAAGATTTTCCACATGCTCCAATGTAAAATTTACATTTTAACGTCCATAGATAAAGAAGTATAGCAGTACGTGTTACTTTTTTTTCCCGTGATGAAAACCATTTTTGGGCATTTAGACTGTTAAATAATCATTCCTTTTCTGAGACTAGCTCTAAAGATACATATAAATTTTGAAATCTATAGTATTACTTAGCAATTTTAGTACTTTACTTTTTGTAGCCAATCATGGAAGACTTGCTTTTATAGCTTTCTCTGCAGAGTCATCTTAATTATAGGGAAATCTCTTTAAAAATGGCTTTCCATTTACAGTGTTTCAGCTAGAATCCAAAGTTGGTTTTATTGGAATGATGAAAAATTACTCTTCCTGGACACAGAGATAGGAATCAGGATTGGACGTGAATTATGTTCTTTTAGCTTTAAGAAAAATTTAAACTTATATTCTTTCCTTCTAAACAGTTTATCCCGAAGAGGTCTAACACAGTAAAACTTTTTAGATTCTCAGAATCCTAAGAAAATTTTTCAGGGTGAAAGAAGCCATACAGGTTATCTAATTCAATTTGCACATTTAATTGAATATAAGATGAGTTTCACCCAATTTACAGAACAAGTGATAGAGCCGGGCCTAGAACTCCTGTCTATGGGCTACCATTTGTAATCTTTCAGCTATACTGTGCTTCCAATGTTGGACCCTTCTTCTTGTGCTTTTCACATAACCCATGTGGGTGAGAGAGTTCTCTGGCTCCAATGACAGGAATTTCTTTTAGCCTTTCTTCATAGCTTTTAGATAACCTGGCATCATATTATTTATTCATTTGCTTATTGTCTTTCTCCTCCAAAGAATGTAAGCTCCATGAGGACAAAGAATTGGTGGCCTCTAATAGTGTCTGGCACATAGTGGGACTCAATAAATACTTGTTAAGTGAAGTTTCAAATTTAATCTTAAACAGTCTTATATAGTTTACATTTTACTTCCTAAAATATCCATGTTTGCTTTAACTGTGATTTTAAATAATTAAATATCTTAATGTCTTCAAGGAAGAAGAATTCTTAAACAAGATAAGAAATCATAAAAGAAAAAATAATAAATTCTGTTACATTAAAATTAAGAGCTTCCACTCAACAAAAAGCCACCATAAAGAGACTATAAATACAGGCCACAAATCAAGAGAAGAAAATTGCAACACATATGAGAAACAAAGGGATTAGTATCAAGAATACATAAATAACTCCTAATAATCAATAAAGAAAATAAATACAAGTTACCCATTAGGAAAAAAAATGGTAAAATATATGACCATATATTTTACAGAAAACACAAATGGCTAATGGCCAATAATGACTAATAAAAGTAAGATAAGCTGTTCATCGTCTTTAGTGATCAGGGAAATGCAAACTAAATGCCACAGTGATATACGCCCAAAATAATTTAAAGCAGGAACTTAAACAGAGATTTGTAAACCCATGTTCATAGGAGCATTATTCACAATATCCAGAAGGTGGAAACAACCCTAATGTCCAGAGATAGATGAATGGATAAACAAAATGGGTTGTTTGCAAATAGAATACTTACAACGAAATATTAGCCTTAAAAGGGAAGGACATCCTATCACATGCTGTAACGTGGATAAACCATGAAGACATCATGCTAAGTGAAATAAGCCAGGAACGAAAGGACAAATGCTGTATGATCCCACTTCCGTGAGGCACCGAGAGTAGCTAAATTTACAGAGATAGAAAGGGAATGGTGGTTACCAGGGGCTGACAGGAAGGGGAATGGGGAGTTATTGTTTATGGGCACAAAGTTTCAGTTTGAGATGATGAAAAAAGGTCTGGAAATGGATTGTGGTAGTGGTTGTATACAGTGTGAAGGTATTTAATGCCTCTGAATTCTACACTTTGAAATGGCTAAAATAGTAAATTTTGTTGTAAATGTTTTACCACAATAAAAAAGAAACTCATAGTGAGATATCATTTTATATCCACTCAACTGAAAACAATAAAAAAATCAAACTTCTGACAATAGCAAGTATTAACATTTGTAATTGCTATGTGCTGAATTCTGTCCCCCCAACCACCCCAAATTCATATGTTGAAGCCCTAAACAACCCCCCCCCCCCCCACAGCTCTATGACTATTGGAGACAGGGCCTTTACGGAGCTGATTAAGGTTAAATGAGGTCAGAGGGTGGAGCCGTGATCCAATAGCACCGGTGTCCTTATGAAATAGGAAGAGACACCAGGGATCTCTCTCTCTCTGCCCTGTGAGGACTCAGAGAGAAGACAGCCGTCTATAAGATGGGAAAAGAGCCCTCACCAGAAAAATGAATCTTGCTGGAATCTTGATCTTGGACTTTCCAGCCTCTAAAACTGCAAGAAAATCAATTTCTGTTGTTTGAGTCACCCAATATGTGGTCTTTTGTCGTGGAAACCTAAGCAGACTAAGATAATGATCATGGAGCAATGGTGGTCACGTGCTGCTGATGGGGGTGTACACAGATGGGCCTGATCTAGCACAGCTGCAGAGGTGACACCCATAACCCAGCAAGTCCACTACATGGTGTGCATGCTAGGGACAGTCTAGCATGTGTGTGACATGAGACAAGCACAAAGAAGTTAACTGGGACATCATCTGTATTGGCAAAATCTGGAAACAACTAAAATGTGCATTGACAGGAGGATAAAATCTATGAAGAAAAATAAATAAATAATAAATTATAAAACAAAGGATGATGTTACATTTGGGAAAATAAAGGGTAATAGAATCCTTAAAGGGTAAAGAGGGGCTTCACATGGTCATCATGTTCTGTTTTCAGCTGAGTGGCGATCATGCCAATCTTACTTACTATTTTTTAAAATATACATATGAATCTGCATACTCTTATTTTGCACATATAGAATATTTATTAGTGTTAATAATTAAATAAACTGACAATATGCAATACCCACAGCATGTAGCTTAATTTCATTTATCTTGGTCCAAAATCTGTTGGTAATAATTTTATATCTCTCCTCTTGCTATGTTCATAGGCTTTTTATTTTTTAATTTATGAAAAGTGATATACAGTTAAAGAAAGTAGTTGTATTCAATTTAAAGATCTCCGCCTTTTATTTTGTTCATTAAAAATCAGAGCCCCCCTAGAAACTGATTTTCCGTAAAGACTGTGGAATCCTCTCCTGATCTCACAATTCCTCCCAGCTCTTGCTCAGCTCTGTCAGACAGTTTCCCAGTGTAAGTGCCTATCATATGATAATGCAGGACAGAAAGAAATGGAAGGTCATAAATAAATGGAGTATAAAACTTCAAGTTTCAGGGCATAAGTGGGACAGATAACTAAGCAAGCAAAATTCTGAAATAATAAATCACTTGAACTGCCTGAAAGAGTTGGCTACATAAATCACAATTTTACCAGAAGTGCTACAAAATCCATGCCGGCTACCCAATGCACTGTGAACGCTAAAACCTTTTTTGTATGCTGTCAACCAAGATTCCCCATCATGTATGTAAAGTCTGAGGGACACTTAGATATATGCCACAGACTTACACACACTATCACCGAGGGCAACTTTCTCCCTCAGGGTGAGAATATAGTTGTTCTTATGAAAATGTGGAGTTATTTTTGTTATGGCTGGGGGTGAGAGTGATGGTGAGTTGTTAGAAAGAGTGTGAGTAAAAGGTTAAAAAAAAGAATGTTGAAACCACTAAGAAATGCCCATTTCACATTTTTTTTTTTTTTTTTTTTGAGACAGAGTCTCGCTGTGTTGCCCGGGCTAGAGTGCCATAGCGTCATCCTAGCTCACAGCAACCTCAAACTCCTGGGCTCAAGCGATCCTCCTGCCTCAGCCTCCTGAGTAGCTGGGACTACAGGCATGTGCCACCATGACCGGCTAATTTTTTCTATATATTTTTAGTTATCCGATTAATTTCTTTCTATTTTTGGTAGAGACAGGGTCTCGCTCTTGCTCAGGCTGGTCTCGAACTCCTGAGCTCAAACAATCCGCCCGCCTCAGCCTCCCAGAGAGCTAGGATTACAGGCGTGAGCCACCGTGCTTGGCCCCTATTTTACATTTTATTCTATCAGGGTAAACAAATTATTTTGAGTGTACTGAGGATGTAACACATAGCTGTTTGAGGTACATTCACATTTATCATTTTATTTAATCTTCAACACCTCATCCTTGATAGGTATTATTTTTCCCATTTCACATATTAAAAGAGACAGAAAAAGAGGTTAAGTAACCTGCCCAGGGTTACAATGCAGGTAAGCAAGAGTGCTGGAATTCAAACCTAGTTCTCCTTAATCAAAGTCTAGTACTTTGGCCACTATACTGTTTCTTTCTTACTGCCTTAAAAATAGTTTTTATAATGACGGCCAAAATAATTGACAAGTAAAGAGCTAATCAGCCAGCCTCCTCCTCCACCCCAATTTAAGGATTTTTCTTACCTTTTTGGCTATATTCCTGCTCATTAATTAGTTCTTAGTAAGATAAACCAAGGAATAAAACATGGAATCAAGTCTGTCAATTTAGGTCCTTCTTTAAAAGTCAGATTGTCATGTCTAAGGTCAGTCTTGGGATCTCTTTTTTCCTTGGTCTCAGCTTTACATCCTATAGCTTTATCTATAACACACACAAAGTGCGTGTGACAGGGTGCTGGCCCCGAGCCAGAGCTATGGAGTGACAGCGCCTGGCTACAGACCCGGGGGCAATACTTATGGCTCAGTGCCTGGGGGTACTTTATACAACCTCTCGGGGTTTTAGTTTCTTTTTAAAATGGGGATAATACCTCATAGCTGGGTTGTGAGGATTAAGCAATATAAGGTGAGTAAAGCACACAGTAGTTTCTGGAACATATAGGAGGCTAATAAATGTTAGGCATTACTATTAGCAGATATACATATACACATATGTGTATATATCATATGTTTTATAATATATACCTAATACATGTTGGGTATTACTGTCACTATTAGTACATTACTGGCAGTAGAGTACTAAGGTTATTACTATTAGTAGAGTATGCTACTATTAGTGTACTCAGGTGCTACATGCGGTGAGAAGGGGCGAGCACAGAGGCAGAAAAGGATGAGGAATACCTTCTGGTATTCCTGGCATCTGCTGAGCTTGAGTGTGTTTCGAACAGTGAGCAGGAGTTGGCTATACAAGGAAGATGTGCGTGTTGTGTGGAGGGTGTTCCAGGCCAGAGGGAATGGCGTTTGTGAAAGCACAAGGCATGACCTGTCACAACATATAGGGCGGATCTGCGGGGTGGGACATCGGCGTCAAGGGATCAATGACGGTGCAGTAGGAGGCGTAGAGATCAAAGTGAGGCGGATTCATATGGGACCGGGTAGCAAGGGGAAAAGGATTCTTTCAGGTAGGTAGGTTGTGAAGAGATTAAGTAATTATTCCAGGAGTTAGAAAGAGCCATAGAAAAGACTAATAAATAATCTAGTTGTCATTGAATTCTTCTTTAGTTTTTTAATTTTTGTATTTTCTAGTAGGAAAGTCTAAAATTCCAGAGAGAAAAGTTGTAGAAAACATCTGCATCAAATATCCTCATTGCCATTTTTCTATTAAAAATTACTACACATGAAAATGAGCAAGAACTATTTTCTCATGATACACGAGCAACTGGATGAATTTAGCACAAGCAGAGTTTTTACCAGTGGCATTAAAACTGAAGCTGAGACAAACTCTAAGGACATAGAATTAAACAGCACCATTTCTCTCTCTATCCATCCTGAACCATCAGCACTCCCTTGAATACACGCTGTGCCTTTCTACATACCCTCTTTCTAGAATGTTCTCCACCCCTTTCTTTTTGGCCTGATATCTTCTACGTGGCCTTTGAAATTCAGTTGAAGGGTCACTTTCCCTAAAAGCCTCCTTCAACCTTCCAACCTGCTTTAGGTGCTTGTTCGCTTCTTCCCGGAGCACACGTGCTTCCATCGTAGCATTTACCACACTGTGGTATAATCGTTTGTGTTATACTTATTTGAATTATCCAATAAACTATGAGGTCCTTGAAGGCAGGGATCATAGTTATTCAGAATAAAGACCATGCTTGATTTCACACTCCTAATTCCAACCACATTACTTAGCACATATTAGGCACAAAATAAATACATGCAGTTTGTTGACTCAACATCAAACAAGTGTAGATTGAAAAATAAATTGGTCATCCTTAGAGTAACAAGATGCCTTCCCAACAGGGCCCTTATCTCTCCATCTCAAAACTACAAATAGATTACATGGCAAAATGTCACAGAGATAAAGGTAGGAGAAAAATCTCAAACAATGCCTCTCAAAGTTGGGTGCAGTAAGAATGTTTTTTTTTTCTTATGTCCACTGAAACTATTTTGGTTTCCAGATCAGTCCACCTCCAAATCAATAGTTATGATTTTTCACTATTGTGAAAGAGGAACAACTCTCTCATCCAAAAAATAGGCTGTTACAGTAGTGCTGGATCATCTTCTCCACACATGAGCATAAAAACTAAAAGAGGAAATATTGAAGGGATTAATGTTTCAAGCAAAAGCCATTCTGGGCTTTGCTGTAATCTTTCAAGAGAATCTTCTCTCTGGTTCTCCCAAAGCACATTTTCTATGCAAAGGAAAATCACTTGACTTTTAAGGCAAAAACAGAAAAAATATTGTGCGAAAGTAGTTCATAAAATCCATTGGGGGGAAAATTCCTTATACAACAAGAACAGAAGAACATTGCAATGAATTGGACAATGAAAAAATACAATGCAAGAGTGTCAATAACTTTTTTCCCCTAGAGGATCCCCCAAATTTCTGTGCAAATTTCCATGATAGAGGAGGCTGAGTATTAGGTACACATAGTACATACAGTCACATTTTCCCTCATTTTAGACAAATACAGCTTTATCTGACACATCAAAGTAGTAATCCTTCAGAGTAATTTGTCGGTTTAGTTCCATTCACTTACCTCTGCCAGGCTCTGTGGAAACAGTAATAACTGAGACACTGTGGATGCCTCACAGAACTCACAGCAGCAGACACATGCAGTCAAACAGACACGTGTGGAGAACGCAAAGATCCGTACAGGTGCAACCACCAGTCAGGAGCAACGCCAGCGAAGCCAGCCAGTGTGGGCTTTGAGAAAACCGTGTGGGCCATCATCTGAGCTGAGTTTTAAGGGAGGAGCCTAAATAAGTCAGATCGAGTGAGGAAGTGGTGGGCATGGATCTCCAAAACACTAATTCCCCAAAAGAATCCTCGGATGAGAATTTTGTAAAGAACTGAAGAGACACCCGGGGTGCTAATATTGCGGGTCACTTCCCTCCTTCACTTTGGACGTGCCTGATAAGGATCACAGTGGCATCAACACCTAGCACTGCGTGGATCGTGTTCATATCGATCAGAAGAGAAGTGGAAACAATTATTACCACTGTTTATTTTGAGTAAGTCATAAATTAGATTAATAACTTAAAAAATGCAGGGTGAGCAATAGTTTCTGTCACAGCCACACTGTCGATAGAAAGGGTAATCCTGAATGGGAAAAAAGAGAGAGCATGGTGCTGTAGACTGCTTCATTCTTCAAGAGAATGGACTGTGTGTCCTCGGCGCCGAGTTACAAGGTGAATTACAATGCTAAACAAGACACAGAGCCCGGACGACCTTATCAATCTAGTCGGGGAGACAAGCTCGTGAACAGGTTCTTACAATACAGTGGTAAATGCCATCCTAGGGAATGTTACAGATGCTAAGGGAAGACACAATAGGAACAACTTGCAGGGAGGAGGGTGGTGTTGGGAAAGTGACATCTAAATCGAGGTCAGAAAGATGAGTTTACCAGGAGAAAGGGAGGACAGGGAGGAGAGAACCCCAGTTAGCGTGAACAGCATGTGAAAGGCAGAGAGGCACCATGTGCACGGTGCAGGCCAGGGGCTAGCAGCAGTTCAGGACTGCTGGAGCAAAGAGTGTAGTGCGGAGGGCAAGGGTGTGTCTGTTTTTCTGTGTGTGTGTCTGTCTGTCTGTGGTGGCAGCAGAGATGAGAAATTGAAGCTAGATTGCTAAGTAAGAACCAGATCACCAATGACCTTGAGGTCACATTAAGGAGTCTGAGCCTTATCTGCAAGGTAACAGGGAGCCGCTACAGGACCTTCAGCACACAAATGACAGAAGCAGATCCATGTTTTAGGAAGATCCTTCTGGCTGCAGAGTGGAGAACAGGTTGGAAGGGACCAGGCAGGGCCCAAGAGGACAGTTAGGAATCTAATCTAAGTAATCCAAAAAACAACATTTGGAAACTGAAGAGTGATTCTAAATGCCATTTGGAGGAATAAATGAATGGGAATAGACATGACTCCTTCCAAACCCTCCACTCCCCCATCCCAACTAAGATATTAAATTTATTTTAACACTATTATAATCAAAACACAGTGATAATAGTAAAGAAATGGTGCAGATGAATCAGTGGAACAAAAAGTCAAGAAATAAGCTTAAGTGTGTATGGGAATTCAGGTTATTATAAAAGAGGCAAGTTGGAATTTTTTTAAACTAAGCTTTTGCCATACCTAAGAAGAAAATAATTCTAGATGAAGTAAAGATTTAAATGTACAAAATAAAAACAAGTGGCCAGGCATGGTGGCTCATGCCTGTAATCCTAACACTCTGGGAGGCCAACGTAGGAGGATTGCTTGAGTCTAAGAGTTCGAGATCAGCCTGAGCAACATAGCAAGACCCCATCTCTATAGAAAATACAAAAATTTGCTGGGTGTGGTGGCATGCACCTGTAGTCTCAAATACTTGGGAGGCTGAGGCAGGAGGATGCCTTGAGCCCAGGAGTTTGGGGTTGAGTGAGCTACAATCGTACCACTGCACTCTAGCCCAGGGAACAAAGCAAGATCCTGTCTCTAAAATAAATAAATAAATACATAAATAAATCTAGTAAAGCCTAATACTAGGCAATTCACAAAAGAAGAAAAGCAATGCTAAATAAATATAGATACAAATTTTTACCCAGCAGTTTGGCAAGTATTAAAAAGCTTCATATAATAATATCCACAGGCAGTGATATTATGGGAGAATAAGGACCCTTCTACTCCATTGTTAGGAATGTTTAAATAGACATGTCCTTTCTGGAAGACAGTTCAACAACATGGATCAAAGCCTTTAAGATGTATACTCTGACCCAGGAACTGCATTCCTAGGAATTTATCCTAATGAAATAACTACAGCTACCCAAATATGAATATATGATAATGGCAATAGCAACATTTTGAATAATAAATATATTAGTGCCAACCAAATTGTCCTTATAGAGACAATGAACTATTATAGACATTGAACATAAAGATACAGAGCTGTTTTAATGACATGAAATGATATTCACAAAATATCAGTATATAAATAAACAAGGTTATAGAATAGTAGAGACAGTAAAATTCTATTATATATATTTGCATAGAAAAAAGGAAAATTTATATAGAACTATTAACAGTAGCTTTCTCTGGTGTTGAGACTATAATTGGTTTCTGTTTTATTCTTATGCATTTTCTGAAATTTTCTCGCCATGAGTACATATTACTTTTATAATCAGAAAAAAAGTAGAAACTCTATTTTGCTTTATAAAGAAGTGCCAAGAATAACACTGATGGTGTAGTTAATAACTCGAGGACCCGGGGAAAGAGCAACTGCCTGTATCACATTCCAAGTCATTAACACGTGCCTGCTACATAGCAGCTTCTCTGTGCATTCAAGGACAAAAACTGACACAGAAAAACTCTTTCTGCCACCAAACCTCAGATGAAGAAGGAAAATCCTTGTCAGGAAAACCAGCAGGATTACTGAATAACTTACAACATATTTTTCACTTCAGCTGCATAGATAATATAGACACTTAAACCACACTTTCACAGGCAGTCCCCGTATCACGCCTTGGCATTTATCCACTGTGTCAAATATCCTAACCAGACAAGTTAGCATGAAGAAACATGATTTTCTCTTGTGTAGGACGACCATGGCTTACTTGCATGAATCCTCATTTAATTCTATGTTTTTTTCACTTACGAAACAGTAAGAAGCTGTTTCATCTACTCTAATTTTGCATAGCAAGTGTAGAATATAGTAATACGGTATATGTTTTCATAACAGTCTGAAATCAATAGCAGTAAGTGCCACCTTACTTTTATAATGTATAGTTTTCAAAAAAATATTTTGTTTATGCTAACATATAGTCTTAAAAAGACCATGGTTAGTTGAAGAGCAGTATTTTTTTTATTCTTATTAGTAGTATTTCTACTGCTAGAGATGAGTTACTATCAGAGGGATTCATTTCCCCAATGGCTTCATGGTCAATAAACCACAAATTCAGATTCACACCCAGCTTTGGTTTCATGATGGTATTTTTTCAACTTCTACAGATAATACTGTTTCAATAAGAAATACCAAAAGACTAAAGTGGACCACTTTTATTTTTCTTCCATCTACATAATAGTTTTAAAATTATGGAGCTCATCCTGTTCAATCTCCCCGTCTTATTGACAAGGGAACTAAAACCCAGGGAGAGTGAGCAACCCTCTTACATCTCAACTCTCATTAGCAGGGTGGAAACCAGAGCTGACCTTAAACTGCCTGACCCCTATTACGCTATTGTTTTTTTGTGCTACAGAAAGAACCCGAGGACCCTATATCTGCAACAATTTACACAGTGTTTTCTCAATCATTTTGTTTCCATAATTAACCATGCGAAATGAGTATTATTATTGTCATTTTACAAAGGGGTAACTTTTTTTTTTCAGCTTGGAAGAATTTATGGCAATCCTGAGCGGAAAGTACTAAAGAAAATATATGTTCACATTAAGAAAGCACCTGAGTATCACATTCTAAAGGAATTCCATTCTGAATAACAATTGTTCAAACAATCAAGGTTTAGGATGAAAGCAGGCACTAGTGGACATAACCATTGCACTATCCTTTTCTGCATTTCTTTTCATACCCATCTTCTGTTCATGTTCTCACCAAAGGGGTAACTTTGGCTTGGAGAATTTAAATGACTTTATAACACTTTTTTAGTCACAAAGCCCAAGGCTTTAGTCTCCAAAGACAGAGCTTTGCTACTTTGAAATCAATGCTGGGATGTGTTTTCTGTAATTAACTATTAATTCAAATCCATTGCTGAAAAAGTTTTAGAGCTATAAAATTATATAACAATCTTATTAAAAGATTCTTGAACTGCAAGGCAATTATTTTCCAAAAAAAAAAATCTTTTAGAGTATGTATCCTCACAAAGCATCAGCTTTCTACAGATAACTAAAAATTGAACTCAGAGAATAATGAAAGCTTACCACTGTTGGGCTTAGCAAGTAATTCAAGAGGACTCTGATCCAGGTTAACTTTTGTATCATTAATATCAGGAAGCTCACAGCTTAAGTGAAAATCATCAATGTAAGCATCTAGGGCTTCGGAGGCAGAGAAATATGGCTTTTCTTTATACTGGATGGAACCATCAGTATTAAAGGAGATGCTGTTCAGGATTAAAGTTGCCGGAAGACAAGGTGCAGAAGTGCTAAACTGATGTTTCTTAAGTGACTTGGCCATGGCTTTCTCAAAATGGGCCTCAATGTCCGTTCATCTTTCAAGAAACTCTAAACACAAAAAATGGCATGTATGATTTCAGTTAAATGGGAATGGATGATAATACTCATGGAATCCTTGCTACTCTTTCATTATGTGTAATTCCTTTTTACAAATGAAATTACTCTTTATACCCTTTTATGCTTGACGTATACTTGGCTTTCAAGTAATGTTTGTTGATTGACAGATGGTAGTTTAATTAGCATGGTTACAAGTGTAAACTGTATTTTAGAAATATATTAGGGAACTTAGAACATGAGCCTTGCTAGGGGAAGCCTACAACAGAGGTGTTGCATTCCTTTGTTTTCAATTTTACTTGATTAAGTAGCTCTGGAATCTTGAGATATTTTTATCCGCTACATTAAAACAAGGCAAGCTTTCAGAATCATGTTCTCATTTTCATTCCCTACACCTGCCCCCCACCCCATTGATGGGACAGGGAAAGCCATATATAAAGACAAGAAAAAAGCAACAGGGGGCCCTGGCACAATAGTCATGGCAAATAGAAACTAGGGAGCAAGAGGAAGTGAGTGCTGAAAGGAGTAGAATTTAGCAGAGGATGATGGGTCCTCTGATCTTCTGCAACTATGGCATTGGTGCAAGAGTTCAGCAGCTATAGACCTCTTTATTCCCACCGTACGTCATTCACTTATTCTTCTGAAAAACTATAAAAGGTTGGTCCTATTAGTATCCTCATTTTCCAGATGAGAAAATGGTGTTACACGGAGATTAAGCAACTTGGCCAAAGCTATAGAGCAGGTAAGCAACAGCCAAGGCTGACCTCCAGCAGTGGATCCTGAGCTTGAACTTAACCACCGCGCAGACCACCAACTCACGTGTGCAGGAACTACCCACATGACCTGTGCTCTCTAAATGTTCACCACAACTAACATGCTGGCAATGTCTACCAAACTTGGGTACCTAGGTTCTGTGGTATCTAACTTCTCTAAACTGCTTAGAGTACTCATTTGTATGTATAGGGGAACATGCTATTCATTTGTTAATAATACACACGTAAATAATAATTCATAGAGTAAATACTCACTTTTTCAGTCCTTTGAAATTCAAGTGGATATGTTGTATTTTTAGAATGTTACTTATATGACATCATAATACCTAAAGTTTGCATCCATGAAATATTTTTTAGTTTCCTCTAATGCAATAGAGTTACACTGAGCCCTTTGAGAATCAGAAGGAAACAATGAATCACCTTCCTACAAAAATGCATCTTGGCAGACACAGAGGCAAGGGGGTCTAGGATTCCCGAAGCTCATTCATGGTCCCCCTGCATCGGAACCCTCGATTAAGAACTTTTGTCCAAATAAAGTGACAGATGTGAAAAGAAAGAAAGGAAAAGAAGGCTAACCAGGAAAATAGCAATAAGAAAAGCCTCATTGTGGATGGAACAAACCAATTGGACATCACGTGTTCTTGGCGATATGATGATAAAATATCTTTTGACTTTAAAGGCCCAGCTCAAAAAGTAAATCATGATCATCTTCCTCCTCCTCCTCCTCTTCTGGATTTTTCAGTATGAATTAGTTAATAATTCAGATGAAAGACAACGGGCTTTAGAACTAGGGAAACCTGGGTTAAATTCAGTTCTCTCGTTACTAGCTGTGTGCCTCAATACCCTTCCTAATATGAGATTTCTTTATTTTTCATTCTGCTTCATAATACCTAGCTCACAGGGTGGCTGTGTTCGATCTCCTGCTGCTTTGCACTGGGATGGCCATATTAGGGGTAAGACATTGAAATACATTGAAAATAGCTGGTAAAAGCTGCTGCCCTTCACCTACTCTTCCCCTCCTCCCCCCACCAGTGCCTCCTCGCTACCTAGGCCCTGGCCCACTTCACCTGGAAGCTCCCAGACCTGCCCGTGACCCAGCAGCTTAAAGGGTACTGTCTGGCTCTGCCGGATCCTGCTCCAGGCTTAGGCTCATGCCCACTCTGTGTGGCTGGTGCCTGACCACACAGATCGTTAAATGTTTTGAACATCCCCCCTGAGGGGCCAGGGTATGTGCTAAGTGTTGGTGTTTTTCCCCTTCTTA
Organism: Propithecus coquereli; assembly: GCF_000956105.1. Lineage (NCBI taxonomy): Eukaryota > Metazoa > Chordata > Mammalia > Primates > Indriidae > Propithecus > Propithecus coquereli. Next base: position 806,852 of record NW_012141858.1, read on the forward strand.
TCCTTTAGTGCTTTGCCTCTCCCTATTCTGAATATTTATCATGACTTAACCTATATGGTGTCTTCTTCCGTCTCTAAGCTCAAACAAAATAAGGAGTGGATGGGTATCCCTAGTTTTCAGCCCACCGCAGCTGCTCGATAAATGTTTGTTGAATTGAATCTCAGCCAAAATGTTCCTTTCACTAAAGCATCCCGGTGTGATTACTGCAGTTGGGAAAATGCTCTGAAAGATGGAGTCCTTTGCGTTTATTAGTAGCTGCTGAGAAGCAACAAAACAGGTGAATAGAGTAATGTATTCAGGTCCAGGGTTTAATCAGAGAATGGCTGAATGCACAGAGAGCAAGAGGCTGGTGAGAGTCAGTGAGATTACCTCCCATATTGATAATATTTTTGAGGTTCACTTATGGCAAATCTTTAGCACCAGACTGTCCAATATGTACTCACAGCTCAAAAGTTCATTTTTACCTGGAGTTTTAAAGGTATTTTCTGTATCCACTCAGTTGCATGAGTAACACTGTAAAGGAAAGTTGATAATTAAACATTTCTAAAACAATCTAGAAAATCAATGTGTAAGATATGTCAGTGATCCTGATAATTGAACACTATTTATAAACTTATGTTGATTTTGTGACTTTCATTTTGTCATCATGTGTGGCAAAGTGCAAATTCATTCTCTTGGTTTTTTTTTGCTATATGGGATCACAAGGGGCTAAGCAAAGAAGAAAATGAATATAGTTTGCTTTTTATAGTTTACAAAGCAAGAAGACCATATGCACTAATAAGAAAAGAAAAAAGAATCTATACATTTCCTACCTGTAAATCAAATAAAATGCAGATTGTTTGGGTATTTCCCTTAGCAATTTCATGTTTGAAGTTGGTCTGGCTCGATTCTTTTTGAGAGTATTTTAAAAAATGAATTCAACCTATAAAATCCTCAGGGTACACCCATCTACCGGGAGGCAACCTGATTACTGAAGGATATACACTATTTCAAGTAGGAGTACTAGAGAAAGCCATCACCTCTATATCCCTTAGCACCTTAGGCCAAATCAGACTCAATCGAATACGCTGAGTCCCTTAAGCCTGGGCAGAGAGAAAGGTCCAGAGATTTGCACTAAGTTCAGTTTCCCTCCCTCATTCAATTCAATTAAACACACAATTATTGACTGCCAATGTGCAAAGAACCATGCTAAGTACCGTACAGGGATACAGTGATGGGCCAGGCATTATTTCCCTTACAAGGAGCTTGTAGCCCAGTAGGAAAGATAAAAACAGCATATAAATGAGTATAACCCAAGGAAAGGCATGCTAAATGCCATTGAGAGCCCCCAGGAGTGACTGGAACACAGAGAAGAGAGAAATTACTTCTGTTTGGTGGAACTGGGGAAAGGGTAGTTAAACTAGGCCTTGAAAAAGAGGTAGGTTCCAGACACAGAGAAATGAGGAAAATAGATATGTCAGGGAGAAGGAACAACATAATCAAAGGCATTACATAGAAAAACCATGGACACATATGCACTTAGAAATATGTTGGATTTCCTCGGGTTGTGAGAGAAGAGGCTGGAAATACTATGTTGTGGACCAAAGCAGTGAGTTTTAGGGCTAGGTATTATATCTATTTTACAGAAAAGGGAAACTGAGCCACAGAAGGCTTTTAAAGTGCTGTAAGAGAATCCATCTAGCAAATGATAGAGCTCACATTCTCTCCACCATGCCAGAGCATACACTGTCTGCCCGTCTTCCCCCGACAACAGCGGAATGAAGCAATCACAGTCTCTACTGGCCACCTCCTTCACGAACACCACAGTGGGTAGCTCCATGTAAAAGAGGGGGCATCCTACCCCACCTATGTAGCTTTCAGAAATCTGTCCCCCAGTTTAGGCCCTTGATAGATTAATACTTTTAAAAGTCTCCTTGGGTCATCTGGTCAGTGGGATCTCACTGGCCAAAGTCCACCTAGGCTATCTCTCAGGCTGCTTGAGGGACACAAAAGGCACCAGGACAGATTTCTTTCTTAATCTTGTAGGGTTGTCCAAGGAACTTACTAATCAAGTAAAGCATGTTTTACTCAACAAATGTGATCTTACTGTTCTCAATGTGACTCAGGAAATTATGAGCCCTCAGAAATCAAGCTATGACCATGCTATGTTATAGAACTTGAATTGAATTAGAATACAGTCAATGAGACACAACTTAAGGTTTCTCAATAGAAAGGACCTGAAGAAAATACTTCACACATTTTCTCAGTCCTCAGACACTCTGACAGGTAACACCTTTTTTGAAAGATAGCTTACACATGCTGGTTACTATCATTAACTACCAGAGTTTAGACCACAAACTGGTCTTAGTTATCAAGAATGAAGAATAGAAAAAACCAGTGTGTTTGAAACACACAGGACATTACAGATCAAAGATACTCTCTCGAGATTTTTTCTGCTAGTAATTTGGTACATGGTATGCAACGATCACAAACAGATACCGGTGCCATCCTAGTGTTCTGTAGTTTGGATACGTAAATTTTAGATGAACACATTATTGCAATGTTGTATAACATTCTTTTATAAACTCAAAGAGCAAACCCTATACACTTGAATATTCAACTCTTCCTTCAAACTATTGCTCCTCATTTATTCAACAAATCTTTATTGTCAGTGTAGAAGGGGGATACACAGCAGAGGTTAGGAGTCTGGTGATACCACACTGACCAAGTTCAAATCTAGCAGCATGACCTTGGGCAAACTATTTAACTTCTGTCCCTAAATTGCATCATCTCTAAAACATTTAAAGCAATGCCTAATATACATAGAAAGTGCTCAACAAACATAGTGAGTAGTTATTTTTCTTGCTTACTATTCTCTAGGTGATGTGCTAGTCTCTCCTGCTAGAACATTTACTTCCCATCAGGATGCATATATCTTCTGGTTTTAGGGGATTCTGCCATGCCTAGTCAACAGGTGGTAAAACAATCCTACAATATTAAGCACTAATAAAAGAAACCTAGAATTTCCTTCATTGTAACTATTTCTCCTTAAATTCACATTCCATAGTTGAAAGGATTACCCTAAAGCAGGATCGATACTTGATTTACTTTACACTGTAGAATCTTCTGCAGAGCCCAGGAAAGCCTGAGGCTGAAGGAGAGGCATCAGCAAAATTTAAATTATTTCCTAAATCTTAAGCTTTGAGAGCTATTGTGTTCTGCTCTGGGGACTGCTTTTCTTCCTATGTCATTTAGCTTTTCCCCCAACATTCTCAATTCTTCTTTATTTCCAAATCAGAATACTCACAATTGTTCTTTTAACGTGGATGTGAGTGGATATGAGTGCTTTGGCAAAGGTAGCTGCTGGAAGACTTTAAAAGATTTTATTCACTTTAATACACCATGACTAATTGGGGAAAAGAGCAAACAAGCACATTAGGGTTATGTCTGTAGGCCTATAACCATTCACCGGCACACTGGCAACATGTTAAATAGAATTTTACAATATTGGGTAATGAGGGAAAAAAAAATTCCTTTGCTTGGTGGAAATCTCTATGGACGTAATTTTAAGGAGGAGGGAGGGAAGCTTTTATTCATTCTTTCTAAACTAAATAAAATCATCCATCAGTGCTGAATACATTTCTTTTTATTAAGGAAAAAATTATTAGAATCAGGAAGGGAACACAAGGGCTGGCCAGACCCATTTCCTACTCTAACGCGCACCATATTTTAAGCTTTCTCAGCAGAGGTTGTGGCATCTGGAAATTATTATGAGAACAATTTAAATACTAGGAGGCAAAGGGGGGTCTGGGGAGTATGTTTAAATTTAATGGAAGAAAAGGATTCTATCTTTTGGGAAAAGTGATTCTTCTCAACAAAAAATCAAATGACATGAAACAAATTCTTGTCTCACTACTCCTCTATGCAAAGCGCGACAGTGGGAGCTAGGGGAAAACACAGGGAAATATAGAGATAGTGCTTTGGCTTCATGGAGATTCCAATACAGTGGGAGGGAGGAAAAATGTGTTGGAAAGTTAGCAGTTGGCATTGGGCAGGTCGTGTTAGGCTGCCAGTGAGTAGAGCCAACAATAAATCAATAAGTGGCTGTCTGTGAGAGGAGGCTTTGCACAGCGGGTGCTGGAAAGCATCTCCCTGCTGAGCTGAGGTGCCATGTCCCCATCACTCCCTGTGCTTTTCCCTTCTGTGACCAAAGCTGATTTCAGTAATAAGGAGACTAGCTTTTCTTCTTTGAATCTGATGAAAGAGACTCTTATTCGGGGCTTCCGTTAGGGCCTATGTATGCCTTCCACATGGAGGAGACCGCCAGATGAGGATTATGAAACAGACTGGGGCTTTTCATCTCTAGCTTGTTTGATGTGTAAAGTAGGAATGCCAGTTGCTCTACTTGAAAGATTCCAGAAGTAGTCAAGGCTATCTTTAAAAAGACTAACAGTAAAGACTTATGAATCGGTTGTTCTGTGCTTACAACTACATCGTGCCAGAAAAGCCACGGCTGTTCAGTGTACGATGGCTTTGCTGCTCCTGGTGATACTGAATCCTTGGGTTCCTTGATACTGACTTCCAGATCTCAGGACCTCAGTTTTCACATATAGTTTTCACTGAGTTTCTAAATTTAAAAGGAAATTAAAAAACAAGTCTCTTCTTCACAAGTATTAATATATAATTAGTCTAATTACTGCCCTATCATAACTTTCTAAACACTTGTTTTTGGAGAAAACATCAAATAGCTAAAACTAGGCACTTTGTAAACTTTAGGTGCCCCTGTCAACTGAACAGCTCGCATTTTCACAGAATACTCAGCAATTTTGTACTGGGCAACTTATCCCCTGAAGGTATCACCGAGGGTGAGAACTAATTTGGGAAATACGGTCACTGAACAATCTAACACCTCTGGATTAGCAATTCCTTTTACTCATTAATCCGAACAATCTAACACCTCTGGATTAGCAATTCCTTTTACTCATTAATCTGAACAATCTAACACCTCTGGATTAGCAATTCCTTTTACTCATTAATTGGATGTAGTAGAATACAGACTCCATTCCAGGATTGCATTTTCTTCAGTTTCTTACATGGCTAAATTTGGCAGGTTAACATTTATGTCACTGTGAGAGGATACTGAACACAAGAAATTATTGATGCGCACTAGGCTAGGAAGAAACTATTTGTTGTAAGAATTTGGCAGGTCTACTGTAAACCCCATCCAGGAGAATCGCCTGCCTGAGATATCGGCACAATTCCCTGGATACCTCCAATAAAGACTGTGGCCTGAGTATACATGGAACTCCTGCTGTTCACGCTAAACGTATAGCAATGAAAATTTAAAACAAAGTAAAGGGGGCATAGCCACATTTAAAAACAAGATAAACACCTCTGTGGATCAAACTTTGAACTGAAATGTATACCACTGGTTAGAGACTGGAGGGGTCCCGCCCATCTGGGCTCAGGACCAGATGGTGGCTACAGTGTGACCTGATGTTCACAGCCTCAGAGAACAGGGCCTACAAGCCCTTCGCATGCAGAAGTCAATGGACTTAGGGTCACTGCATGAGCTGGCGGCTGGGGCAGGGCGTCCCTGCCACAGAGCAGAGGTTGGGAATGCTGTGGTCATCGCTCAGCACTGTGATCACTAATTGACTGGGGTAGAGGAAAGGAGCAGAGCTACCAGGCACCAAATCCAGGTGCTAGACTGAAACTCTCTCAGATACAGGAAGAGCATCCCTACCAGTTATAAGAAGACTGGTTTCTTAACGGTTGACTCCTGGGGGCCAAAAAGAGACAATTATAAAAAATTTGGACAAAGAGAAGTAATCTTAAGAGGAAAACAAAATCAAAAATCAAAACAACCAAAAACCCAAATGAAACCCAAACAGAACTTCTCAAGATGAACTTGGAACAAAAGGCATAATAAAGTACCAAAGTGAATATGATCAGTGCCAAAAATATGATAAGGAAAACAAATACAGGTTAAAACCTACAGAAGAAGTAGAACATGAACTAGGTTTGTAGAAAGGATCTTTGGAAAGGTAAAAATGGAAGGGGCATTTGGTGAAGGAGAAACTGCATATGCAAAATCATGGAAGTTGAATGTGGAATGGTGCTTGGTTTCCGGGAGGCATCAGAGGGTTGAGGAGAAAAGAGGAGTTAGGGAAAGAGGGAGCGAGAAACAGGCTACATAAATTGAGATGGGGCCAAACTACGGTGATGTTTAAATGCCAGGAAGAGAAGCTGAATTTGATTTGTGAACAATCGGGGGATGACAGAGACGTGATAAATGCGGTGACAATATTGCACAGGATGGAGCAGAGGAGAAATGTGGAGGTCCTCAGACACTTGGGGAGGTGATAAGAGTAGTTATGATGTGACATGACAATGTCCACACCATTATGATACAATAAAGATGGAAAGAGATGTTTTAAAGGCAGGATTCATAAAGAACAGATTGGGTTAGCCACTGGGGATAAAAATTTAAATATTTTTAAGTCTGTGAGGCTAGTGCTCCTGAAGCAATGGTGAAAATTAGAAAAAGCATTCCCCTAGAAATAAAGAAAAAAAATCTAATTTAGTCATGTTGTTTTTTTACATTCTTATTTTATTTTTATTACCTATTTTAAATATTGTAAGTACGAACATGGAGAAAATTCGAGATGCCTAAGTATCTACCAACGAAATTTCACAAATGTTTACACTCTGTTAAAATTGCGCCAGATATTTTTAAAGAAATAAAATGGTGCAAGTACCACTCTGGACCAACTTCTTCATCTCATCTCTCTCCCTCGTCTCCTCAGAGGCAACCACTGTCCTCAAGTGGGTATTGTTATGCTTCAGCTCTGCAAGTTTCTACACTTTTCCCACATTTTGATTTGATGTTCCTATAATATACAGTATTGTTTTGCGTGCTTTAACAATAATTCATATAAAGTCATTCTGCATATCTTTTTTTTTTCTTTTGAGACCAAGTCTTGTTCTGTCCCTCTGGCTAGAGTGCAGTGGCATCATCATAGCTCACTACAACCTCAAACTCCTGGACTCAAGCAATCGTCCTACCTCAGCCTCCTAAGTAGCTGGGACTATAGGCATGTGCTACCACAACTGGCTAAATTTTTCAATTTTTTAAAATTTCAGAATATTATGGGGTTGTTTCCACATCTTTGTGATTGTGAATTATGCTGCTATAAACATTTGAGTGCAAGTGTCTTTTTTATAAAATGTCTTTTTTTTCTTTGAGTAAATATCCATTAGTGGGATTGCTAGATCAAATGGTAGGTCTACTTTTAGTTCTTTGTGGTATCTCCATACTACTTTCCATAGAGGTTGCACTAGTTTGCAGTCCCACCAACGGTAGATAAGCATTCCTTTCTCTCCACATCCATGCCAGTATCCATTGTTTTTGGACTTTTTTTTTTTTCTTTTTTCCGGGTATTATGAGGGTACAAACATTACGGTTACATTTTATGTCTTTGCCTCACCCAAGTGAGGGTTAGAGGCATGCCCTTCTCCTTCTCCTCTGCAATGCTCTCCGTGTTGTTTTTGGACTTTTTATAAAAGCCATTCTGACTGGAGTTAGGTGATATCTCATTGTGGTTTTGATTTGCATTTCCCTGATAATTAGAGACATTGAGCATTTTTTCGTATGTTTGTTGGCCATTAGTCTACCTTCTTTTGCAAAGCTTCTGTTCATGTCTTTTACACACTTTTTAATGGGGTTGTTTGATTTTTTTTTGCTGATTTTCTGAGTTCTTTGTAGATTCTGGTTATTAGCCTTTGATTGGATGTAGAGCTCACAAATATTTTCTCCCATTCTGTAGGTTGTTTGTTTGTTGTATTGATTGTTTACTTGGCTGTGCAGAAGCTTTTTAATTTAATCAGGTCCCATATATGTATTTTTGTTGTTGCTGTGATTGCCTTTGGGGTCTTCTTCATAAATTCTTTGCCTAGTCTGATATGAAGGGGTGCCCACTCCCTGAACCCACCACAGCTAGGACCCACACTGCACTCTACCCCTAGATCTTCCCACATGCGCTCCCTCACCTCCTGAGACCAAGATCAACTTCTGACCATGCCAGGGAGGAGCACACTGGTCTTGAGTTGCCCATGGGGTACCTGAGCAGGATCGATGTCCCTCCACATCGGGGCTCCCACCCCCCCAGGGTATTTCCCCCCCGCATAGTCCTGAGCTGGATGGCAGGTGCCATATTGCTTCTCCACCCACCGTGTGCCTTCCTCCTCCCCAGGTGGGTTCAACTCCTCAGGTTTTGTCCTGCTCTGGTCCAGACTGCAGGAGCCACAGAGGTCTGATGTGTTCCAGGTGATCTGCTTGACTCCCGAGGCTGGACATTCTGGGAGGACTGCCTCACGGAGAGAGGACTGGAGACCACCAGAGTGTGGACTTTACGTCCAGACTCTTTTCCTTCCCTTCCCTTTCCCCACCCATGGCTGCTCAGACAGACAATTGAGCCACCACACTGAGGCTTCCAGAGAGAGTGGGGCTCAGGCCTTTTCTCTTGGGGTCCTGCAGTGCACTGAGGGGTGTTTTGTCTGTGAGCTCCCCGCTTGCTGGCCCTTCCTGGTGCTGCTACCCGGACGGCTCCACCTTTTTTGATTTTTTTGTAGAGACAGGGTTTCTCTTTTCCTCAGGCTGGTCTCAAACTCCTGACCTCAAGTCATCCTCCCACCTCGGCCTTGCGTATCTTTTTTTTTCTTTTAAAGACTCTTTTAAAAGCAGTTTTAGGTTCACAGCAAAATTGAGAGGAAGGTATAAAGACTTCCCACATACTTCCTGACTGCTGTTATCACCTAAAGTCCTCAGTTTACATTAGAACTCACTCTTGTTGTTGTATATTCAATAGGTTTAGACAAATGTATAATGACATATATCTACCGTGCATATATGTTTTTTGCAACTTTTTTCTTTTTTTCTCATTATTATGCTTTGAACATGTATTCATGTTAATACAAGGAGAGTTAGTTTACTGATATATTACATTTGAAGGAAATTAGATATACGGAAGGTCAGGTGAAGGATTGGAACAGTAAGTATTGATTTGAAGCCTATAAACATACAGAGAATAGTTGAAATATGAGTACAAATTTGTTTTCCAGGCTAGGATGAGGCTTCCACTAGACTCTGGGTTTTTTGAGAGCAATGACCTTATATTTATTTAGCTTTGAAAGTCCCATTGTACCAATCATGGTGTGATACTCAATGAATGTTTGTTAAATAAATGAATGAACTACCTTCTTCCTTCTGTAGAATATACAACACAGATTGGAAACTGGCAGCCACAAGCAAAATTTGAACAATAAGTGAATTTTGTTAGCCAACAGAGCATTTTTTAAATAGAATCAACATTTTAAAATTGGGGGATTTCTCATTTAAAAAACAGATTTCAGGCTGGGCATGGTGGTTCACACCTATAACCCAGCATTTTGGCAGGCGAGAATTCTATCACTGAACCACCAATGCTATATAACCCAGCATTTTGGGAGGCTGAGGTGAAAGGATTGCTTGAGGGCATGAGTTCAAGACCAGCCTGGGCAACATAGCGAGAGCCTATCTCTACAGAATAATAAGAAAAATTAGCCAGGACTGGTGGCACATGCCTATAGTTGCAGCTACTAGGGAGGCTCAGGTGGGAGGATGACTGGAGCCCAGGAGCTCAAAGCTGCAGTGAGCTATAAACAACAACAACAACAACAAAATAGATTCCTCGGCTTTATTGGAAAATCTAAATATCTGACAACACCTGGCTTTGTATTTTAGCTGGGCAACAATCAAGGTGAGTGGCCCAGGCACCTTTAAACAAGCAAGCTATTTTCACTACGACACTATCACTTTGCAGTGCCGCTCTGACACCAAGACCAACTGTGTGTTACCACGGATTATTGCTTGCAGTGTTGTTTTTCTTATGGTAGGACATATTTCATTGTATCCTAGCTTCTAAGAAAGAGGAAAAAAAAAGATGGACTGAAAGGGCCTGGTGTTTCATGCAAAACTGGAGAGAATATATTTCTTTGCAAAAGTGAAGCGTGTATCCTTAGGTGTTTAATATGCAAACAGTGTGTCTAGCTCAGGCAGTCTAGGTCATGGGGGATGGCATTTTTTTATTTATTAAATAAATGTCAAATGCCTGGCTCCTGTAGGCATTTCAGTTTGCAACCCGGCCCCCTCTTCTCAGATTCTCTTTTAGGAATGTGCTATTTACATGAACTTTAAAGAAAAGGAACTTCCTCTTTAGCTTTTTAGCATTTAATCTCACATCGTTTTCATCTCAATAGAAAAATCTTCTCTAATAACCTGGAAACCATCCTCATCTCCATTTTCTCCATTAGATTGACCAAGTAGGACCAGCCATGACTCTAGCGGAACTTATTATTAGCAAATATAGTATTTCTAAAAAACTGAAATTAGTGTGATTTTAATTTAAATAGGAAAAAATAGGAGCAATTTATTTTAACTCTAACTCTGGCAAATTGCTAGTTGTAGGAAATTCATCAAAAGGCTAGATTTGCCTCCCAAATTATCACCTTTAAATGATGTAAGCTCCCTAAATGGCGACTTCTCAATCAAGGATTCATCACCAGCAAGGGTCCTGGAAGGAGGAAGATGATGAGAAGTAGCTGTCAGCCTATGCTTTGATCCCTAGGAGTCACTGAAGTCACCACCCAGACTTCAGGGGAACCCCCATCTCAAGCTGAACTACTTCTGTCTTTGGGAGGGAAGGAGTAGCTTTGGTGCCTAGTCCTCATAACTGGACAGAAAGGAGCGTCAGCAGAAGTGGTGAGGACTGGCTGGCTTTATGCCTCAAACAGAATGTTCTAGTGACTGAAAATGAGCCTCTATTCAAGCTTTACTCCAATCTTCTGCTTAAATGAAATAGGTCATTCAGGTCCTTTACATGAATATAAGATTATTTTTATTTAAAAAAATGGTCTTCGATTAAAAAGTAATGTTTATTAGGCTTTTAAAGTAGGGGCCATCTGATCCTTGTTGGAGAAGCAGTTTCTAAAAACTACACCATCCCTCCTCTCTCATGTACCATGTAAATGATGCATAAGATTATTGCTACTATTTGCTATAATTAATTAGTAAATTACTTTGAGAACTTAATGCAACCAATGCTAACTATATGTCTGGGATGAGGGCTCCCTTTGCAGTTAGTAAAGATCCTTGCAAAAGCTTGGTAAGTAAACTACAGTAGTGAATAAAATCGTAGTCTCATATTCTTGTAATCCGTACCTTTGGGAAGCATCTCAAGGGTGTGACTGGGTATGGATATGATATGCAGTCAACTTAAAATCCCTCATTTAAAAAGCAGCTCCTAAACTCCGTGCCTTGCCTACCCTGCTCTAGGAATACCATCTCCCTTGATGATCATACATACCAACCTCATTCCTGCCTCATGGCCTTTGCACTTGCTATTCTCTCTGTGCAGAATATTCTTCCCCCAGACAGTCACGTGTCTTTCACGGCTTGGCTCAAATGTCATCTTATCAGAGACTGTTCTTATTTCATAGCAAACAGTGTATTTTCTCTCACTTTGTAACCCCATACCCTCTTTCAACTTTCTGTATAACACTGAGAGTGTGCGTTTATTTGAATATTTGTTTATTTTCTTACCCTACCGTTAGAAGTGAAGCTCCATGGCTGCAGGAGCAATGCCTGTTTTGTTTGCTGCTGTATAAACCCTCCCCATCCACAGCTTTATCTCACACATAGTAGGTGCTCAATAAATATTTGTGAATGAGTAGATGAAGCTGTCACTGTGTATTTCTTTTTGAAAATAATTTTTCTCTATTTTCTTCAAAACAATATTTAAAAGCTACATTTCCACATGCATGTAATACAGTGTCACATAATCCTTGAGAATGTGAATGTTAATGTACTATTTCCATTTTATAGGCTACCAAAAAGAACATATACACCAGTTTCTGTATAGATTTGGATTTAACATAAGCTCTATATGTACACTGAACTCAATCTAATAGAACAATTCTTTTTCCTTTAAAATGGTTGTTCATTCTGACAGTGTATCAAGCATGTTATCTAAACATGGACATTTAAAAAATATATTTCTTGAAGGACCCAGTTTTGTATCGTATTCCCACTAGAGCCACAATAACTGCTAACTCTTAGTGAATTGTTGCCATGTAATTCTCCTGTAAACTCTCTCCATTGGAAAAGAAAAAGTTCTACCTTGCTTTCATACCAGAAAAATGGTCTTATATAGTATAAACTCCCAAAATGTATCTCAAGTTAACACTCAGGTTCTACACACAAAATAAACGAAGGATTATTTTTCCATTAAAATGATTCTGTTTGCTGTACCAAGGTAGCCATCAAAATAAATCAATGTTTACACTTCTCTAGAGGGAAAAACTGAACTATCTTTTGTTTTCTATGATTCTCATGTTGGGGCTTAAACTGCCTAAGATGCAACAGCCACAGCCCAACTATTCTCTGGTGAACTGTTGGCCATCTTTGAAGCTAAGGAATCAATACTGCATCCTCATTAAAATTTTCTTCATCTATCTTCAAACCTTAATTCAGCTATTAAAATTATCTCTAACATTCATACCCTAAAAGAATAGCTAAGTAATAAATACTGAAATCAATATCATAACATACCTCCTATCATAATGATGTGCCTACACATTCAAATGAGTGACTACATCCTAGTATTAGAATATTTGCTAAATTGTCACAAACATTCAATGCTGTTTGAGGCAATGAGGAAAAATGATTAAATCCCCGAATTATCCTCTAATTGATATTTAAATCAAGAACTTATCTCTCAGTTAATGACCTGGTATCAATTGGTTATTATTAATCCAGGGTCTATTACTAAAACAATACTTGTACAATTATAACATTTCAACTATTTGTATTTCATGGAAGCATAACACTACCTAATATTTGTATACAATTTTACAAAGCAATCTCACATAAACATTTCTCATAAACCATTTTCAGCCCACTGTTTTTCCTGTGGCAACACATACTAACACATTTCTGGTTTATGAAACGATGTGTGACCAGAAGGCTAAGTTATTAGTTTGATTACCAATTTAATTTTATTTAGATATTTATACTTATTTATTGCTTGCTGTGTGCTAGGTGCTGGCAATACTGAAAGGAGTAAGATACGGGCCACGCCCATCAGAGTAGTGGCTATTTTTGAAGAGCACCCAATAAATTTGTGCGTGCATGTTTATGTATGTGTGTATGTGTATTCACATATACACTCATATACATACTCACAAATTATAGAGATATGTATTACATATATATACAAATGTATATTATATAGTATACATATATGTCATCTGCTCTCTCTAGAATGTCACCGGTTAGAATATACTCTGAACACATAAATACTGAAGTTGGAATGAATATTATAATTTTTAGGAAAATAAAAGCTTAATATATAAATAGTGGCTTTCTTAGAAACATCAGAAATATGCTCAGGTTTCTAGCTGTGGTGCACCTAGAAAATGAGTCATCGTTGAAAAAATGGCTTCTATCCAGAAATCTGAAAGTGAAATTGTCCTTAAGATTAGGACGCAACCTGCACAGCCAGTTTGAGCAATTCCAGGAAGAACTTCCTATGCTGACTATCAGCTGGCCAAAGAGTGTAAAGTTCTGCCTCTGGAGATCTGAGTCTTGAGGAGCCTTTGGTCACCCAGATTCCCAGGGAAAAAGGCCAAGTCTTTGGAGGGGTGAAACAACCAAAGTCCCTAGGAGTTAATTTCTCAAAAGGGACTACTTCCATCCCCCCGCCTCCTACCCCCCAAAAAAGCTGGCTCTGAGAGCAAGGTCCCGTGAAAATGAAAACTTGGTTAAATTCTGGCAAAACAAAGGAAGTGGGAAAGAAACCAGAATAAACCCAGTACTATTTTCAATTTAACTTGGGTAAAGCTCTGTCTAGAAAATTCAACATATATTTTTCCAAACCTTAGAGGGCCTTCATTTGAATACCAGACACATACGTATATTTTACACTCATTATTGTCTAAAATTGCACTGAAGTGATGGGAAAGATCAGATAATTTATATATTTTCTTTTTTGCAAACTAATATTTTTCTGTGTTTTCATCTAGTTTCACTTTAAGCATTACTACAGTACCATCAAGCCCTTGCAATGGCCAGCATTCTATTTATATAATCATCAACACATTTTTCTTTCTCTGTCATTAAACTATTTTAAATAAAATGATCGATTCACCCTAAAAACAATCTTTGGCATTTAATATAATCATTCCAAGATTTCACCATGTACCGTTTGGAAGAGTAAAATTTCAGCCAGATAATAGTTATATGCAACAAAGGCCTTTTCCTTCCCATAGGTAACATTGCAGCCATTCTTACCCTGGGTTCAGTGAGGGAATTAAGCCCTAATATTCTAAAGTATCTATACTCCTATATATGCAGAATCGTGTTAATTGTATATCATCCTTGGAAGACCTAAGAAAACAGTCACTCAAAGCCAGGTGCAGTGACATGTGCCTGTAATCCTAGCACTTTGGGAGGTGGAGGCAGGAGGATTGCTTTAGGCCAGGAGTTTGAGACCAGCCTGGGCAACACAGTGAGACCCCCATCTCTACAAAAAGAAAAAGAAAAAATTAGCTGGGTGTTATGGTGCATACCTGTAGTCCCAGCTACTTGAGAGGTTGAGGCAGGAGGATTGCTTTGAGGTTGCTGTGAGCTACATCACACTACTGAACTCTAACCTGGATAATAGAGTGAGACTCTGTCTAAAAATCAAACGAAAACAAAAACCAAAAAACAAACAAAAATATAGAAAAATACAAAGTTTTTTTTTTAGAAAAGAAAGAAAGAAGATAGTCACACAAAACATTTTCAGTGTTCTATGGTTCAGATGAGGAACCTAGGCTGAGAGGCTGAGTGAGATTCATTCCATTCAAAATGTCCTTCTAGAGAGGATTTCCCTCTAACAATGGCTAATACCTACTAATCTTGATTGCCCCCTTGTTATTTTTCAGTTCACTGTCTGCTGTAGTCAGGAATCCTGCTTCCTTCCTCTCCCTCTTCCTCTCGAGGTCCCCTCCCCACTTATCCATTGCACATCCCTGGCATCCAAAAGTCTATACAAGTTAAACAAAGTATGAAGGAAATCATGCATAAACTGACTAACTGCAAATCTTTTCAGAGTATCATATTCCTTTGGGGGGGAAAAGGGAGTTCTAATAAATTTCTGCCCACAGTTTGCAGCTGAGGAGTCAAGATCCTTGTGCACTGTTATATCCTCAGATAAACACACATTTCTTTAGATGATTGGGTGAGTTATTTCATGATGCCTTTCCCATATTTTGTGGTTTACAGGCCTGTCCTTTTCTAGGATTTGGGAAGACCACCACTTTAAAAAATTTCTACTACTTACCTAAATGTTGACAGAGATCTCATGAAAATACCTCTTCCTACAAGAATAACTGAGACTCTATCCTGTTTTTCTTCATAAAAACAAAACAAGAAAAACAAAACAAGTAAGGCTGAATCACTCAATCTGATCTCTTGCATTAAGGAGCCAGTTTTCCACTGTTGATTACTGCTCTACCCTTCCTTATCTCACTGAGACGAGGTTAGACCTTTTGTCATGTTCATTGATCTTTTTTGCCTTTGATTCCGTAAACAGGAACTATCTAGGAGTCAAGCTGTACGATCTTGGATTAAAGCCTAGGCTATTAATGCTTTTTCAAAGGGTGCGCCAGAATACTACTGTCAGAATCAGTTTGGGTAAGAATGCTTGTTTGACAAATCAAATTCCAATTCTAAATGGTAGAGCATCCTCCTTCTTGTTAACCTTTATCAAGGCAACTTGATAACGTTTTGAGATCAACTGGAATTATGCCCACGGGCGCTACTGAATCGAAAGATGACTATCATCCTCTAAGACATTGTTTTATTATCAGGTTGTATTAATCATGGCTATGCGATAAGGAGCTTAGCAGAGACATACTAATGATAAAATGTTTATATTTGGCAAACATTCTCAGTATAAAATGAAACACTGAACCTCCCCCGAAAAGTTTACTCATTCAGCTACATGGCGGGAGGGTATCCTTGGTAGAGAACTTAGTTTGCAGGCTCCTCAGGGAGGAGTCGTTTTCAAAACTAGACAATGTATGAAGGTCATCTGCCTCTTTCATTGTCTGGGTGGCCAAATCATAGCAGCTGCCTTTTGAATGTTATGAATTCAAATCATCTCTTTCATGCTTCATGTCACAGAACTTATTGGTTTGATAGAATTGACTTAAAATGCTTTGGTAGATTTCAGACAGCTTTGCACTTCAGCGGTGTGTGTGGGGTGGGGAAGGAGTCCAATCTGTAGACATCTCTGCAGTTTATTTCAGTGTGGAAGTGAGTGGGAAGACTCTCTGTCTAGGAAAGAATTCAACAGACTAGACTCTTAAATTTTTGTAACAGGGTGCAAATTTTTCCTTCTACACCTCTAGATTCTAATGAATATGGGTCTAATTTTATAAACTAATACCAGAGAATACTGGTGCTGGAGGCAATTCTCAAAATTCAACTGTGAATTTTTCACCTTTCAGCACTTGCCAAGAGTGCATTTCAACTACTTGTATTTGAAAGCCATTGTCTAAGGATCTACTAATGACTGGTGTATCTATGTTCCAACCTGGATTGAAGTAAGCTAATGTTTCCCAAAATCTGGTTTCTGTAGTGTTATTTAGTGTTACTTGAAAAAAGATCCTGTCATCAAACAAATTAGGAAAATACTGGGTCCAAGAAAATTTATTACCTTTACTTCCTATTGGACTTCTAAGGGTCTTTAATATGCTAACATAGTTGCGAATCTACAAAAGACAGATTATAAATTGTTGCATTTTCCATGATAATTTAACTTAAACCCATTTCAATGGAGCAACTATTAACATCTAGCAGAATTAGTTTTCTGAAGAACATAAATTGGGAAATGCTGAGCTAGAGCTCCAGAAATCAATATGCCCAGACTCTATTCTACTATCTGCATTTCCTGCAGAAATTACTTCCCTGCATTATGATTATAATATTGTGTCCTTGGCTGTTAGAGTGAGTCAACAAGAGAAAAAGTTTTTAAAATAAATGTATTGTCTTTTTGCTA
>NW_012141858.1:824649-840028 GCF_000956105.1 Propithecus coquereli
ATTAATTTCTTTCTAATTTTAGTAGAGACGGGGTCTCGCTCTTGCTCAGGCTGGTTTCAAACTCCCGAGCTCGAACAATCCGCCCGCCTTGGCCTCCCAGAGTGCTAGGATTACAGGTGTGAGCCACCACACCCCGCCACTTCTATATATTTTTAGTTGTCCAATTAATTTCTTTCTAATTTTAGTAGAGACGGGGTCTCGCTCTTGCTCAGGCTGGTCTTCAACTCCTGAGCTCAAACAATCCACCCGCCTCGGCCTCCCAGAGTGCTAGGATTACAGGCGTGAGCCACCACACCCCGCCACTTATCAGTTTTAAACAGCAGTTGTCAATGCATCTATGGAAGAAATATTTGTTTCACTTGCGTGGCCCTTTCCTCACTTCTCTATTATGGTAGTTATCATCAGTTCTTCTACTAGTTATGCTAGTAAAATTTAAATACTAACCGTTTAAATATTATTTACATTTTGAGTTTTTAAAATAAGCTCTTTATTAAAATATACAAAAGAGCCCAAATAAAAAATGACCAAGATGAGTTTTTCACAAAGTGAACATACTCATGCAATCACAACTCAAATTAAGAAACAGATCAGTACCAGCATCCTGTCTCCTGCCTGAAGTTAACCACTACCCTGACATCTATACTCAGAGATTGGTTTTAAAGGTTTTTGGAATTTTAAATAAGTGAAATCATATATAGATTTTTCGTGTTTAGCTTCTTTGACTTACGCTTGTGAGGGTCATCCATTTTGCAATCCACATGCAATAAAGCATGTAGCAGCAGTGATTCTTTTAATTCTATACAGTATGCCATTAAATACTATAATATATATATCCATTCTACTGTTAAGGGATATTTGGATTATTTCCAGTTTTGTGCTAGTATGAATAGTGCTGCTAGGACCATTCTTGTACAAGCTTCGGAGTCATGTATTATGCATTTTTGTTGGACATAAAACTAGGAGCGGAACTGCTGGGTCATATGATTATGTATTTGTTCTGTTTCAGTAGATACTATCACACGGTTTTCCAAAAGTGGTAGTACCAAGTTATACTCCGATGAACAGTACATGAAAGTTTCCATTGCCTCATATTGAGGCAACTTTTCATACTAGCAGTCTTTAACTGTAGTCTTTTTTGTTACTATGTCGACTTCGCATAGTACTTTACAACATATTCTATATAGGTTAGGGAAATTACCAGCCCTATCCTTCTCTCCATGTGTCTTTCCTCCACAAACCTAAATGCTCATCAGGTATGTAATTTTCTTATATCATAAAAATTTATAACATTTACATTCTCTCCCTAATTAAAATGCAGTTTCATGATTTCTGTGTATAGATAACCTATGAAAATAAAAAACCAATGAATAATAATTCTAAGATTATGATTATATAAATATTGGTCATTACAAAATCAAATAATGTGATGCAGGAGATGTGATTCTATGTTATAAATCTGCTCTACCCAATGGAGAATTTTCCAAGTACAAAGGTCAAGTTCAGGGCCGGGCGTGGTGTCTCACGCCTGTAATTCTAGTACTCTGGGAGGCTGAGGCGGATGGATCGTTTGAGCTCAGGAGTTTGAGACTAGCCTGAGCAAGAGCGAGACCCTGTCTCTACTAAAAATAGAAAGAAATTGGCTGGACAACTAAAAATATATAGAAAAAATTAGCCAGGCATGGTGGCGCATGCCTGTAGTCCCAGCTGCCTAGGAGGCTGAGGCAGGAGGATCGCCTGAGCCCAGGAGTTTGAGGTTGCTGTGAGCTAGGCTGATGCCAGGGCACTCTAGCCTGAGCAACAGAGTGAGACTCTGTCAAAAAAAAAAAAAAAAAAGGTCAAGTTCATTTACCAATGATTATTCAAAAACATGACCCATTTTACATTGCTTCATATTTGAATTTTTGCTTTTCTGTTCCAGCTTTTGTATGCCTTAAGGTTTCTAATTCCCTTTCTTTTTCTTGTTGATAAAAGAATAATTACATCTCTATCATTAATTTTATCCATTAATTATAATATGTTACATACTAAGAATATATATACTAATTATTTCTTCATTAATTGTTGTAAGAAACACATGTTCTTTGGAAGATGTTCTTTGTCAGGCCCTCTGACTCTGATGACATGTTCTAATTTGGACTGACTGCTCTCTACCACATAATTGCCATTCTGGGCTATCATTCCAGTGAACTCTTAAATTAGATCCACTGCTTCTCAACTTTCATACTTCCTTCCTTCCTAGATTCCTCTTATATAAACATATATATATATTTTTTTCTTCTTCTTCTTTTTTTTTGCTTAAGTATAGTCTCTAGTAGTTTTTTCCAAAGTACATATTGGATACAAATTTTCTGAATCACTGCATGCCTAAAAATGTCTTTATTTTATGCTCACACTTGATTGACAGTTTTAGGTTTAAAAGCATTTCTTCTTAGAACTTTGAAAGCATCAAAATTTTTTTTCTAGGCTTTAATGTTGATAAAGTCTGATTCCAAGTTGATTCTAATTCCTTTGTAGGAAACCTTAGGATCTTTTCTCTTTTCTGGAATTGCAAGAGGGCTCAAAGTGCCTTTTCAATCTGAAAACATGCTTGAATTTTGGAAATGTATAGCAATTATTTCCATTATAATTTCTTTCCCCTTTTCCCCTCTTCTCTCAATGCCTTTTGGGTTGATGTTGTGTCTATCCAATTCTTCTTCTATATACCTATGTGTTTCGAATATCTGGCTTTACTTGGTCAACTTTTTCTTTTAATGAATATTAACTATAGTAATCTTATTTTTATATTCCATGAATTCTATATATTTCTCTTTTGCTCCCTTATCTTTATAGCAGGGCTTGTTTGTGGATCTATTACCTTCTGGAAAGCAATACCTTCTTGAATGTTTCTGAGGCTACCATTAGAATTTTGAAAAATACAGATTTTTGCCCCCGAATTGCCTTTGCATTCTTCAGCTCAGTTGTTGGTCCTCAAACATCAGTGAGTGATCCCTGGCTATCAGTTTACATTTATTAATAAAGAACTAGATTCCCTAATACAAGTAGCCAGTGTGGGCTATATCACTACATGTTCTCAGCGAACATTTCCTCAGACAATAGGGTGTGCTAACTGGCAGGCTGCACCCCCAGGCCTCAGCTGGGAACAGGCAGCAAGGTGAGCAGGTGGTACTCTTGCTTATTTCTTAGCAGTTCCATGCCAAAATGGGGCGGAATCATTCAGGGAGTCACTATCACTGCAGATCCATGAATTTCTTAAAAGACTGGTTTTCTAATTTTAGATTAGGGAACAATACTACAATGGACGGTGAGAAAGGTGGGGCAGGTGTTTAACTTTCTCACTTGCTCCATCCTTCAAAAAAAGTCACCTGTTCTCTGCCTGATTTCCCAAGAAACAACACAAGTTTGGAGCCTGTCTGTGGCTCCACTGCCAGGAAGTGTGACTCCTCCCTCCACTTATATTCGTTCTGGACTGTAATGTCTGCTTTGGTTTTTCCACTTTCCATCTTCTAGAAATTTCTGAAAATCTCTGGTCTCTTGATACCCCTTTCTCTTATTTTTAGAACTTTTTACTTTCATGTTGATATTTGGGATATAGCTGAAGCAAAAGTCTGTGGTCACTAATCCTTATACATATTTTCACATTTGGGAGGCATAAATTTAAAACAAACAAATAAATAGCATCTATATAATAATATCATTAGGAATAAAGTACTCTTGGAAACTCTTGATTCTGAGACTTTTTCACTGAATCTTCACAGCTTATGAACCAAATTTATCAACAAACCATTTAGAAAACAAAGGCAATAAATGAAATTCATTTTTGAGCTGTATGAGGTCACCTAGCTTTATAGAACAGAAAGGCTTAATTCAATCAGAAACTCTGTAGGGTCCTAGATATTCCCCAGATTGAATTCAACTGGGAATTTTGCCACGCAGAATTTAACAAGAGTTTGTCCTTCAGCCTCCAGATCCCTGGTGCTGCTCCTGGCCTCCTGCCAAGATCTTCCTCCAGACGGCCCTGAGCCAGCGTTGAGAGGAGGAGGGAAAGGAGGAAGGCATGGAACACCCCTTTAGTTAAAAAAGAAATTGGGAAATTAGCAGATGTCAGAGGACCCTAAAGAGCCTCAGAGTATTCCTGGAGCTTACTTCCTCACGTGATATGAAAACCTGAAAGAATAGCTTCGAAAATCAAGAATTCTGATGAAAAGGAAGGCATTTATCTGAAACATTCCAAGTCTGAAACAAATATGTGAGACTGGTTAAGCCAGGAGATCTTTAAAAATTAACACTATTCATTCAACAGGCATTTACTGGGCATTGTCTTTGCACCAAATACTTTGTACTTACTCGTGACATAATGATAAGCAAAACATGGATACTAACTTCAAGGAATTCATAATCTGATGGTTGTAGACAGATAAACACATAATTACCATTAAATTTCTATTCAGTGGTGCGCTGGTTAATTAATGTTTAATAAGTGACTTGGGTAGGGCAGTAAAGGGATGCCCTGATTTATAGCATTTGCCAATTTCCCTGGTGTAAATGCCATAGCCAATTCCAAGCTACCACCTTGATGTCACTGCACGTAGAATTGCTAAGAGTAGTGCAGTAGCTATATAGTATGGTATAGTATTTCCACCACATGGATTTGGTAGACTTCAAGAGTATATAATCTAAAATGTAGTTAAGTCATAATTGGAAAGTGATGAATTTTGAGCATTTATTACCTTTGTTTTTAATATAATTTAGTTGTAAATTTACATAATTTTAAATAATAGTCGTGGCTCACAAAATTCCTAACAATTTAATCATTGGCCCCATACAAGGTGACCCCAGCATGCATCTGCTCCTAACTGGGGGCTAGGGCAACAGATTTCAGGCAGGATACAGATGGGTGGAATCCTTTACCATATGCAGGTCTATGTCTATTAGAATTGGAAGAAGAAAGGTAACATAAGGGAAGAGGAGGTAAGGAGAAGAGCTGATGATGTTCAGAGAAGCAGTGCACTCCACACAGCCAAAGCAGAACAAATTTATAACTAACCCTCCTTTTTAACCATTCTCTCTTTATATGATAACTTTCTGCATAAGGGGAAAGGGAAGGGAGGAATCAGTCCTAAGTTCTTTAAATAGTAAGGACAGAAAAATCACGCTAAAATGAAATATTCCTTTCCATTCCTATCTAGACATTCCTTCTAGTTTATCCTGATGTAAACTGCCAAGAGGGGCAGAGTTGAGGGCTTGATCAGTGGTACACAAAACAAAGTGATCCACTGGAAATCCCTAAATTAGCTGTGGCCCTCATAACACAGAACTGGGGGACCAAGGTTTTTTGAGGCTGCACTGGTGTTCAAACTGTGTTCTGGGTAATGTGAGCGTCTCAGGGGTGGACTCAACAAATGGTCAAGGCAACTGTCATTCTAAAACTGTATCTTAAAAACTCTTATCAAAATGTGTACACACAGATGTGTTATAACCCATCTCAGGCCTCTTGATTGCAAATGACAGAGAACCCTGGCTCTCATGAGCTTAGGTATTAAAGACATTTATTGGATAACATAACTGAAGAAGTCTAGGGGACAGCTCAGAGCTCACATAAGGTAGTTTTTGACCAGAGGCTCAAGCGATGACACTCAGATATGACGTCTCTTTATATTTTGGCTCTATTTCCATTTTCAGACAAGCTCTCCCCTCAAAGTCACAGGAAGGCTACAGCAGTTACAGCCCTTATATCCACTCTGCTTCTCCCTCCCAGCAGCTGAGTAAACTTCCTGGTCTTGTCTGTGGCTGAAACATGTCCGATTTCAAAGGCTCAATATGGCATCTCTATGAAGCCGCCTCAATGGTCAGGTGTGTGGCTCCCAGACATGTGGACGCAGTGGAATCACCTGGGGAATCAGTTAAAATTCCAAATCCTAGGCCACACCTCGAGCCAAACACATCTCAGTGTCTGGGGTCAGACCCAGGTAACATTATTGTTTTAAGTTCCCCAGGTGATTCCAATGCAGAGAAAAATTTAGAATTCCCTGGATTTGGAGCTCATAATAATAGGAGTTTTTAGAGTCTCCTCCTAGTTTCGTAGAAAAGTCAAGTTCAGTTAATTTCCTTAATGTCTACCCCCAAATCTTTCTTCCTGTGCTTTCCTGTGTCTGTGACAGGAGAGTTCCTCTTGCTTGCCTGGCTGGCTTCCATCAGCATCCTGGTCTCACACTCGCTCACCCTGCCTTGCCTTGCTCTAGGATTCATCCCTCGTCTAGTCCGCATCTTAAAGAGCTGCCTCTCTGATAAGCTCTATGCTTTTAAAAAACCACTCTGATCGCTGCCATCCTATTACACAGGCTTCCCAATTTCCTGCGGCCCCGCCCTCCAGCCACACAGGCTGCCATCCATCTATAGCCCAGCCTTCACTGCCAAACTCCTTAGAAGAATGCTCTGTCCTCACAGCCTCGAGGTATGCCTAACACCCTTATTATCCGGTTCTGGACCAGATACTCTGCTAACATTGTCCTCTCAAAGGCCAGCAGTGACCCACTTACAAAACCGAATGGCTGCTTCTCACCTCTCGTTCTCTTATCCCTGCTTTGCTGTTTGGATATTATGGCATGCAAATGCTGTATCTTTCATTGTTTTTCCCTCTGCTGCCTTTGGTAGCTTAAGAAAGCCTTGGAGAAAATGTGTGGGGTGTGTATCCTAAACACGTTTCTCACAAAATATGTATCTGGAGACTCAAATGTGAAGATATGTGAAGGCAACAATTTAAACCACAAAAGAAATTCTTTGAAGACACTTAACACAGTATCATTCATTAAAGTGAAAATTCAGAAACAAACTAGAGAGACAGAATCCACATAGTGGAGTACTACAGAGACAGTAACATTCTCCTATGACAAGTGTGTGCTATTATAGAATGCACAAATGGGAAGAATATTAGGAATAAAATGTAGGGCAAAATGCGTATTACACTTAGTATAACTGCAACTCTTATTAAAAAGTGCATAGAATAAATTGTAAATCAACTTGTTTGTCTCCATTGGTTTCCATTATAACATTGGCAATATATCTTTAGTGACACTAGGTTTTATCTTTTCTTCTAATTCATCTTTGTTTTGAAAATGGGTATATATTCAGCTATTTAATAATCTAGCTTGAATTATTAATAAGAAACTTTTCCCCATTTTCTAATAGCCCAAGTAGCTTTGTCTGAATTTAGGTAGTCATCATTGAATTTAGGTAGTCATCACTGAGTTTAGGTAGTCATCAAAAATGAGACCATTTTGTTTATACCACTTTTTGTAATGGTAAGGTCAAGTTTCTCTTTGCATTTAGAAGGTGAGGTTACACCCTTCAAGAAGCTACATGCAATAAACATCTGGGTGCATGGTTTTTCTTTTGAATATATGTGGTATTGAAACTTTAATAAAGTACTTACGAAAGAAACTTTATAAACAATATTTTATTCTGTAGATTTAATGAAACGTCAAATCTTAATTTCAAGTTTATCATATAATTCTCATGTATATGGACAAAATAATGCTAAGAGACTAAAAGAGAAAAAGATGGGATCTGCATTTGAATGTTTAGAGCAGCAAAATTCACAATTGCAAAGATGTGGAAACAATCCAAGTGCCCATCAATACATGAGTGGATTAATAAAATGTGGTATAGGTATACTATGGAGTACTACTCAGCCATAAAAAATGGTGAACTACCTCTTGTATTATTCTGGATGGAGCTGGAGCCCATTCTTCTAAGTGAAGTATCATAAGAATGAAAAAACAAACATCACATGAACTCACCATTAAATTGGTACTAATCAATCAACACCTATGTGCACATATGGAAGTAACATTTGTAGGGTGTTGGGCAGGTGGGAGAGGGAAGGAGGGGATGGGTAAATCCACGCCTAATGGGTGCAGTGCACTGTCTGGGGGATGGGCACGCTTGTAGTTCTGACTTGGGCGGTGCAAAGGCAATTTATGTAACTAAAGTGTTTGCACCCCTGTAATATTCTGGGGAAAAAAAAGATGGGATCCAAACATTGCTCTCCTTCTATTTCTAGAAAATATGTATTTTGCCTTCTCTCAAATAGTGGGAAATTATCAAATTATATATGTTCTGCCAGAATAAAGTAAATTTACTAAGACAAAAATTTCAAACAAACCAACTGCAGTAGAACATCAAATCATTTTCTTATAGCTAACATGAGCATAAAACCATATAAAGTAGTTTTCATATGTTTTAATTTACAAATGAAAAAACTGAGATTCAATGAGGACGTTCAGTGTTTTTTGTGTTTTCTTTCTTTCTTTCTTTCTCTTTCTTTTTTTTTTTTTTTGCCACACAGGTAAAAACAGGACAGCTGGGACAAGACGACACATCGTCTCATTTCCCAAGTCCATTCTTCTTCCCCTGCACCATATGGGACGCTGAGGGATTAGGGAAGCATTGCCTTGGTTGATTTCTCCTTATTATTCTAGATGGGCAGGTCTATGGTTCCCAATCCCTTTCCCTCATATAGAAAAAGTAGTGTAAAAATGAAACTTTGTGATCCTGGGAATGACCTTAACTTCTCTTGGTCTCTGCTTTTACATTTGTATGATGGGGATAATAACAACAGTATTGTCATGAGAATTAAACGAGTACATATAAAGTGTTTAGAATGGTGCCTGGTACATACTAAGTGCTCAGTAAATGTTAGCTATCACTATTTTTATTCTTCTTCCTAAACATTTCCCCAAAGTGCACAAGTTAATAAATGAGGATGCTTATCATACATTTCCTTCCTTTCCCTGGTAATGAACAGCTTTTTCTTCCTAATCAGTCACAATCATATTGGAAGGATATAGACTTCTTTGTATTGCTATGAGGTTATATGAAGTATAGCCAAATATTCCATCTGAAGGATGGGTACTACTTCCTGGAAGGAGGTAAAGGATTTCTAGCACCCGATTCCCATTCAGAATACGCGGGAAAAATAAACGTGCCACTGTGGTAAATCTAATCAGTTTCAGACCAGTAGGGAGCAAAGTGATCCCAGCCACTGTTCAGTACAAACCCCCTCAGAGTACTGGGCTAGGAGCACAGCAAGAAATCCATCACAACTCACACCACCAGCAACACTTGTGTGAGAACAGCCAGACCCACCTGGGATCTGGTTGTAGAATTTGCCTATTCAACTGGGGTCTCTATTTGTGAGAGAACTATGCCCCATGCCCCAGTAACGGGTGACGACACTCCAACAAAATAAGACAGCTTTATTTTGGCAAACATGTATTAAGTGCTTGTTATTTTGAAAAGCTCATAGGCCGGAATGGTAAATAAGTTAAATCAACTAGGTTTGATGGTATGAAAATAAGGGGCAGAGGCAAAGGAGAAACAATATGTTTTCAGGTGAGATCTGAAAAGGGATGGAAAGCTAATGAGGTGGAGAGATACAGTCAAGCTGTTCCAGATGGCAGGATGTGACAGAGGAGGCCAGAGAGGGTTAGCAGAAGGGGTGAGGATAGGGGGATGGGAGCAATGAGATGTAGCAGAGACGCATTCTCAACCCAGATGACAATCAATTCTGAGGCACATCACGGAGTGGATCAGGAGCCTTTAGAGGACAATGCTGAAGGAGCCAGGAGACAGGATACAGGCAGACGGGAAAGCGCAGAGAGACCTGAAGAGGAAATTTGCAACTATCAGAAAAGGCACAATCATGTTCAGAACAATGACACTGAACTCAAGGATTGATACAGAATTCCTCAGATTAAAAGATTTCGCAGATGAGAAGATACAAGAAATATTTTCCTCTCCCATTAAGACAAAAAATTTAACTGCATCCTGACCTTCGACTGAGATTACACATAGAAAATGAGTTTCTGAATTGAAGGATTTTTAAACATTGGATGAATGTCAAAGAATCTCAGTGTTTTAAAGAGACTCAGAGGTCACTTGAATAATCCTTTGAAAGTTTATCAGATAAACTGTGAGATTGCTCTTGTTGGACAGAATTAAGAATAAGATTGCTGGCTGTCTAAGATGATGGAGTTTCAGTTCTCTCCAGAGACAAGTCCCAGATCCACGTCTGACCTTCCCTTTCAAGCACACTGACTTGGGCAAGGTGTAAGGCGCAAAGGCTGAAAGGAAGAGAATGTGAGTGTGATCACAGTTCAGCCTTTTAATCGTGTTCAGTGCTAGTGGATAAAGCAAAACTCACACATGCCCAGGCAGCAGAAAAGAAGAAAGGATATTGAAGTTGGGAGGAGAAACCAGAAGGGGAAAGAGAGGGAGGGAGAAAGAAATAGATTGCACAGCAGGGAGCAGCTGGATGCCAGCCAGGAATGTCTCACTCAGACACCCCATTGGGATGAAGGTCAACAGGGCTGGCAGGTAGTAAGTTAACGAGAAAGGTGCAGGGACAGTTAATCCTATGCCAGGCCATACATGTGTTTGGGAAGAGAGAGGAAGTGAAGGCAAGTAGAAAATAAAATGACACTTAGGTCAGCTATAATGAAAAATTTTGAAATCTATACTCAAGGCAGAGATTTTGGCCATGGGTTCTGAGCCCATAAGAAGAAGATAGGGAGATAGGGTGAATGGTCACAACAAATAAAAGGTGACCAGAACCACGCTCCCTGCAGAATTTCGGTAAATATTAACTGGCTGATGTTGACTTTGGTAGACAGAGTAAAGCTTGGGAAAGGAAAATGCCATTGTCAGTGGAGCATGAAAGTTCAGATCTCCGGACTAGAAACAGTAGCACCTGTGAAAGAAGCAGAGTCACACCAGTTATTGCAACAGAAAATGATTCTTTGTCTATGAGGCCAGCCTGTCTCAAGGAAAAGTAATGACACGATCACGACAAGAGAGAAAGAACAAAGCCTGTAGGAGCCATGGAAATATATTCCCTTCTCTGAGAACATATTCCCTTCTCCTGAGGTACTGTAGCCCCTAGCCGAGAACGCAGCGCTCTCCTAGGAAAACAGCTGTGAAGATAGGCGCCAAGAGGCCTACCTTTACTCGCTCACAAAAATCTTTTGTCAGATGTGGCTGGAAAGCCGAGAAATGTTATTTTTGGATCTGGCTCCAAAGCTAGGTAATGCGTAGACAGTTTCGTTCTGGAGAAGGGAGGAAGAGCAGCACAGAACAGCATCTCTTCCCTAGATTTCAATACTACGTGTAGAGGGACACTTCCAACAGTGCTTGGTCTTTGCGTGAACCAGAGTTCCTCTCATAATGGCAAGGACAGCCTTTTGGTTAGTTTCTTGATCTTGTTCTTCATTGGCAGGCACTCGATAAAGCAAAATGATTGAAACAGGTTCTCAGAGTCTTAATAAGAAAAGGACTCAATTTCGAAGTCAGAGAAGTGCTAAGTTCACCTGCAATATATTCTGCCATAATACTGTGGGTCAAATGTCTACATGGGGCAATCTAAGGACTTGTCTAGAAAATACATATTTTACAGATTTTTAAAAATTTTATCTCAAATAAAGAAAAAAATATTTATTATTCAACAATATATTGATTAAAAATGTTTCATACACCTATAAATTGTCCCAGCCCAGAATTCTAGTGTAAAAATGTCAGTGCCTGGCATATAGTAGGTAATTAATATTTATTAAATGTACTTTAGATAGATATATGAGGAATGTAAAAAAAAAAGTGTAAAATACCAAGAATGTGGCTGTAGATAGAAAATAGTTTCCCTTTCATTGCATCCTTTCCTCCTTAAGAGAATTAAAAAGATATTGTAACTACCATACTGCTGTTTTGTGGGTGACATCAATGGCAAATAGCAAGGTAGTTTCAGAGACATGAAGCAAACCGTTCCCCCCCATGACCACCAAAGATCTGTGTAAGGTTTTAGCCGCAAGGGGTCTAATAAAGCTCTTGAGGCATTTCCTAAGAGTTCACAGAAAAATCGCATGTCCTACTACTTCCAATTAGACAAATCCAGTCATTTTAACGGACAGCTTCTAAGAGGCGACTGACTATGTAGTCTGTAAGTGCAGGGCACTGTGCTGGAAGAGTATCGGGCGCAGCCCTCAGTGAGTATAAAGGAATATGTGTTTGGGGGTGAGGGTGAGGGTGTGGGAGTTGTACGGGTAGGGAGAATGGGACAGGAAGAAAAGAAACTTCATGCAAGTGCATATCCACCGCACCCCCAGATACCAGCAAAGGGCATTTAACGCAATTACTTATGTTTCTTGGTTTTATTATTACAACTTAAGAAAATAACACCACAGGTAGGGTGGAGTGCTGGAACTCATTGAATCCACTTTGGAACAACAGGTAGCACTGCTGGAACTTGCACTTTTTTGACAGTACTGAAGTGGATGGCAAGGCAAGGCATCGCGTTACTAAGGCACATTGTTGCAAACATCTGAACTAAGGCACATTCTTACAAACGTCTGAATGTCCAGCTAACATACAAAGAAGAGCCCAGTTATGGCAAATTGATTTTATTTGAGATTTTATTTTAACCATCAATTGGCAGTCTTAAGCTAAATATCAAATCCAAAGAGCAGATATAAAGATTTTGGGAAAAAAATGTGATTTAGCAACTACAAAGAAAGTATCAATACTTTCCTCAATTATCTAGATTTTTAGCAAGTACCTTAGTAAATATTTATATCTCCTTTCAGGTAGGAGATCAATGCTTCCATAAGACTCAGAAAACTGAAAAAAGTTAAACATATTTGTAAGAACTAAAAATGACTTGGGTTCACCCTATTCCTAGTGTCTAGCACTTATAAAAGAGTTTCTGATACATATGAATAGAAAATAGTGATTATTTAAAGATTATAATGTAAGAAGAGCATCAACTTCTTAACACTAAGATAAGCAAATGCTAAAATCAGCTAAGAACTCTTTAGAATAAAGGACCTGTCTTTAAAAGACTTAGCCAAAGCCATAACCTAAGGGATAGTCTCTTAATAGTGATTTATAAACAGAAATTGTACATTTGTACCAATTGTACAGAATAAAGTCAAAAGAGAATTTACAGCTCCATGTTAACAGCCTAATTTAAAATGGATAATCTTTCCTATATTTCCCCCAAAGTACCTTTTAAAGGACTTACTCTGCTATCCAAACAACTTGCAAATGCATTCAGTAAGTTGGTCTAGAGTATTTATTCCTTTTCCTGTTATTGACTCAAGATCTATTTCTCACTATTTGCTCTGTGCTCATTCTTCTGCCAAATAAAATATTAATTGCATTTTTAGCTGCACTGCTGGTGATCAAAGAACTCTGATATGTCAAGCTAAAATGATAGAAATAGCATCCATTAACATATTTATAGGTTCAGAGCTTCTAGAACATAATTATACCCATTAATTACTTGACAGTATTCTATATTACAGGCTGAAAAAGGCAGTTGCAGCTACAATAGTTTTACTCTGAGTGAAGTTTTTTTTTTTTGTAATAATAAATTTCCCTGAAAGATTCTATCTAAAGGAAATAAGGCAAGAGGGCTCACATATCTGTATGAACATAAGGCAGGATTTTTAAAGCAGCCATTCACTAACTTTGCAATAGAATGCACACAAAGTAAATGAGATAGCACAGTTAGAGTGATTTCAAAGAAAAGCTTAATTTAAATATTACAGAGAGATTTAATTAATATTTTAGAGTTCTAAGAGAGACAATCTCAAGCCAATAATTCTTGATGATAAGATACAGAGCACTGATTTTTACTTTCGAAATAAACTTCAAATATCATACAGGACCAAAGCATTTCGAATTACCTACTTTTCTGAACGTGCAATTCTAACACATAAAAAAATTAAAGCTGTCCTGGGAAAAAGCTCTTGAGATGTTGGAAATTAATAGAATAAACAATTATTCTGTGGATTCAACAGCTGTGTGAGTATTGAAACTGCCAGCTGCATTTAGCACAAGTATCACAGAAAGGACAGTAACACACACTTGACTTCTCTTGACCAGTTAATCAGCATGCAAAATGACGGTTCCCCATAATAACTTCAGCACTGGACACAAACACATTCTCTTTTTAGCAAAGTCGTTAAAAAAAAAAAAAAAACACACACAAGCCGGTTTCACGATTTCAGCACGAACATAGCCAGGATGTAAGAAGAGAAAGCAAAGCTGAGTCTACCTGTACATATATATCTATACATATTTCACTGAGTTCTTTGTGCCTGACAGTAAATTATAAAGGCAGTCATATTTGAAAGTAAAAGCCATTAAACTGTGTTTACAGGATACTGCAACAGACTCGCTGAGTGAATAACAAGGAAAGCACGATACCTTTAGTAAGTCGCCTCAGAATTTGACAACGGCATTTAAAAGAGACAGCTATCATTCTTGCTCACTGCTTTCTCTGGCCAAGTGCACTCAGGGCTCTGCTCTGGTGGCTGCAGCAGCAGCAGCATATGAATTCCTTGCGCACATACCAGGAGAAAGGTAGTCCCAGTGGGGAGTGACAAAGCTTAATTCCTCTCGGCTGATGCAGAGGTCCGCTACATGTCATCTGGCAAAGCTGTGTCATTCACTACTCTACCACCCTGCCTGCCACAGCCTCCTCCCCCTTCACAATCACAATGGCTTAGAAAGCGATGCCGATGCCGTTTCGATAGCAACAAAGCACCAAATTGTACAAAGCAGGGACAGCGCTGGGAGGGGAGCCATTCCATAAATCTAACACTAAGCACTGAGCAAGGCATTCTGTTTCAGGCAAAGGGCTGTGCATTCCGGTCAGTTTACCCTTTCCTTCTCAGGATCAAGGCAGTGTCCTTTGGATGTCTCGTGCAACGGGAAAGGCAAGCGAGAGGCTGGTGCTCTTACTTTAGGAAG
Organism: Propithecus coquereli; assembly: GCF_000956105.1. Classification (NCBI taxonomy): domain Eukaryota; kingdom Metazoa; phylum Chordata; class Mammalia; order Primates; family Indriidae; genus Propithecus; species Propithecus coquereli. Next base: position 839,452 of record NW_012141858.1, read on the forward strand.
AAATGTATGTATCTTAGACTAGGCTCTCTGAACAGCAACAGAAAAGGAAGGTAAAGGAGGGAGGGCAATTTGTCTTTGGGATTCGGAGAGAAGCATATTTTTGCCTACAGGAAAGAGGCAGCCCTACGCTAAGAGTCAGGAAGACCTATTTGGCACTTTACAAATCTATGGGTCGAGGCGGTGCAGGTTTATAGATGGAATGCAAGAAGGGCTAAGGGAAAGAGTCTGGCAGGGCAGATGGAGTCCCAGCCCCCTTAATCACCCTTTCCAAAAAAGGACTTGGCTGGAAAGCAACACAGTCAAGACTGTTCCTAAAGATACCAGAAATAAAAGCAAATAAGGCCAAGTATTTCTATTTTTAATGCACCTTATTGCCCTATTTCCCAAACAACCGTCCCCCAAACCATTCTTCTCATTATGGAAATAAAACAGTCTTGCGACCTAGCAGATATCTGTGAGTATCTGCTCCAGTGGAGTGAAGAGCAAATTAACAAACCCTGCACAATCCATTCACAAAGTGACAAGAAGGCGGAGCGCATTTCTTCAACTGCCAGCACCAGCCTACTCACTCTACAGT
>NW_012141858.1:841348-854606 GCF_000956105.1 Propithecus coquereli
AGAGATTTCCCTGGAAGCCATTCTAAGTTCAGCCTTCTTGCCCTAAGCCTTTTATCCTCCCTTTGCTTAATGCAAGCTTAGCCTCATATCCTGAACTCCAGCACTGACAAAATGCCTTTTAGCAGTACAAATTTTCTATCTCAAAACTTACTGACATTTAGGACAAAGGTCCCAAGTGGCCAAAGTAACTGGTGGAACTAGACCACAGTTTCCTAACATGAGCTACCACTAGGAAGAGTGACCTACATTTCTTGGTCCCGACATTAATCTAAGCATGTGTCTTTGGACCCTATAATCAACACGTTATTTATGGTGGCTCAGCTGTCTAGATAGCTCAAACTTGACAACATGCTCCCTGAGGGTCACCAAGTGGAGGCTATGGAAATATAAAGCAGGTAAAACATTACAAAATACATATCTGATTAAACTCCAACATGATCTGGGCAAGAATGAGTGAGTTAGTTCAAGAGGTTTGTCTCTCTTTAAAAAAAAAAAACCAAAAACACCTCAATATATGAAAACATGGGGCTGTTGGATTCAGGGCAGATTAATCTCTTAAGAAAATAATTCTGATTTTAGGGTTCCTTTAAAATATCGGTTTTGCTGAGGTATAAAACAAGTGTACTATGTTTATATAGAATTTAATGGATCACAAAGCACCTTCGCATGTAATATATCATTAGAACAACACTGTTATGGGTTTTTGTTTCAGATAAGAAAACTGGTTCTCAGAGAGGGTACTTTCCATCTAGGTCACTCTGCTAGTGAGTGGTAAAGAACAGGAACGAACCACAGCTTCTCACCCCTGGCTGAATATTCTTTCTACCCTTGGCCTTCCCTTGCGACTCACAGGAAACGTGATCCAGTTTACAGGGGGACAAATTCAATTAACAAAGAACTTTTAAGCGCAGTTATATTTTATGACAGGAGGCAAATCTGGTGTCTATCATATTCTTCCCTGCCTATGCCCATCTACCTCTGAAGCACAGCTAATGGGTCTGGAGCCACCCTGCCCGGAAGGAACCAGAAACAGACAGCAGTTAAGAGAGGTACCTTCTGGTACCAGACCATGATGTACCAAATGTTTACTAGGAGTCCCTTCTGATTGGACAGTTTTTTCAATCTGACTGGTTTGTGTCTTCATCACGGCTGTTTTAAAATATTCTGAGTATCATTCCATTACAGTATGGTACTAATTTCATCATAAGAACGGTATTAGTTGGGGTGTATGGACGTAACAACAAAAATAACAAAAAATCAAAACCAAACAAAACCTCCAAAACCTTATGATTGGCTCAAAGAGTTCAATATAGTCTCAAAATGAAATCATTCCACAGAACCATCAGCTATATAAATAGCATCTCCACCCCCAAAACAAACATTGCTGTTGTGATTCTTCTGATTCTTAATAAGATAGAATCATCACAAACTGTTTCCTGCCATATACCTACACCTGGGAATTCATTTTAAAAGTAGAGAACAAAACAAAACAAAACAAAATGAGGGTAATTGCACAAATAAATACCCCTCTATTTCATGTCATTAGAATCAATTTGATTAAAGTACTAAAATAATTTGTACCTTCTTCCTTACTTCAACTTATTTCATAAATCTTTATGTTATAAAATACACTTGATAGATCCCATTTTTTTGCTTATTTATTTAGCTATTACCTTTCTTTTTCTTTGAAAGAAAGGTAACTATTACCTTTTTTTTTTTTTTTTTTTTTTTGCTTAAAAATGCTTAACATACTTAGGTCATCATTTCAGACAGCATAGGGCACCCTGACTTGGCTTGTATTGAATAAATATACTGATTTTTTTCTCCCACAGTTAATAAGTGTTGGGCATTTTCCAAATCTTCAGGGTATTTTAGAACATGATGTTCTTGGAAGTCTTAAAATGTAACCTCTACTCTCTTTTTAGCTCCTTATGGACAACCTCACTGACACATCCTTAGCTTATTATAATCGGCTGTTTTTATTTTCTTTTTCAAAGATGCTGAAAGCAAGTACGAGCCTCAAACATGTTATAATTCCCGTGACCACTGTCTGCTACTTAATTCACGAAGTGTGCCAATGTGAGACCAAACATTAGGGTCAGGCAGGGGAGATGCGCATGGCACAGAACTCGCCACTGATGAGCTCCGGCGGAGAACTGTTACAAAAAGCAAGATCCAATTTGCTGGCAGAGGTTCTAAGGGTGTAGAGATTTAGCGTAATTGCCCAAGACAGAACTTATTAGGCTCTTTTTAAAGCAAATATTTTATGAGAAAATATTTTTGTAGAAGTAATGATGCCCTTTAGGAAGTGTCATTAGGACATGCTCTTGCAAATCTGGGGTGATTAAAAAGCACTTAGTGGCTCTGAGCCTCTGGTGTGTTGTGATACAAAAGGGTGGCTATAATGTACACTCCATGTGTTATTCGCTTATCTAGTCAGGGCTCTGATGCCTGGACTGGTGTCAAGAGAAGACGGTTGCCTCCACTTAACATGAGAAGGCCCAGAAAGCTCCAGTGAAGGTAAGAAGCTTAGAAATTCATCAGCTAAATGCATCTGCTGGGAAATGTTAAAGAACAGAATATGTAGAAATGCAGTATAAGAGGAAACTTACCAGAAATCATCTTCCTAAAAGCCCAGGTTAAGTCCAATTATTTATGGAAGCATTATGTCAAAAGAGGGTGGTGTAATGGCCAAAAGCACAGGCTTTAGAATCAAACCACCTGACTTTGAATCCTGGTTTTACCACTAAATGGCTGTGTGACCTTGAGCAAGTTTCTCAACCTCTCTGTTCTTCATCGGCTAAATGGTAAAAATCATTTCTAAGTTTGTTTTAATGATTAGCTGAGTTAATTTGTGTAAAGTACAGAGAATAGTAACAGGTTTTATTATTCACTATGTATTCGGTAGGAATACAAATGTACAGTCTGGCATTTGGTTACAGAGCCCAGACTCTTCCTGACGTTGGCTCCATGTGATTAGCACGAACTGGTTTGGACACAGAAATCGCAAGGACATGGCGGTTGGGATTAACAAGTAAAATGGTCTCTTTTCCAGGATCACAATGGCACAAAGTGATCTCTCCCCACCTCCCGAGTCTCACAACCTTTTCCTGCTCTCATTGCCTCTTCCGTCTCCTGCCCCCAAATGATGGAGCGCCCCCAAGTGCTGTCACAGCATGTTGGTCTCCTTCAGCATTTTATTTTCTCCCAGGGCTCCAACCATGACCTTTCTGTTTTGACTCCCAAATCTCAATTGTCAGCCCAGATCTGCTCTCTCATTCCAAAACTACCTTCCCCCATCCTTGATTCCAAGATCTGTGGGTGGCCTTCACAGCCATCTCAAACTAGACTTGACCTAAATTGAGCTCCTTGTTTTCTCCCAGATGGGATGCATGTTCCTCCTCCAGGGACTCCCTGACATCATCCCCCTCTTTCTCAATGGTCCATCCCTTTTAAGTCTGCCTTTAAAACCCATCTCCATATATTCCCACCTGACTGCCAGCATTCTACAGCCAGAATTCCCTGGTGTTGCACACAGGAATTTTCTCTTACAAACATTTATTGATTGCTGTGTTTTAGGCACTGGGATACTAGGCCACACATGGGGGTGCGGGGTGCTGCCTCTCTAACTCATCCCAGAATCAGTGGCCAGCATTTGTTGTTATTTTTAGGAATATCTGGGCAGTCCTTTTGGGAGGAACATTACTCTTCAAATTTTGTAGTGGTAGCCAAATTTTCTTCTTTTTTTAGGGCTAAATTAAAGGATACTTTCACATAAATAATCCATGGATTTAGGATATCATACAGCCCAAGTTATGTCAGATACTTGTAACCAACAATTGGTAGTTGGGAAGATAAGTACATTATTTGAAGAATAAAGAAAAGTGAGAAATTCGATAGGGAGAGGGTCTATAGTTATTAAAAGTAAAATGATGAATTTTCAGAGCAGAGACTACAGCTGGCTTAAATATACACTAAGGCTGGCTTAAAATAACATTCATTTTCCACACCTCCAGTATGTGGTGGCGGGCTTATGAGCTATGAGGAAGGCAAGAAACACAACTAATACAAAAGTCCAACCATTAGGAGTGGTGGTGTGTGCACAGAAGCCAGGTTAGATCAAAGGAAGCAATGAGATTTCCGAAAGAGGGTTGGATGAAGTGGGTTTGCAGTACTCCCTCCAAACCCAGCCTATCACCCTTTCTTGCTTTATATTTTTCCCGTATCACTATGTACCATCTAACACACCACCTATTTTAATTATTTATTTGTTTTTTGTCTGCTGCCCCTCCCTCGGCTTTTTTTTTTTTTTAATTGAGGGGGGGTTTTTTTTTTTTTGTGGTCTATTTTGTTCATTGTCTAGAATAGCACTTAGCACATAGCCAATGTTCAATACACTTTTGTTGAATAAATAAATTTGTGAGGGTTTCTCTTCTAGTGGACTTCCTTTATATGCAATACTGTTTCTAGAGCTCTTCTACAGAAGATGAAGTTAACAAATTACTTTTTAAAAACAACAAGAGCAAAGCTCTGCCACTTTAAGAGAAAAGTCTCCCAAATAACTGCATGTTTCCTGAATGTTGCCTATTTGTGGAGGGAAAAAAGAGAGGGGTGTGTGCTGTGCCCTCCTTTCCAGAGCACACCTCAGATTCATTCCTGGGGCTTCTGACAAGATGATTCATAAGGACCCCGTTGTTCTCCAAATACCAAGACACACACAACCCAGTTCATTTTTCACTGAAGTCAGAGGCAGCATGAGCAACAAAGAAAAAGGCAAAGAAGATGATGCTAAAATTAAAAACTTGGCTTGTCTCTGCGAATGAAGAAAGTAGCAAACACACGCTCATCCTGGTAGTAGATTCTGGTCTAACGTGCATAATTATATCCTGTCAAGGATATAATGTGTCTCCAAAGTAACAGATGTGTCTATTTTTGAAAGTTCTAGTAACACATGTCTACAAAACTTTGTAATTCCATCTTCATCATGGCTTTGTACTATGACAACCTCCAAACTGACCTTCTTACTGTTTTAGCTGCTATTTTGATGACTTTCACTTTGTGGGATAGGAATTAGCTTTTGCCAGTAAGAATGCATGCATTAAAAATGAACTACAACAAAGCTTCCTCAATTCTAAGACACTTTACTCATTCAAATAAAATTTTACTTACAATATTTTAAGGCATCCTAAAAATCTAAAAAGTTTAAATAAAATGGCTTAGGATTAGGAAAATAGCGTTAAGGAAGGGAGAGTGACAGATCCCTGCAGCTGCGTTGAAACATCTGGATCCATCCATATCTGAAGCCATAACATCCTGGACTTTTTTGGTTAGATGAGTCAATATGGTCTCCCATTTGCTAAATTAGTTTGAGTTGGGTTTCTTCACGTGGGTTTGAAGAGTCTTGGCTAGTACTTTTTCTAAGCTTCAGATTCTTAATCTCTAAAATATGGAAGTTGTGTCTCTAAAATGCCTTACGGTTCTGCCATCCCATTATAATACTGCATTCACCTGTTTTACGGGGCTGCTGTGATGATCAAATGAGGTAATGAAGAGGAAAGCACTTTGTCAATGTTAAAGCACTCTACAAAGAGTCCAAAGGTTTATGAAAATAATATTCAAATATGTGCTAAAAAAAGTTAGGAGACTCCAGAGTTCACACCATTGTTAATATAGTTATATTAATATGAGAAACACAGATTTGCAAAACAGGAAGGGAAAGGCCTCACACTCCTGTGCTTCTCTCATAGGAAATCCACATTTTGCCAAATCTCAAAGGTTTCTACAACTGTAACTTGTCTTCCTAAATTCATTGTCACAACCCAGAAGGGCCCTTCTCTTCGACTTAAAAAAAAAAAACCTACCCATTACTTTTCACTTTTATTTCCATATCCATAACATTTAAAGGGCACCTTGGTGATGTTTTGCAAACACTTTCCATCACAGATCACTGAATCTGAGAAAAAAAAGTCAAGGTGTTTTTATTTTCCTTCAGAGAAGGAAACAACTCTCCAATAATGCCTAAAGGGGAAACAAAGACTCTAAAAATATGGAAGGAGTGTGGAAAAAAGGAAAAGACAAAAGTCACTGTGGAGGGAACATTCTTAATTGGGTCTCTTCTCCTCATCAGGCATCTTCTTAACATCCAGCTGTGCGAGCCCCTGTGATCCTGCAAGCACTGTCCCTTCTGAGTTCCGGCTGCTCAGTGGGGCAAGTAGCTATTAACACCAGAGGGCAGCCACGGGTCAGAAATAGGAGTGCAGGTGGCAGGCAGGCTGGCTAGAAACTGACCCTGCGACCAAACTGACGCCAGAGGCCTGGAGAAGACCCTGGTCCAGCTTCCCATCACAAGACACCTTGCAGGAGGCCCCTCAAGTTCTTATATGAGGACAGCAAAGTTTATGTGGACAGTAACCCAAGAACTAGCAGAGTATCCAGTGATAGCAGCGGCAGCAGCAGAGAGTCACCAAGAGGCCTGGGGCATAGGGAAAGGCCAAGAGCCAAAGCAAGGGAAAGATAGGGGAAGTTAGGGGAACCTGGGCTCTGGCCAGAATTCTGGGAACCCATTAGATTGACTGGTCATGATGACTACTGTCATCCTTTCCATAATTGTCATCATTGTCATCATGAACAGGGCTGGCACTTACGTGGAGCTCCCTGTGTGCTGGGCATGCTCTAAGCCTATACATACAGTTCCTCATTTAATTCTCACAAAGGCCTATGCAGGAGAAACACTTTTTCCCCAGCTTTATTGAAGCATAATTGACAAAAATTGTACACATTCAAGGTATATAACATGATGATTTGATATACATATATACATTGTGAAATGATTACCATAAATTAATTAACATATCCATCACCATTCTTAGTAGCCATTTGTGTGTGTGGGGGGCATGGTGAGGACACTTAAGATCTACTCTCTAAGCAAATTTCAAGTAAACAATACAGTTTTATTAACTATCGTCACCACACTGTTCATTAGCTCCCCAGAACTTATTCTTCATGTAACTAAAAGTTTGTACCCTTTGACCGGCATCTCCCCATTTCTCCCACTCCGTGACTCCTGGCAACCACCATTCTACTCTCTGCTTTTATGAATTTGACTTTTTTAGATTCCACATATAAGTGAGATTATACACTATTTGACTTTCTGTGTCTGGCTGATTTCATTTAGTATAATATCCTCCAGGCTCATCTATGTTGTAGCAAATGGCAGGATTTCCTTATTTTTGTGGCTGAATAATATTCCATTGTATGTAAGTGTGTGTGTATACACACACACACTGTATTTTCTTTATCCATTCATCTGTTGATGGACACTTAGGTTGTTTCCATATCTTCGCTATTGTGCAATAAACATGAGGGTGCAGATATCTTCTCAAGATACTGATTTCATTTCCTTTGGATACATATCCAGAAGTGGGATTACTGGATTGTATAGTAGGTCTATATTTAATTTTTTGAGGAGCCGCCATACTGTTTGCCATAATGGTTGTACTAATTTGCATTCCCACCCACAGTGTACAAAGATTCCCTTTTCTCCACGCTGGCTGGCTATGCTATGTGCTCAAGCCAAGAAATACAAGGATTGGTCAAGCGTAATTTTCACTTTATAAGATTTTTGCCTCATCTTCTAACTTTAAAACCAACCTCCGCATACTCAACTGCAGTGCAACTGCTACTAAATTCACAGACCTTCTAAACCAAATCTGATTTGTCATTTCTCACGGTAATGGTTTTCTTTAAGCACCCTGCCTTCAGTCATTTATATCTGTGATCTGAGGACATGAGCACAAACTATTAGAAGCATTAGATTTGTGCAAGTCCTGTGATTTATGCTTAGCCTCAATAAGGAAAAGTATCAAACAGATATACCAGATTTTTCTTCCAACAAAGCAAGGAAAAAATCAAAACATTTAATTAAAAATAAAATAAGGAGATTTTTACTTTTAAGTTTTTACAGGGTATTAAATATACATAATATACACTTTTCCAAAGGTAGTTAGGTCCATTCTAGCCTTCCTATTGTATAGATCTCTGCCCTGTTTTTAACAGTGTGCTGTATCGTCAAGCCTGGAACTCTGCAATGCTCCCAGCATGCCCCTGCCCACTTCTTCTTCCATAATTTTGATTTTAGTCCCAGTGGTGACCAAAAGAGTCTGCCTTACAAATATTTTTTATTCTAAAGTTACCTTTTTGTTGGCTTCACGTCTAATGCTTTATTTTCAGGAATGATATTAAAAATAGTCCCCAGGAAGAGAGGCCTTCCAAAGATCCTCTCTCTGATCTTGTTTGGGGAGGGAAATACAGGAGCTTAATTGATCAAAAGGGAGTCACAGAAGGATGAAGTATTTTGCAGACGCATATACTAATGGGAACGCACCAGCCGCTAAGACCCACCGCTTCCAGGAAGCACCATAAAACTGGTGAGCGGATAGAAGCACAAAGCTATAAAGTAACAGCCAACAGCCAAATTTACCTTTTTTTAAACGATAAAAGTATCTTCTAAGTGGGAAATTAGAGACCCATTTGATATAATTCATGGCATATGACAGTTTTGGAATAAATTTACACCCTGGCCTTTTACTCCCTCCCTCCCTCTGTTTTCCATTATCAATCTCTCGGCAGGGAGTGGATTTCAGCATTGGCACCAACAGACAGGATTGGGAACAAGTGCGTTCTGCAAATCACTGCGTGCTCCTCCGTCATGGTCCCATCCTCTTCCATCAGACACAGATTCCGTGTTGCAGCTGCAGATTAAAGTCCATTCTCTGTCATTACAACTGCAATTTCTCACTTGTTTCGGGAGCTGCTTTTGTGTAAACCTTTAGGAAGCCTCATTCATTTGAGAAAGTTCAAATGAAACTGAAATTTGTGTGGAGAATTAAGCTGTCGCCTTCTTTTTCAGCGCTGCATCTAGATGCCGTCTTAGCATAATACAACCGTTCTGACTGCTGTGGTGACAGTCAGGGACAAGCTTGTCAGGAGACAAAAGACAAGGCCATCTATCACCATTATTTGGAAATCTCATCTAGCAAAGGATTTATGATCTGTTCATTTCAGAGGAGATTAAAAAAAACACAAAGATTGAATCAAGCGTGTTTGGTGATGCACGAAAATGAGAAGGATTTCACAGAAGACCTGGCGGCTGACTACGTTTGGTCAACAGTGCCACATTGTCATGCCAGTGCGAAGGGGGTTTGTCAGAGACCACTCAGCACCGCAGCTGAGAGTTATTTGAAGAGGGGCTGGTACCCAAGCACCCCAGAGGCAGTGAGAACAGCATCAGACTGCCTGGGTTTGAATCTAGAATATGAGCGAGGACAAGTTACTAAATACCCCACAGCTCAGTTTCCCCAGCTACTCACAGTATTGTTACAGGATTACATGAGTCAAGACTTGTACCTAGAACAGTACCTAACATACAGTAGTAAATGCTCTAAACCATTAGTAACCTAACCTCCCAGAGTTGTTAAGAAGGTTAAAGGAGTTATTACGGATAAAGTGTTTAGCATAGTGCTTGGTACACAGGGGGTGCCAGAGTGTTCGCCATCATTAGTATGGAGGTTACTGTAGTAACAACAGTACTTAAGAGGAGTAGTAGGAGTCCTAGAGTTCCTTACCATGGCATGCCTCCCTATCCCAAGACAGGCAGGTCATGAGCTTATCAATCACAGGCTGATGTCTAAATTCAAGTTATCAAACGGGCAGCTCCAGGGCCACACATGACCTATAAGTATGCTCATTTTGCCTGAGTTATGTTTAGAAATGTTTTAAATTAGTTGTACACTTCAGAAATGTCTACAGCTCATTTAAAATTATGGATTTGTAGCTTCTCTTTAAAAACCAAGGGGTCATGTCACACCGGGCCTGCATTCCCGCATGGCAACTCTTAGCCGGAGCTGGGCACCGGCTGCCTCTTGAGATATTTGGGCAATACATTCTCTAGTTCCCCCAGTCCCCGTTTCATCTGCCTGGCCCTTGTAGGCACCTGAGTTTGCGGTCCCCCTGCCCTGAATCCATTCTAGGCCTTCTTGGGTGATAGACCCTCAGAAAGAATGTGTTTTGTAAGGCCCTGACCCCATCTGAGAATGTGATGCATGGTAGGAGAGCTCTCCCTAGTAAAATGCACTTGCGTTCACATGCTCACAGTACGTGGCAATTCCGGGGGTGCCACAGACCTCCTAAAGCCCATTCATGGAAAAATTCCCACTTTAGGGTTTATTCGTGGACAAGAAAATTCCATTAATCCTCACTCTTCCTTAGATTACTACTGTACCTCACATTGTTGCAAGGGGGAGCCCATGATTTAAAAAATGTGAGCTACATAGATGCATAAAATGAAGGACTGTGCTTAGAAAGAGTAAATGCTTTGAATTGATGATAAATTTAGTGGCTGATTTGGTTGCAGTCAAATATGACATCCTTAAAACAGAAACATCATATGGGCTTGCTATCTAACTGCTCCTCCTAAACACTTCTCAACTCTGCTACCTCTTCTCCAGATCTCCAATCCCTGCCAGGGCCACTGCTAGCCCAGATAGTACCACTGTGAGCATTAGGAAAAGAGCATCTCTTCCTCAAGACATTTTACTGCCATCTGCTGGGAGAAAAGTGTCATATCGACTATATAGATTCACCATGTGTAAGATGGAAATGCCACCCCTAGACATGGTATCCTTGAGTAGTGCAGCTGCAGAAGTTTCCAGCATGATTTGAGTTGTACGCATCCCTGACACGGACTAACCTTGCTACATGAGGCTGTTATTTAGAGCAGGCAGCATAGAGCAGTCATTACGAGCTTTGTTGTTTTGAGTTTTTTGAAACTCTTTTTATTTTGAACTACTTTTAGACTTACTAATCTGCAAAAATAGAACAGAGAGTTTCCACATATTGTTTACCTCTCCCCCAAGGAGCTTTCATTGTATAGTCATAAAAACCTGGGTTTGAATCATGATTCTAACAAGATCTTGGCAGATGGCCACAGTGCCAGCTCATAGTAAGTGCTCACTATGTTTTCGTGTTCTTGTTATTATCAGGTTCCTTAAATGTAAATGAAGATATTAAAAAATAGCTAGTGTGAGGATTACATTAAATTATATGTATAGTGCTTGATAAGTAGTTATATTAACTATTCTTGATATTGGTGGTGATAGTAACTGTTATTATTTCTGAGGTCCAGTGTTCTCCCTCAACCTGCAGTGGTCGAGTACACTGTCATCCTGGTTTTCTAGGTATAAAATCATAAGCAATCAGTATTACTGAGATGCCTCCATATCCCATGGGGTGGATGATGGTAACCAATTCCTGGAGGACCACAGCGGCCATCCCAATGGCCAGGAAATACCCAGGGCCTACAGGTAGAACCAGCTCCTGGCCGAGGGTTTAGCTAACAAAGACCTACTTTTGTATCTTATCTGAGAGCTGACACCTTTCCAGAACACTGAAGTCTTACCGATGGTGGTGGCGGTTGTTTCAATTTCATAAGAGAAAGGCAAATCTTTTCAAAATAAGGAAGAAAAACATTTTATTCCCACTCCAAATCATCTGTCCCTATCCAAGTGATAAAGACCATCAGGCTGCCAGTGCAGTTAGATGTGTCAGATTTCCAACAGGAGAAATGAGCATTCTAAAAGACTTTGTTCCCTGAAATAGGCTCTGTCTCCTCTTGGGGAGAAGTGGGACAAGGCACATGTGAAGAGGAGCCTTGCTGGTAGGGGGAGACCCTGTGCTCAAGGCACGCCTGGACCGCTGACACAGCACGCAATCGGAGCTTTCTCTTCACGGCATCTGTTCATACAAATTCTGACCAGGTGGCAGACTCTTCCTCTCCGCTCTCAGCAACAGTCTGCAGGACAGACAACACCTGTTCTGGAAATGGACCGATTAGCCCGAGGTAGGCATACACAGCACAGGCCTTGTCAGCAGTTGGCGCTGCTCCTCCCCTTGGCTCTAGTCCACGTCCACCGCTAACGGGATCGATCCATGGGCATAAATCTGAAAGACCTTGCGGAGAGGCGTGTGGGAGGTTATCTTATCCGAAACCGCTCGTGTGTGCTGCTGCTAGCCTAAAGCAAATGTTCTGAGCTGGGTGGAGTACTAAAGGTACAAAAATGAGTTTGATGATCTTCATTTGTAAGGAGCGTCTTTAGGAAGGGGTTACTGAAAATGATAGAAAGCAATGGAAATATTTAACGAATGCACTTTCTGCAATAGAATTTACATGTGCGGGATCACTTTAAACAGGTGACAGTAATTCAGTGGGACACATGCTATATTGATACTATCAATAGGATGTGGGGAAACAAAAAGAAGAAAACGTACTAGTGAGGTGGATGGATAAGAGAGGCGGTGAGGAAACCGTGGAAGGTTTCACAGAGGAGCTGGTGCTGGAGTTGGATCTTGATTGATAAGTGATCTTGATCTTGATGATAAGTGAGTCTGTCCCTGGAGGAGCAGGCAAATATTCCCGGCAGAAGGAACCGCAGACAGCGTGGGGCAAATGGAAACAAAGCTTGAAGGAAAGTGAAATGACTAAATGAAGAGGGGAAGGAAGAATCAAATTACAACATAGCTGTAAAGTTGGGAGAAGTCAACAGTAAGCAATGTTACTATTAACTCAAAACTCCATTTTTTATGAGGACAACTCAGTACAACACTTCCCACCTGAAGGGCTCTTTAGGGTACTTCTGCATCTTCATAATGGTCCCTCGACCCAGTGGACATACAGAAATATTATACAAATCAACCCATTCAGCTCTCTAAATCTACAAAAAACTTTAATCCTGCATGCTCCTTGTCATTGTTAAAATTTGTTTTCTGATGAGTAAGTTGCTAGCCTAAAGTAAAACACTAATCTAAACATCATTAAGGACAGAATAACAAAGAAGAAATTCTATAAATTTTCTGTTCCTGATAGTCATAAAGGTCAGAGGCCACAAAGAGCATTAGTTAGAAAAAGGTGGAATATACTCAACATGAAAAAGAAATTTAAGAAATAATTATAGAATTTCAGATCTAGGAGGCATGTTAGGCTGCCTGCACCTGATAGAATTTGGCAGATGCTCAAAAATGCTTTTTGAATGAATGATTGAATGAATGTTCTACTTCAGAGGTTTATAAACTGTGCTGCCTGGAGGTGGTTCTGGGTTCTGTAAGGAATTAAGTAATTTCTGTACAACAATGAAGTTTCAAGCTGCTATGAAGACAAGCTTGAGCCTAGCGTCTGACATATAGCAGGTGTTTTATAAACATTTGG
>NW_012141858.1:854656-884257 GCF_000956105.1 Propithecus coquereli
GACAGAATAACAAAGAAGAAATTCTATAAATTTTCTGTTCCTGATAGTCATAAGGCCACAAAGAGCATTAGTTAGAAAAAGGTGGAATATACTCAACATGAAAAAGAAATTTAAGAAATAATTATAGAATTTTAGATCCAGGAGGCATGTTAGGCTGCCTGCACCTGATAGAATTTGGCAGATGCTCAAAAATGCTTTTTGAATGAATGATTGAATGAATGTTCTACTTCAGTGGTTTATAAACTGTGCTTCCTGGAGGTGGTTCTGGGTTCTGTAAGGAATGAAGTAATTTCTGTACAACAATGAAGTTTCAAGCTGCTATGAAGACAAGCTTGAGCCTAGCGTCTGACATATAGCAGGTGTTTTATAAACATTTGGTCGTGAATGAATGAAGGAACAAGCAAATACTTTAAAGGATAGAGGACTGGAATAGTTTGAACTTTAGCAATCATAAACATAAGGACTAAAATCTAAAGGGTAAAAGATAATGACCAATTTTCCTTCTCTCCTGACCTATCTCAAACATCACCTTTGCCACATCTTTCTTGGCATCAAGAGAAACATAAAAATGACAATGACCTTTCCCTCACTTCGGAGGGATATGGGATAAATACATGAATGTGTGCAAAGCTTCTGGAGCTCCTTGGAGAGGGTCCTTGCAGGTATTAATGTCATTATTATAAGCTTTTTGTGAAAACACAGCTGTTGTATCTTTAAACAAACCATTTTTGACGCTATCACAGGCTCTTCAAACGGAAGAGGGATGGGCTAGATGGCCACAGGGAAACTGCGGGAAAACAAGCCGACCTGGCCAACCACAAATGCAGACCTTGCTCTAGGCTGTGCGGTGACGGGGTGGGACGTGTGCTGTCACGTGGAGCTGCGTCAGGGGCAGCGCTGAAACCCATGGCTCCTTCTTTGTCCACTGAGAGCCCTCATTCTGAGCTAAATTCAAAGGAGAGAAGGTACAGGGATATTTGAAGGTACTTTAAGTGGGCTATTCGCTGTCTAGGAAGTTCTGTCCTGATTCAAACTACATTTCTCATGTCAACGTATTCGACAAATTGCTCCAATCAGAAAGTGCAAACCAAGACCCTCTCAATAAAGGGAAATGGAATAAGAATAAAAGCTTATTGATCCACTTCTTATTGATCTGGACCATACATCTAGATTCGTCTGGACTATAGAACTAGGAAAAAACCTTCAATACACAGAATTAAATACAGAAAAGAACATCAAAAGCAATGTTTTCTACAATATTTAAAATAATCAGAGATTGGGAGCTTGAAAAAGAATGGAACACATCACTAAATGGACTTGTGCCACCAGATACGTAGGTTCATGAGATTATCTCCAATTTCTTCCTTTTAATCACTGCACTATCAATGCACATCTGGACTTAAGTATGCACTGGAAAGAATCAACACATCAAAAATATCACCAGGAGTGAGAAAAGGTTAAGATCACAATTAATTGCACCTGATTTAGAAAGACAGCTGCCAACTATAGAAAAATACCATTTTTATTTTTAAAAATTTTTTAATGGTCAATTTGTTTTATATTATTTTACTTTTATTTCTGCATATTATGGGGGCACAAATGTTTTGGTTACATGAGTTACTTTTGCACAGTTTGAGTCAAAGTTATAAACGTGTCCATCACCCAGATAGTGTGCATTGCACCCGTTAGGTGTGAATTTACCCATCCCCTCCACCCCCCGACCTGCTTGATTTCCACTGAATTATATTACCATAGGTACACATGAATGTTGATCATTTAGCTCCAATTTGATAGTGAGTACCTGTGGTGTTTGTTTTTCCATTCTTGTGATACTTCACTTACGAGTATGGTCTCTCCAGTTCCATCAAGGTTGTTACAAGTGGTATTAGTTCACCATTTTTTATGGCTGAGTAATATTCCATGGTGTACATATACTACATTTTATTAATTCATTCATGTATTGATGAGCACTTTGGTTGTTTCCACAACTTTGCAATTGTGAATTGTGCTGCTATAAACATTCGAGTGCAAGTGTCTTTATTATAAAATGTCTTTTTTTCCTTTGGGTAAATACCCAATAGTGGGATTACTGGATCAAGTAGTAGTTCTACTTTTAGTTTTTTGAGGTATTTCCATACTACTTTCCACAGAGGTTGAACTAGTTTGCAGTCCCTCCAACAGTGTATAAGTGTTCCTTTCTCTCCACATCCATGCCAACATCTGCTGTTTGGGGACTTTTTGATAAAAGCCATTCTCACTGGAGTTAGGTGATATCTCATTGTGGTTTTGATATGCATTTCCCTAATGATTAGAGATGTTGAGCATTTTTTCTTATATTTATTGGCCATTAGAGGTTGGAAACACTCATAGATATTAGCTTAGGCAAAGAATTTATGAAGAAGACCCCAAAGGCAATCACAGCAACAACAAAAATAAATAAATGGGACCTGAATAAATTTAAAAGCTTCTGCACAGCCAAGGCAACAATCAATAGAGCAAATAGACAACCTACAGAATGGGAGAAAATATTTGCATGCTATATATCTGATAAAGGGCTAATAATCAGAATCTACAAAGAACTCAAGCAAATCAGCAAGAAAACATCAAAAAACCCCATTAAAAAGTGGGCAAAAGACATGAACAGAAGCTTTTCAAAAGAAAAACATCACTTTAAAATGAGGATGCTTACTAGTTTTAAAAGATATTGATGGAACAGTAAAATCTGTACTCAGCCTGTGCCATATTTTCATTTGCACATAGGACAGAAACACTTGAAATTTCCTTCCACTGTTATCCCAAATTCCACGTATGCAAAGCAGAACTTAATAAATGCTTCTTTCTTTTTCAACTATTTCTCCTTTCTGTCTATTTGGCCACCAAACCACTAGTCTCCTGGGCTAGAAATCAAGGCAAAGTTATTTTCTCTTTTCTTGCTTTCATCCTCTAGAACCATGTTATCACAAGACTTGTAGAAAGAAAATACCCAGGCTGGGCATGGTGGCTCATGCCTGTAGCCCCAGCACTTTGAGAGGCTGAGGTGGGAGGATTGCTTGAGGCCAGGAGTTTGAGACCAGCCTCAACAACACAGCAAGACCCCGTCTCTACAAAAAAAATTAAAAACAAATCTAATCAGATGTGGTGTCGTGTGCCTGTAGTTCCAGCTCCTTTGGAGGCTAAGGCAGGAGGATAGCTTGAGCCCAAGAATTGGAGGATGCAGTGAGCTATGATGACGCCACTGCACTCTAGCCTGTGCAACAGAGTCAGACCCTGTCTCCAAAAAAAGAAAAAAGAAAATACACAGATTTGTATTGGGGAGAACTCTTTTAACTTTTGGGTCTTTGTCTCCCCATTTGTTTAGTGAAGATAATATTAGTCTTAGCTGGACGTGGTGGCTCACATCTGCAATCCTAGCACTCTGGGAGGCTGAGGTAGGAGGATCACTTGAGGTCAGGACTTTGAAACCACCCTGAGCAAGAGCAAGACCCTGTCTCTACTAAAAATAGAAAAATTAGCTGGGCATGGTGGCACGTATCTACAGTCCCAGCTACTTGGGAGGCTGAGGCAGCAGGACTGCTTGAGCCCAGGAGTTTGATGTTGCGGTGAGTTATGACAATGCCACTATACTCTAGCATGGGAGACAGAGCAAGACTGTCTCAAAAAAAAAAAAAAAAAAAAAGTCTTGTTCCCCTGCCATTGTTGGCTCTAGGGTGGTCCTCCCACCCTATCTCCTCCAGAGGTTTAGTATGATTCTATCTAACTTAGCTGATTGCTCAGGAAGTTGCGTAGATAGAAGCAGGACACAAATCTTCTACTAATGTTCCCGTAATAAACCTGGTTATTTCTTTCTTTGACTTTGGTTAACACAGTTTCTGGAGTAAGACTGCCTGCACTGAAACCGCAGAACAACTAGCTATTCCTACCGTGTGACCTCGGGCAAACTCAGATTTTCATAAGTGGGGAAGTTAGTGGTGCCCACTTTGTAAGGTTGTGAAGGCTTAAGTGAAGTTCTTAGTCCTGCGGCAGGCTCAATAAATGCCAGCTGCTGCTCATTATCATCTTCCACTCTGTCCTCTCTATTCTCACCATAGCTGTAGTCCAGGTCCACTTTACACAGATTACCACATGCCATCCACAAGCACCCACTCGTGCCTAAGCACCTTCTTTCCCTGGGAGTATTAGGAGCGGACACACAAAGATAAGAAACAATTTTCACTCTTAAGGAGATAAGTCTAGTGTCCAAGACAGACACATACAGGTGATTAATGGTAAATATGCAGTAAGTTAGTACTGGTGGGCTTTCTTCTTCCTCATCAAAGGTCAGAAATGATAGAGATGTTTAATGGAATCAAACAGATGGAAAGCAAAATATGCCCTTCGTAACTAATAAAGCTGACGCTGAAGAATGTGGCTTAGTGTGACAGTCCAAAGGGACTTAGTGTGAGAGCACCTCCTGAGTCAATGCCACCAGCAGTGCTGAGCAACCCCCCGCGGGAGGCCGTCCTGTAGGATGTGGGGCAGGAAGGAGTCAGGGAACACTGGCTGCCCAAGCAGAGAGGGAGCAGCTGAGCATAGCAAACTACCCAACCAGATGCACCTGTCCGCCTCCTGGGAGGGCGCGAGCAGGGGAGCGCGTCCCTCCTTCTGCCCAAGGACAGAGTATTGTAGTAGCATGAAAGTGAGCCCGTAACCCCAGCTGTGGTGGGGGCTGGGGAAATCAGAGAAAGAATTCCTGCAGGAGTTAAAGTGTAAGTAGGAGAAAAGGAAGGAAGAGAGAAGGGGAAAGATATTCTAGGCAGAGGGAAGAGCATCAGCCACAGAATGGTTCTGAGGAATAGCATGGTGTGCATGGGGACAACAGGCACTTTGATGGTGCTGAAGTTTTAAGTTCAGCCTGAGAATGGCAAGGCATGAGGCTGGGAAGGAAGCAGGAAAGAGACGGGCTGTGGAAAGCCCGTGTGGCATGTTAAAGAGTGTGGGCTTTATCATAGGTGATTGGAACCAGTGGTGGCTTTTTTTTTTTTTTTTTCAGTAGATGGGTCTTGATGAGTTGCCTAGGTTGGTCTTGAACTCTTGGGCTCCAGCAATCCTCCCGCCTCAGCCTCCTGGGTAGCTGGGTCTACCGGTGTGCACCCAGCTCAGTGACAGCTTTCAACCAGGGATTCATGTTTTAGACAAATTGCCCCGGTGGCTGTTGAGGACAGACTGGGGAACGGGGCAGGAATATCTAGTTAGGAGGATATTCTAATACTAGCAAGAGATAACAGGGTCCTGAACCAGGATGCTGGCTGGTCTCAGGGATCAACAGGAGAGGATGGATTTGAGAAATATTTTGAAGGTATGAGGAACTTAGGAAATGCATTATTGGTGTCTGAGGCTTCCTGCCTCCAAGCTATCCTCTTTCCAAGCCATTCTGAATTTCCTTTGAGTAGCTTCTTGAGGTACACTACCATGTTAGCTTAGCTACTTTAGTGTAGCTCCTTAATGATACGACACATTTAATTTTGTCAATAGGAAACATACGCACAAGGTAAGAAATCCAAACAGTCAAATTGGAAATACGACAAAAAGTAAGTCCTTTCCCAACCCTTTCTCCAGAGGCAACTACTGTTACCAATTTCTGAAATCCTTTTGGAAGGATATACAAGACATACATAAGAATAAATAACTAACTGGTCTTTAGGCTGCCCGTAGAAAAGGCTTCTCCAGCTCCTACCATCACTGCCTTCTTCCTCCTCTGGATTCCCCCTCTTATTCACAGTGCTGTGCCCCAGAAAGCAGCACATCATTAACCTCAAGTTGTTTCATAAATATCACCTTCATCTCCTTGAGAGCAATGGCTCTTACATATTCATTGGAGTGTTAGACACACAGTAAGTGTTCAACAAATACCTGCTGATTAATTAAACCTCCTTAACTTCACACTAGCATAAGTGGCATATTTCATGCAAACCTTTAGCAGAACCCATTCACATAGCTCTTACATGGTTACTTTTGCAATAGCTATCTACTTAATTGGTCATCAATCTCTTTTCAGAACTCCAACTGTACAAGCAGTTGAAAAAGTAATTTTTATGGATGCTGATGTTCTAGTGAATGCATTCATTCCAGAATCTAACTTTAAGACATTCAGCTATCACAGAAGTGGTCATGCAACACAAATTCCAACTCCTCTTTGAGAAGTCTGATCATAAATGATGGAGAAAAGGAGTGTAGATTCTTCCTGCATTACCCCAACAAGAAATTATTTCTACCGTTTCTATCTATTTACACTAGGCTATATACTCAGTTGGACTACATTTTAAATATTGGTTTTATTATATTCATGATATTCTGTTAAAAGATGACCACCAAATGCATTTAATTTAATCTTCAGAGGACTGAATCTCAGATAATCTGTCAGAGAAAGGCCAAATGCTTCTTTTCACTGTGATGCAATGATGTTTTCATGTAACAATGCTCTAGAATTACATTTTCTTCCCCTAATTTGGGATCTATTATTCTAAATTCATTTCTTTTATTCTCTTGACAATTTCCAGTCACAGTTTAAATACCTAGAGTTCTCTTTCAGGATGGTAATTTTTGATCTTTATTTTTAATGACAGTAAAGTTCTGTGAAAGAGTTCATGTATATGGCTTGCTCTGTGCATTTTACAAGCCCAGAGAAAATTACATTTCAGAGAAGGTACATATCCAATTACTAGGAAATGAGTTACAACAAAGTGGCCATAGAGGCAGCGTAATAAAGACAACCTCAATTAAAAGTCACCATAACAAAGTAAAAAAGAGATACAATACAATGCACATTAATAGCTTATTCAGAAGCTAAATACAGAGTGGGTGGTAGAAAAAGGAAATGTCTTTCCTGTACAAGTTAATGAATCATAGTATTTAACAAGAGGAGAACCAGGAAAGGGTAAGGGTCTTTTCTGCGATCAATAGAAAGCAGTAGTTAGAATTCAAGGAAGAAAACAATACAGTAACCTTGTGACAATTCATGTTAACTTCAATCAGTTTTAAAGAAACACCATGAGACAAACGAAGCGCAAGCAAGCATCTTTACTGTGCCATACACTGTGCTGCTCATAGACCAAGGTCCTGCCTTCATGGAACCTTTGCAAAGTAGACACTGCATTACATTGCAGTGCTGTGACTCTCAGGATAGAGCTGGCAACAGTGCTTGAAGTACAGGGCAGGAGATCTACTAATGGCCTGGGGTAGCGGTGGGAATGAAGAGGGAGGAAGAGGAGAGAAAGAGTAGAGCAGGGGAGCTTTCCAGGCATGAGCAAAGATACGGCACCTTGACAGGGACTGGCCCTCTTACAGGGCCAGTAATCCGATGAGGCTTAAGCTTACTAGCAGTCTAGCAGAGTGTGTGTGTGTGTGTGTGTGTGTGTGTGCACGCACGTGCACATGCAGGAGGGAGGGTGGGATTGAGGTGGAAGAAGAGTGGTGGATTTCTAAGACCTTGCCAAAGAATCTGAACTTATCCTGAAAGACATGAACTTCCAGAAGGTTTTAAGCCAGACAAGTGGCATGACAATATTTGCATTAAAGAGATAATTAGGTGGCACCAGTGTGGAGTATGGATGGGAGAAGGCAAAGGAGAGGAAGGAAGGCCTGCTAGGAGGCTAGGACAATAATCCCCACGGTAGGTGACATGGACCTGAAAAAGGGCAGGGCCAGTCGTGTGTAGAACCAAAGTGGAGATCCCAGGAATATGAATGACAGAGGATCAACAGGACAAGTGACTGATGGATGTGAGGAGAGAGGAAGAAAGAAGAGACTAGGACCATGCCCAAATTCCACACTGTGGTGACTGGTGAAGGGTGGAGCCACGTAGGCACAGGACAGGACAGGACACGAACCAGGAGAAGCATTTAAAACAAGACCACATACATGTCAAATTTTTTTGTCTTTTTATCCCCATCTTGGCATCTGCATGTAAGATGTAAAATTAAGAATTATCAACTTTGAAGAAGAGCCATGGGTTAGGTGACATTATGCCTATTAGAAATTAAACTATATTACAAATCTATAGTAATTAAAACCATGTGCTCTCACATGCAGAGCCTCTAAAAGAAAAAAAGCAAAAACAAAAACAAAAACCAAACCAGTGTGTTGAGGGGAAGAAGAATGGGGAGTTATTGTTTAATATGTATAGAGTTTCTATTTGAGATGATGAAAAAGTTCTGGAAATGGATAGTGGCCATGGTTGTACAACACTGTGAATGTATTAAATACCACTAAATTGTACACTTAAAAATGGTTAAAATGCTTAGTACTTTTGGAGGCCAAGATGGGAGGATTGTTTGAAGCCAAGAGTTCAAGACCAGCCTGAGCAACATAGTAAGACCCCGTTTCTACAAAAAAATTTAAAAATTGGCAAAGCATGGTGATACACACCTGTAGTCCCAGCTACTTGGGAGCCTAAGGCAGGAGGACTGCTTGAGCCCAGGAGTTAGAGGCTGCATGAGCTATGATTGTGTGACTGCACTCTAGCATGGTCCCCCTCCCCCCCAAAAAAAGGTTAAAAAAGAAAAGAAAAACAAGTGACGAAGGTAGGAGACGGTACACGTGTCAATGAAGGAGAACAGATAGGCCTAAAGCAGATTACAGGATACAGAAGAATGTAGTAGGTGACAAAGGAAAGATATATTTACATCAAAGAGAGAGAGAGTACAATTGGCTAGCTCCTCCAACAAA
The DNA here is from genome assembly GCF_000956105.1 of Propithecus coquereli. Lineage (NCBI taxonomy): Eukaryota > Metazoa > Chordata > Mammalia > Primates > Indriidae > Propithecus > Propithecus coquereli. The sequence goes on from NW_012141858.1 coordinate 863,360, forward strand.
GTCAATTTGGATACATCACACAAACATCAAAATAAACTCCAGTTTAATAAGCATAACATGTAGGAAAGAATACATAAAATATCTAGAAAAACATTTAGGTAAATATATAATCTTTGGATGGGGAAGAATTTTGAAAGTATAAAAGTAAGGAAAGAAATTACAGAGAAAAAAACCAACAGATTTTGATATTTAAAAAATCCCAATGTTAAAAAATTGAAAAGTAATCAGCACTGTAAAGAATTTAGTACAAATATGAAAAAGGCCAATATTCTATAAAGAACACTTGAAGATCGATAAAAAGATCACCAAGATGCAAATAGAAAAATGGACAAAAGATGTGAGGAAAACAGTGCAGTAAAGAACCAATATAAATAGCCAATAAATATATGAAAAACTCTTCACTGGCACAAATATTAACAGAATTTCAAAACAGGACAAAGAGATGATTTTCATCTATTAAATTAGAGTTCTTCAATGTTGCCTAGCACTAAGCAGAATATGCACACCTGTATACCACAGATAGGAGGTTAACTGATTACCATTTTTCCAGACGGCTCCCTGATGATGAGTATCAAGGACCTTAAAAATGTTTCTGTTCCTCGACCCAGTAATTGCATTCCGAAAGAAATATTCAGAAATACAGCCAAGAATTTTGCATATCATCACAGTGTCTTTTTCCCCCCCGACTTAAAAATAAAGGGATTTGTTGATCTCTTTCTACCACTATTCCTCTGGATAATTCCTCCATTTCATTTAGGTCTCAGCCTACCCCTGAACCTTGACATTCTTATCCCTGGTGTACAGACAGGACCGTAGCATCCTGCAGTCCTCTTCATGCAGCTCATTATGCTTATTTTGCTGGTACTGTTTGTCTTCCTCTTGTCTCAATGTCTTATAGACAGAAAGCTCTACGAAGGTCTTCTTCATTACCTACCCATCACCTAATAGAGCCCTTAATACAAAGCACTTGTTGAATGAATACATGAATGAAAGAATGATTGCTGAGAAGAATGACTGCAATCATTTTTACTTTTCTTTTTTCCCTAAGATTCCGTGATGATCTTATAGGACTTTTCTATTCAAAAGAACAGCAATAGAAACTATATTTAAAAAGCATCTTTTCACAGAGTTTACCTACTAAGTACTGGCTGAGAAGTCGATACTGTAAGCTGTGAAACAGTTACTATGTAGGATTTAAAACTAATAAGAACATCTGTTTAAAATTTGTTTTTAATTTTTTAGTAGGGGAACATATAAACAAAGGTAACCACTTCTCAACTTGCAAGCTAGTCCCCAAGCATAAAGCTGTCCGAGTTATGTTCACTCTGTAACCTTCCACTCTGTCCCCAAAGTCCACGTGTTCTTGGAGACTTCCAATCTTAGGGCCTTTAGGCCATAGTTTCTAAACTGTAGCTGCTTCTTTGAGAGCTTTGTGGAATTGGCCCTTAGATTGTGATAGCTAAGGAATTATTTATTATCATTGCTGATTTACATGCTTATTTTGATACATTACATTAAAACATACCATATAAATAAGCAATGTGAATAAAACCTTGCTGATATTCAGTCTCTAAAGTCTGATTAAAAATTGTAAACACAATCTTTCTTCTCTGAGTAGCAGTGATAGACCTTGCGATTTTACTGCCTGAGCCAATTACTGATTGAAAAAAAAAAAGATGTGGAAACTTGTGCTGGCCTATTTAGAGACCAGTAACATCCTTATTCTCTCCTAGCACTTCAAATAATATTTCTCTTAAAAAGAGCTAGGTTTCTTGTGCAAGTGGGGGAAAAGATTGTGGCAACCTCCTCTCTCCACCTCCTTCCTGCTTATTCCTCCTTTACAAAGTTGGAACCTGGTGAATGTCCCCATAATTCAACCACTCCTAAAATTCCTTTCAATGTCCAATAATGCTATGTACTGAAAACCCACACATTTTTGCTAAAACAAGCCTTCATCAGTTTTAACGTTACATATTATTGTTATACTACAGAATAAAAAAGAAATTACTGGTGTCATTAAAAGTACATTTGAAATAGTATACGATGCAAGATTTTTTAAAATATAAGACAGGAAGGACTATTCTAATAATGTGTAGTACTGAATGTTAATCAAGGGTCTATCTTGCCTGGGAGAGGTTATTAACAATTTTAAAAAGAAATAGAAGAAAGGAGTATTTGCATAATAGGTCCTATTCTAATAATGCTGTTAATGGTCTGAAAGGGAATCTTTTCAGAATCTCCTGATACTATCTTCTGAATATTTAAAGTGAACTGGGTCATAAAATCTCCACGGCCCCCAAGATAACTGGCACACCTCTCGGGACACATGGCACGCACAGCACATGTACACAGTGACGAGAATGTCATAAGTCATTTATAATGCTCTTTCATATCAATAATTGATAAACAGAATTCGACATAGCTCCCCAAAGAATCAGATGTAGCAAATTAAAGGTAATAAAAATTAAAAAAAACAAGAAAGGAAAATCTGACCCTTAAAATTTTATTCGTTTAAATTTTAGATATCTGATGAAAGGAGTGTTTTTTAAAGCTGTTAATTCAAGGTGATACTAAATACTAAATGTTTAAAATATCAGAATTATGTTTTGTTAGTTTACTTTTGAGTTCTATTAGTACATTTTATTTGTAATGCTTATTTTCTTCGTTCAAGTCTGGGTAGAAAATTAAAATAATGTGTCAGGCAGAAGAACAGAAGAATATAGATGACTATGTTTATGCAAACAAAAGGACAAATAAATTTGTGGTCTGTCCTACATGAAGCTAGGTTATATTTATGTTTAGATTATGTTTTTATACTTAAAAATCATGTGCTTATACATTTTAAAATCCACAAATTAAAGTTTATATTTATTCTTTTTCTTTGCATGTCCTGAACTACATTTAGTTGTGGTTGACTCCCTCTACTGGCTAAAAATAGTATTTTTTTGTGAAGTCATTCATTTTTGCCAAGATTTTGACACATGAAATAAGCATAATTTGTAAAATATCTGATAAATTATCTCTGATAAACATTACTATATGACATGATTTTCATAATCAGAGAAAAATTAATATGAAAGAAAAGACAGTATACCATCATGAATTAGAACAGAATGAAAAATAAGAAAAAAGGTCCCAGGGCATTTACTATACAGTAAAGGAAAAACTCAGAGTATTTTGAGACATATTTTAGTGCTTATCCAAGTCGTTGGTAATCACATTCAAGGACAAATAACTTTCTGAAATGAATGAAAAACAGAACATCTCAGGATCTGGTCAGAGACCTACAAGAAGAAAAACGTTTCTGCTCAGTGTGTTTTTTATCAGTGACTTGAAAGAAGACTTTAAAAGTATATTTAAAAGAAGGGAACACTCATTTACTGTTGGTTAATAGATTCAGGATTCCAAAGGGTCTTAACAGGGTGGCACAATGGATTGACTGAAGATAATCCCTTATCCACAGTTCCCATATCAAAAGCACTGAAAACCACAGGTATCTTTAACCCTTGTGGGGGCAAAACCTGACCTGAGCTGACAAGAGCTTGTGTAAGTCTTTATTGTTCCTACTTAGGGTGAATGCTTCACTGAATTAATATTAATTGTTTGATCATACGGAGCTGTTCTTGGATCTTTTTGGGGAAGCATGTTATGTAACACACAAATAATACAGGTGGGAGGGTGCGCCACGTTACCTTGTAAAGGCTGACAGTGCAAGATGACACATCTGCCTTAAGGATTTCTGATAAGGATTTCTGTGAACATAATAAAAAAAATGAAGCTAAAAGGAGTAATTGAGAGGACTCACCGAGGTCCAAAAGTTCACCAGCACAAGTGCAGGAGGAGAGAGACTTGGCTTAATAGAATATTTAATAAAAGGGGATCGGTTAGTTTATAGTGGGCTGCTATTTTTTTAACATCTACTATTTACCTAGCCCTTTACTAGTCATTTTATAGTAATTACCCCTAATCTTTACAATAATTGTGTAAAGAAAAATATCACTGTCATTTTATAGAGGGAAAAACTGAAGCTCACTGTGGTCAAATGATGTATGGAAAGATCATAGCTACTGCGTGGCAGAACCAGGATTTCAGCCCTGTTCTTCCTGACTATGAGGGTAGCACCCTTCTGACTACACTGCCATCCAAAACGGGGAAGGGGAGGCACTTGAACCTGAATGATGCTGAGAATATTGGGAGGAACTGGGAAAGTGTTGCCAGGAAAGAGTATTTGCTGGGATTGGAGGAGAGACAGGATTTAGAGGCACAACAGCTATCCTCAAATATGAAAAAACTTTTGCATTAAAAAAAAAACGTTTTTTTCCTAATGGGAGCTATAGGGATTCATATTTCAGCTCAAGGATGCATTTTGTAATTTTCAGAGACTGTATTGGTCTGTGTTGTTCATTGATAAATACCAAGTTATATAGTAAATTATTCAATAGATATTTGTTGAATCAATGAATGAGCTGACAAGAAATGATAAGCAGTGAGTCCGTAGTTTACAGCTCCTCATAGCTTATCTTCCAGGCAGCTTTGTATAACTGTTTATTTTGTCCTCAGCCACTAGGTGAACGCTTTAAGTCAGGCATTCATGTCATCCTTTTATCCTCAGCATCTAGGCCAATGTGTAGCGTGGAACAGATGCTTAACGAATGCCAGCTGAATGAATATGGAAGTGAATGACAGACAATGGCTACCCAGACATGCTGTATTACACATTGCATTTCACTAAAAATATCCTGCTGTATACTGTGCACATAACCCCATTTCTTTATGTACAACAGAAGGGCTAATACCTGAGATCACATTACAAGTAGAGTTGATCCCTAAGATTTTACCTCTTTGTCTAGAAATATAAATTTAGATAATCCAGGCTCAGAAACAACATCACGCTCTAAGGATGATGCTGGTTGTATCACAGAATACTAATCCTAAACAGCTAGAACTTGTCATGTCTTTCTAAAAATGAGAGGAAATCAAATAGATCCTGCATGAAAATAATTTCTCTGAATATATAATGGTTATAATGCAGGTATTTCATGCATACTTTTTAGAATATTTTTCTGTAAAATTTTTATTCTTAGGATAGTTTTAGATTTATTAAAAAAATAATAAAAATAGTACAGAGAGTTCCAATATGCTCTATACCCAGTTTTCCCTTTTATTAATGTCTTACATTTGTATGGTACATTTGCCACAATTAATGAATGAGTATTGATACATTATTGTTAACTGAAGTCCATATTTTATTCACATTTGCTTAGTTTATAACTAACATCCTTTTTCTGTCCCAGGATTCCACCCAGGGATACATATTGCATAGAGTTTTCACGTCTCCTTGGGCTCCTCTTGACTGTGACAGTTTCTCAGACTTTCCTTGGTTTTGATGAACCTGACAGTCATGAGAAGTACTGGTTAGGTATTTTATAGAATGTCCCTCAGTGGGATTTGTCTCATGTTTTCTCATGATTAGACTGGGATCATATGTTACTGGGAAGGAGACCAGAGAGGTACAGTGCCATTCTCATCACGTCCTACCAAGGATGCATGACGTAGACCGGACTTCTCACTGCTGCTGATAACCTGCTGGGGTCGTAATTGTCAGGCTTCTCTGCTGTAAAATTACTTTCTTTCCGTTTTTATACTGTACTCTTTGGAAGGAAGTCACTACGTGTAGCTGACACTTAAGGAGTGAGGATTTATGTTCCATCTCTCTAGAGTGTTTTTAAAAGTAGAAGAGGGCAGAATTATAACTTAAGAGAGAAGAGAAATAGTTCGATAAAATAAACAAGATGCACCCTGCCCTTTGGGAGATTATAAACTAACTAGCTGTGGGAACTCTTACAATAATAAATAGTCTCTTTAAAAAGTAAATGAAGCTTCATCATTTAAGAAATTTTCAACTGAGAAGTACTCTATGGTTTTCCTTCTCATTGGAAACAAGCAGTTCACCCATGCATCTTTCATTTCTTGCAAATATGTCTTATTCTTGAGGTAAGTTAATATTTATTTGTTAAAATATTTGAATGTGGTATTTCCAAACATGATTGCTTTGTTTCAAGCCTTTACGTTAACTTTCTCACATCTATAAACAAAATGCAGGGAAACCAATGCACTTTCCTAGAGAATTTACTGTTGCTATAACCCCCGAGTTAATGATCCTAAATGCAAAGAAGAAATTCAACTCCCTGCATCAAGCACTTTGCAAGGCCTTTATGATTTAAAAGAATCTTAACATAAATAATGCAAGATCAATAATGTAGTATACCAAATTGCATTTAAAATATTCATGCAATTCTTTAAAAAAATAAAACCACAAATTGCAATTCAGACTAAGGCCTCCTGAAGGGGAAGGGAATATATGAATGAGTGAACATCTCTAAAGTGCATTTATAGAAGAATCCTCCACAGGTTTCTGCCTTTCTGGATCACTTTGTATAGTATATGATAGTAGTACCAAACACAGCATTTTCTAAAAATACTAGATAATATGGTGTGTTTGGCTCAGATATGGTAGATTTGTCTTCGAGCAATCTGTTGTGACTTCCTGGAGGATATAGTTTCCTTCATTCTTCAGACATGATGATGTAATTTACTAGAGCAATATAGAAACAGCTTTTGGTATTGCTTTAGAGCTCAGATGGATAACCTGGTTTAGAGCTTGCTTGCTTGGATTCCTGTTTTTAGAAAAAAGTCTTTTCAAAATGTTTGGTTTAAAATGCATTTAACAGCAAAATGAGAATGCAGGATTTTAATAAAGGGTATTCCTAAAAACATCCATTTAAAAAGGAAAAACAAACTTCCTAAAAATGAATTCAAAATTAATGCATCTCAGCTGTTCATTAGGAAATACATGTCGGAGAAATATAATTTTGTAAATGATTATATAAAAAATTGAGAGATTTCTAAAAATTTATGTGTATAATTAAGTCATCAAGAAAGTTTTCTGGGCATGGTAAATTTTATCTCACTATAGATCAACAAAAGGTTTGACTTACAAAAATTAAATTTTGCCCAAGCCTTGACATTTATCAATAAAACAAAATTCACTATGCTCTTAGATAGTAAAAAGCCTAAAATATGATAGCTGTAATACATATTTATATTCAACTTTGAGATTTTTCTTAGTAGAATAATTGAGTGCACATGAATACAAACCTTTGTAAATTTATATGTCTCGTAAACTAAAAACTATAAATCCAAGGGCACAAATGCACAAGTAATGAATAAATGAAAAGTCCAACTACCTATAATATTCTTTTGAAACTCAGAATTGGCCTGTTTGGGTCTGCCACATGAGTTATACACGAGAAAGAATGACTAATAAAACGGTACTAGACCGAGTTTGAGATCACCCACACAGTTATTTGCTAAGCTGTATGAACACTCTGAGTCACAGATCCTAAATGGGTAAATCAAATATGGATCATTTAGTTAGTATGCACAGAAACAATCTCAAATGGTTTAGGACTCATACCACTTTTTAAAAATAAATATTCATACAAAATTAACACATCAGTGAAAAATCCACTGAATTTAGCTATCTAAGAATTATAGTTTACTTTTTCTATTAGTAACAAATTTTTAAGAAAATGAGAAGTTTTTTTTTAAACACAGGTGCTTTCAAACCTTGAAATTTAACACAATCCTATATATCTCTTGCTTACCATGCAATGAAATGTGCTATTTCCAAGCAGTTTGATTTCTCACAACAATTTATACTTTCATATTTTAAGTTTGGCTTGGTGTTTACCACTGAAAAATATTTTATATTAATAAAATCATTATGCAAGCATGATACTTTTGGCCAAAAGAAAAGGGTATAATTTATGGATGAAACCTACTAATATTCTTAAGATCTCATAGGAATTGGAAAAATAGGAAAATCTTACTTTTCAGCATGAAACAAGTTAGGATGCTGTATATAGGGATGTTAAATGACTTGTGTAGTCAGATAGCATGTTGACATGATGCAGGTATTCTGCTCCCTCAGTGATAGCTTTCAATTTTGAACTCAATTTTGAGGAAATTTAAGATGTTGGTGCATCTTGTATACATATAACTCATTTATATTTCATAAGTTTTTGGGCACAAACAAAGGAAGCCAAACATAAACAAAGGGAGAGTGAATTGATGAAATGCACTAATTATTTGTGTTTGAGACATTATTTGTGTTTTCGACTGGAATTTTATAGACTTGAGGTCAAATTACAGATTTATCCCTTGCTACTACGTGACCTCGGGCGAATTGCTTTCTTCCTAAACCACAGTTTCATCATCTATAAAACTTGTCTTATAAAGCTGTTAGGATTAAATGAGACAATAACATGGAAGGTGGTTGGCCGGGAGCTCAGCACTTATTCTGAAGTCCTAGCACTTATCACCATGTAGAGTAATGAGTTTTGCTTGTTTGTCTTCACCTCTAGGTGGTGACTCACTGAGGGCAAAGGCTATGTCTTTGTCATCTCTACATTCCTAGGACTATATCAGCAGGTTATGAAGTCCAGAACAATGGTGTCTAAAGCATGATGAATGAACATTGCATTTTGAAAAAATTCAAATTACTTTCATAGACCTCTTCTCTTATCTTTATTATAAGCTTTTGAGCTGGAAAAGATAGAAAATAGACCAGCAGCCTACTTTTCTTCTGCTTAAATAACCCACTACCTTGCCACCAAAAATTTCCTTTCTTAATTTTTGTCTTGTTGACAGTCAATCCTTCTACTTTCTCAGAGTAGGATGGGGTGACAGTCAGTTCATCTACTCATAGCCAAAGCAGAAGGTACCTAAGAAATAGAACAGGAATTATCTCTTAGGATTCAAATTCCTAGCCAGGAATCTCATTCCCTATTGATCATCTACCATGTACCACGTAGTATGCAAGGTATTGGGTGGGGGGTAGTATAGTAATAAGTAAAACAACCTCTATTTAAGGAATTTAAAATTTAAGAATACCTGCACTAAGCTAGACTAAGCTCTAAGAGTTACCTGGGGTGCTTGTCAAAAACATAGATTCCTGGGTTCCCCCTCAGAACAGCAGGACCAGAATTTGCAGCAGTAGGGACCATAAGTCAGCACATTTGTCTCCCTAACCTCTCACTGCCACTGTCCAAGTTGCGCTGCTTGTCTGAAACACACTCTGCTGGCTGTCACCTCTGGACCCACCCTTACAATTCAACTCCAATGCTACCTCTGCTAAGAACCTTTACTGACAATACCCTCCCTCTCTACGGTTAATTCCTTCTTTCTCTGACTCTGTTTACCTTGTACCCATTTCCATCAATGATGAACTTACCATGTTGTTGTGAATTTATTGGCCTATACATCTGCTTCTCTTACTGGTCTAGGGGCTCTGTCCACAGAAACGTGGCCCTGTTTCCTCGCACACAGCCAGTAGATGGTCAGGAAACATTTACAAAATTGTAAACAGGAAAATTTTAAAAGCTCCCTGATTGAAAAAGTTGGGAATTTTCTTTTTTTTTTTTTTTGAGAGTCTCACTGTTGCCCTGGCTAAAGTGAGTGCCGTGGCATTAGCCTAGCTCACAGCAACCTCAAACTCCTGGGCTCAAGCGATCCTCCTGCCTCAGCCTCCCGAGTTGCTGGGACTACCGGCATGCACCACCATGCCCAGCTAATTTTTTCTATATATTTTTAGTTGTCCGATTAATTTCTATTTTTAGTAGAGACAGGGTCTCGCTCTTGCTCAGGCTGGTTTCGAACTCCTGAGCTCAAACAATCCGCCCGCCTCGGCCTCCCAGAGAGCTAGGATTACAGATGTGAGCCACCGCGCCCAGCCTGGGAATTTTCTTAGTTAAGATAGGAAAGGGTAAAAAATTTCATTTAAATTCACCCTATTGCTCATTCAGTGACCCAACACAGTCAAATTCCCCACACTACAGGACTATTTTGACAAGACGTAGAATTCTCTTATTATTTTAAAATTTCCCACCAGATGTCTTTGGTTGTAATTTTTAAGTCCATAACTTGGTATGCTAGACCAATGTGAAAAATTATCTTTGTTTCACTTTCTAAATCCCCCCATCGTTCACTTTGGTCTGATTTAAACCTAATGAGAACTTTTTAAGAAAATAAAATTAGAATCCAATTCATAACTTAAGGATTTGTTGTGTTCAGGATGTAAAATATTTGAGGTAAAATTTTCTATTCATATATTTCATTGAAAGTGATAATTTAACATTTTGAAACAGAAGAGACTATAAGAATTAATGGAAATACACAAAAGATCAGTGACAAATAGGAACTGGCTTAATTATTAATTTGATTGCCAGAAGTGTCCTCTACATCTTTCACCTTCCATTCTTTCACTATAAAAGTTTGTGTCAGAATCTGCCGGGCGTGGTGGCTCACGCCTGTAATCCTAGCTCTCTGGGAGGCCGAGGCGGGTGGATTGTTTGAGCTCAGGAGTTCGAAACCAGCCTGAGTAAGAGCAAGACTCTGTCTCTACTAAAAATAGAAAGAAATTAATCGGACAACTAAAAATATATAGAAAAAATTAGCCGGGCATGGTGGCGCATGCCTGTAGTCTCAGCTACTTGGGAGGCTGAGGCAGGAGGATCGCTTGAGCCCAGGAGTTTGAGGTTGCTGTGAGCTAGGATGACGCCATGGCACTCTAGCCCGGGAAAAAGAGTGAGACTCTGTCCCAAAAGAAAAAAAAAAGTTTGTGTCAGAATCGATCTAAAATAAATATATCACAAAATCTCAATTTGTCTGTAACTATACTAAATAGTCTCTTCAAAGTAGATCAGCATAAAATATTACTTTTTTTATGGTTTTTGAACTATCAAAAGATAATTATTAAATAATCACTGCATTTTTTCCTGCACAGTTTACAAAGAACATTACCTACTTTAGTATACTACAAGAAAATTGCAATCATTGTCTTACTTGATGAGCATTTATTATGATGACTTCTTCAAAAGTGTTACCCCTTCTGTATGCTTGATGAATAGTGTTCTAATCTTCCAGGTGGTCAAGCCAGAAAATGGGGAGAAAGCTTTGATTCATGCCTCACCATCCACCCAATCCAATCCGTCCATCCATCCATCCAGTCCATCTAATCCACCTCATCCATCCACCCAATCCTTCCAACCATGCAACCATCCAATCCATCCACTCTATCCATCTATATATCAATCACATCAAGGTCATATAAATTGCACACCATAATTGTCTCTTATAACTTCCTCCTCCTTCCTATGCCCACTTCCACTGCTCTAGTGCAGGCTTTCAAGTCTGTCTTTTCTCTTGCCTCCTCAGCTACAGCTGGAGATCCTTCTAACTTTCCAGCTGAAAAGTTCTCATCTGTTTTCTATGGCCAAGGCCATAAAAATCTAAATAAGGTACATGAAGCCTTTCATGATCTGAAAAGTTAACTCCATATTTGGCCCTGAACCCCTCAGACAGTATGTGCTACCCTACCAGTACTTTCTGGAACCTGTCACATGGCCTTGCTCCTCCATAGACAGTGAGCATGCTGCCCCTGTCCCTAGAACCTTGTCAGGATAAGCAAGTCTCCTCACTTATTGGACTGACAAACTCCTGTTTTACCCATTGGATCTGAGCATAAGCATAATTCCACCACAGTAACTTTCTAATGGTAGCTTGATTTGTGTGTGTTTGTGTGTGTGTGTGTGTGTCTGTCTCTCTTCTAGATGAAATACCTTGCGGGCAGGAAACTTCTTTTCTTTTTTGTTGCCCCTGTGGCAAAAGGAGTATCTGGCATGAGGAAGACAGCCAGTAAATATGGGTTGAATACATGAGTGGGTCCACTTCACCTATGCCTAAAACTGGCCCTGTGCCAGAAACAATGAAAACATGACTAAGTGCGAATGTACACAGAGTTATAAACACCTTAATTCAGAGTCTAGATTTGCTGCTGCTTCCCTCATCCCCTTCTTCCTCCTTTTCTCCTGTGCTCACCGATTCAGCAGTGAGAGCTTTGACAAAGACGCTTTGGATCTAGAAGTTTAAAAAGGGAGGAAATGGGCATTATTTGGAATAATTTAAGAGGGTTATCCCTCAGAGGATCATTCAGTCAGGCCAGCCGGTCTCTGGACACCTCTTTGACCAAAAGAAGCACGGCTCACCCAGCAGGAATATTTCACTTACCTCTCTATAATTCTTCTCATTGATGATGCTTTGGAGATTTATTTTTACCCATTTCTGCTAAGGAGGATTTGCTGTCGCTGATATATTTAGGTTAAAAGGTATTCTCTTATGAGAAATGAAGTATCCTTCATATTTTGAGGTCGTTTTCCTTATCTAAAAGATTACAATACCCTCCCCGCCTTCCTTTGTGAGGAAGGTCTAATGTGATCAAATGAAACTATAAAAAAAAAAATCAAACACATTTGTTATTTTTACTCCTAGCTTATGTGAGTACATTTAATTTGCATTTTTCCTTAGTCAAGTTTAACTGATTTGAGGAAATGAGATTGTTAATCAGGAGGGAAGAGATGCAGCCATTTTGGATCTTGGCGTCCTGACCATTTATTGGAGGCTCCGGAGACAGACAAACGTCCAGGCCCACCACAGACCTGGGAAGTCAAGACCTCCAGGAGATAAGCCCTGGGAATCTGCCTGATAGATGTTCTTTGAGGGACTCTGATAATCAGCTAGATCGAAAACTGCTGTTTTAGGTTTAATATCCTTTAATAAAATGTTCCTCAAAGTGGAGACACAGGTTAAGGACACAGACATTTGGGCCCCAGACAGATTGAATTAAAATCTGGTTGCTCAACATGCCTCCCTCACTCTTCATGACCATGTAGTGATGGGTGCAACCAGGAAAGACACCACAGGGGAGGGGCACTTAGGAGTGGGAGAAAAGGGGAGGAAAAGGAGGTAGCAGGTGGGAGGTTTAAATTTCACCTTTTGAAACACTTTAATTTTTTGATACCCTTATAAACTCCATGGTCCCCAACTCTCAGGACAGGAAACTGAGGCTTGTCCTGAATATTCCAATTCAACTATTTTAATGGTCTCTCCTCCTCACCCTTCTCACGACCAAACACACAGCCGAGGAAAGTGATAAAATTGCTGAAAACCTGATTACTATTTATATAACTCTGCTTTTATAACAGAATACATTCCAAGTTCTAAAAAACCCTAGTCATGAGTGATCTTTAGAAACACAACTTATTCTTAGATTAAAAACTCTCTCTGTTACCCTAGAAAGAAAAGTCCAATAAGTGACAGAACATACATATTTATAACAGCCTGTTCTTATTACTAGACAACTTATGGCAGAAAATTATTTTTCTTGAATTTTGTAGACAGAGGGCAGTATGTACAAGCCAACTGTATAAGCAAAAGCTTATGTGCCAATTTACAGAAAATGTTCTATTTAAAACATCCTTATATAACAGTCTTTTTAAACCTCAAAATATTGTTTAGTTATTCATAGTGGGCCGGAATTTTTGCTAATTGTAAAAAAAAAAGAAACTACTACATGGCCCAGGAAGGTGTTTCTTTCTTTGGTGTTGAAAATGAATGCGTCTGATGTCACCATGGCTTTGGAAAGGGTATACACACAGATGTGATGAGAAGCAACATGCCAGAAAACTCAGTAGTTAAAAATGATAACTGATCTTGTCATGCCCTGTCATTATGCAAATCCAAGAAATATATTGCCAAAGTGATTTATATTAGTGCAGTTGAAAGACAATTAAAAATGCAATCTTCAGCAGATCATTTTAAAATTGACTCTCTATGGCTGCCTATGTCTTAAAATGGTGATGCGCATTGAATAGTAACTGTGTTGGTCTTTTCTTTAATTATAAATGATATTGCATTTAAACCAAATGTACCCAATTGGCAAACAAAATTAAATTAGAGGAGTTAAAAAGAAATTGATTTTAAATCTTATTTGGTATTCTAGAGGAAGTCCCCCATCTTTGTGTTCTGGTTAATGCAGCTATTCTTGGAGTACAAGATAATAAATCAGTAGTTCTCCTGCGCAGGAGACAACTGGTAGATGGCACACCTTGTTTCCTGGGAAGACATGTTGCTGTAAGTAGGAGTACTGATCAAATCGGTGCTACGCGGAGTCATCACAACACAGTTTCCATGGAGATCTATCTCTGGCATTATACTCTGGTGATTGCCCTTCAATTTTCATCAAATCCCCTAACTAGTTTCCAGCTATAGACTCTTCCCACTGCCATCCACGCAATTGCTGGTCAGTCCTCCCAGACTGCAGTGATGTCATTCATTAATGTTCTGCTGCCTCTGAGTCACCACGAGTTCCCAACACTGGAGAAAAAAGATGAGGGAACTTCTTCTAAGATGATTGCCAAGGTTTGTTCCACTTGTTGAGCCCCCAAACCCACTCTAACTCCCCCACTTTACAGATAGAAAAAGAGAGAGCCAATATGGTTAATATTCAAGGTAATGTTTCTAACAATTTTAAAAATAATAATGATTAGAACCAAAATTAAAATTCTCCTGAGCTATTTTTTCTAAAAAGGAGAATTCCAAGCTGTTATTCTTAGAACAATTGGTATTTCCATGACTAAATAAGTTTGGGAAACAGCAGGATCACCAAAGTAAACAGATTTTCTTCTTGCAAAAATTTTCTCTAATGTGCTTTGTGAATATATAGGAAGGATTATGGTGCACCAAAATGTTTTCTACATTTGTATAGAATACCTTTGAAATCTAGATGTCTGCAGAACAAAAAATGATGATATCACTTATTGCCCAATTAGGAAATTTTTGAGAATGAAAGGAGGTGCCACTAATGCCTATTACTGGGAAACAGGCATAAACTGGGACTTTCCTGGATGGGATGTGTGGTTACCACATAGAGGCCATAAAACAAAACAAAACAAAACAAAACAAAACAAAACATTTGAGAGCTAAAGATAACAGAATGGCAATCATAATACTGATCCTCAGCTTGAAGGTTATAATATATAAGAAGGATGGGTATTATTCTGTGTTACTCTATAAGGTAATAGTCATAATAGGAGGAAATTACATGGAAGAAGAATTTTGCACGATGTAAAAAAGAACTTTCTAGCAATTACATTCATCTAAAAAGGGAACAGATTCTGTTTGGAAGATGTGAATTTTTCTCTCCCTCCCCAGAGAGATGTTAACCAGTGAGGGGTGCTGAATGAACTAGAAGTAAATGACTTCTAAGAACCAATTAATATTTTTATGATTCTATGATTCAACTAATAGGAACTTATTGCAAGTTCCTTAGACATTACCACATATAAATGTGATTGTTCAAAGCGGAGACTTAAAAATATCTTACAACCCAACTTTTTCCAATTCACCATTTGACCAAAAGCCATATGAAAAATCCACTACTGAGTAAATGAAACATCATCAAATTTGAGTAACTGAGTTTCACACAAGTTAAACTACACTGAACACTTTGCCATGAGGCCCTGTTATCTGAAGAGGCCATTACATTTATGTAAAAATTGATGCTCTGAAAATGCACAGGGGCAGTGAGGTGAGAAGTAAAGAATTGGAAGGTTCAGGCTTAGGTGCAATTTATAGATGAACAGTAGGGTAAAGAGTGGAAGAAATCTTAGAGGTCATTCTAACACAGTTTATTCATTTCCTCAAAGGACACGGGCCTAGGGATAGAAAGTGTCTTGCCAAATATCACACAAGTTTGGAGCAGAGCTGAAATCATAGCTGAGGTATTAACATGTACGGAAAGTTAAAATTATTTTAGCTATTCTCACATAGGAAAATAGCACACATAAAGAAGTAAAGATTAATTTCCAGGCATTGTCAGTGCTGAGTTATCTACTTTCATAAAAGTAGATAGTTATATACAGGTATACCTTGGAGATATAGTGGATTTGGTTCCAGACTACCATAATAAAACAAACATTGCAACAAAGCAAGTTGCAACTTTTTGGTTTCCTAGTACATGTAAAAGTTATGTTTACACTATACTGTGGTCTATTAAGTATGCAACAGCATTATATCTAAAAAACAATGTACGTGCCTCAATTTAAAAATACTTCATTGCTTAAAAATGCTAACCATCATCTAAGCCTTCAGCAAGTTGTAATCTTTTCCTGGTCTTACCTTGAGGTTGATGGCTGCTGACCGATCAGGGTGGTGGTTGCTGAAGGGTGGGGTGGCTGTGGCAATTTCTTAATATAAGACACCAATGAAGTTTGCTGAATTGATTGACTCCTCCTATCACAAAAGATTTCTCTGAAGTATGTGATGCTGTTTGAGAGCATTTTACCCACAGTAGAACTTATTTCAAAATTGGAGTCAATCCTGTCAAATTCTGCTGCTGCTTTGTAACCTCAGTTGATGTAATATTCTAAATCCTTTGTTGTCATTTCAACAGTGTTCACAGCATCTTCACCAGGAGTAGATTCCACCTCAAAAAACCACTTTCTTTGCTCATCCATAAGAAGCAACTCATTTGTTGAAGTATCCTCATGAATTGCAGCAATTCAGTCACATCTTCAGGCCCACTTCTAATTCTAGTTCTCTTGCTGTTTCCACCACATCTGCAGTTACTTCCCCTACTGAAGACTTGAACCCCTCAAAGTCATCCACGAGGGCTGGAATGAACTTATTCCAAACTTCTGTTAATGCTGGTATTTTGATCTCCTGAATCATGAATGTTCTGAATGGCATCTAGAATGTTGAATCTTTTCCAGAAGTTTTCAACTTATTTTGCCCAGACCCATCAGAGGAATAACTATCTAGGGCAGCTATAACCTTACAAAATGTATTTCTTGAATAATAAGACTTGAAAGTCAAAATTACTCCTTGGGCTGCAGAATGGTTGTTGTGTTAGCAGGCATGAAAACATTAATCTTCTTGTACATCTTCATCAGAGCTCGTGGGTGACCAAGTGCATTGTCAATGAGCAGTAATATTTTGAAAGGAATCTTTTTTTCTGAGCACTAGGTCTCAACAGTAATCTTAAAATATTCAGTAAACCATGCTCTAAACAGATGTAATGTCATCCAGGCTTTGTCCATTTCTAGAGCACAGGCAGAGTAGATTTAGCATAATTCTTATTTATTTAAATAGATTTAGGGGGTACAAGTGGCTTTTTGTTACATAGATGAATTGTACAGTGGTGACACTGGGGCTTTTAGTGTACCCATCACCAAATAGTGTACATTGTACTGGATAGGTAATTTTTGGTCCCTCACCTCCTCCCTCCCTCCACCCTTATTTGTCATCAAACAAATACTAGTAGACCTAAGGAAAGAAATAAATGGCAACATAATAATAATGGAGGACTTCAACACTCCACAGATAGAACTAGACAGATCACTGAGGCAGAAAAATCAACAAAGAAACACTGGGCTTAAATGGGACTCTAGAACAAAGACATCTGTAACAAACATTTACAAAACAGTCTACCCCAAAACTACAGAATATGCATTCTTCTTATCAGCAAATGGAACATTTTTTAAGATAGAACATATCTTAGGTCATAAAACAAGTCTCAGCAAATTTTAAAAAATGAAAATCATACCATGTATCTTCTCAGACCACAGTGGAATAAAACTATATTTTAATTCCAAGAGGAACTCTCAGAGTTAGCTTAATTCTTAAGGGCCCTAGGATCTTCACAATGGCAAATGAGCACTGGCTTCAACTTAAAGTCACCAGCTTATTAGTCCCTGACAAGAGAGTCAGTCTCTTCTTTGAAGCTTTGAAGCCAGGCATTGTTTTCTCTTCTCTAGCTATAGAAGTCCTAGATGGCATTGTCTTCCAAATATAAGGCTATTTTACCTACATTGAAAATCTGTTGTTTAATGTAGTCACCTTCCTAATTACCTTAGCTAAATCTTCTGGATAACTTGCTGCAGCTTATACATTAGTTTCACCTTGCACTTGTATGTTATGGAGACAGCTTCTTTCCTTAAACCTCATGAATCAACCTCTGCCAGCTTTAAACTTTTCTTCTGCAGCTTCCCCACCTCTCTCAGCCTTCACAGAACTGAAGAGAGTTAGTGTCTTGCTCTGGATTCGGCTTTGCATTGATTAAGGAAATGTTGTGGCTGGCTTGATCTTCTGTTGAGACCACTAAAACTTTCTTCATATCAGTAATAAGGCTGTTTCGCTTCCTTATCATTTATGTGTTCACTGGAGCAGCACTTTCAATTTCCTTCAAGAACTTTTCCCTTGCATTCAAAACTTGGCTAATTGTTAGGTACAAGAGGCCTAGCTTTTGGCCCATCTTGGTTTTCAACATGCCTTCCTCCCTAAGCTTAATCATTTCTAGTTTTTGATTTAAATTGAGGGATATATGACTCTTCCTTTCACCTGAACACTTAGAAGCCTCTGTAGGATTATTAATTGGCCTAATTTCAATATCATTGGATCTCGGGAAACAGGGAGGCCTGGGGAGAGGGAGAGAGATGGGGGAATGGATAGTCTGCGGAGCAGTCAGAACACACACAACATTTACCAATTAAGTTTGCCATCCTCTGTGGGTGTGGTTCATGGCACCCCTAAAACCATTACAACAATAACATCAAGGATCACTGATCACAGATCACCATAGCAGATATAATAATAATAATAAAGTTTGAAGTATTGCAAGAATTACCAAAATGTGACTTAGAGACACAAAGTGAGCACACGCCGTTGGAAAAATGGCACTGACAGACCTGCTCCACACAGGGTTACCACAAACCTTCAATTTGTGAAAAACAGTATCTGTGAGGCTCAATAAAGCAAAGCGCAATAAATTGAGGCATGCCTATATGTACTTTCTGTAATCTCCAATGCTTCCAGTTCCTGGTAAAGAAAATTCAAAATAAAGATAATATAGAAGTAATTAATCTTTCCAGCTTTAATGTTCTTACCAATGAATTCCCCATTTTGCAGATGAGAACGTAATTGATACAAACAAGATCAAACAGATAAAATGGTAGAACTGGAATTCTAAGCCCAGTCACATCGCTTAAAAACAAGTACAGTATTTCTGTTATGCATGCCTTTTATAATAATTTTTGTTCTGCCAAAGTTATTTTTGATATTTCATGCTATTGAAGCCCTTTAATCAAATTAATAAAGAATAACAGAAAACCCTACATCTCTCAGTCCATTTGTCCTCAGATCTTTACTTGCTCTTTCTAACCTACTAGAGCAAGAGGCTCAGGGCCCAGTCTTTGGGCATCATCCACCAAATATTTATTTGGGGGAAAAAAAAAACAAATGAAAGAACATAATCAGTTAAATTTCTACACATAGGAGTCTCCCATCATATAAGAGTTTCTCATTTTCTTTTTGGCTTGAGAATTCAAACAAGGAGTTCTGCACCCACACATGGCTTCACCATAGAGTTTTCTGTGACACTATAAACCAATACAATGGCAGGTCTGTATGTGCAAAACAATCTGAGGTGCTTTATGCCAAGAAGAAGTGGGAGAAATACAGAATTAGAAATTGTCCGAGACAGTTTCAACGCAAAGAATTCAAGCACAGCTCCCAATTTGGGGGGTCATTTTGCAAACACACTTCTGATGAATAAAGCAGTGGAATGGGCATTTCTTTCATTAGATCAATGCAATACAAATTAAGTAGCAAAGTGGTAGGGGGAAAGATGGGTTAAGAAATAAAAACAAAATAAAACAGAAGTAGTGTTTTGTAGAAATGACAGGGTGGGAAAGCATCATGCCCTTGTACCCTAACACCTTGACATTCCTCTAGTCTCAAATAATAGTTTAGAAGTTGGATTAGTACCCAATTACATTTAGGAGACTCTGGGAATTCACACTTGAGTAGTGAGAGAAGATGGTTTGTATGTAGGTCTGCTAAGTTGGAAATAGCTTTTTGGAAAACTTGTTCTGGTCTCCCACACTGAGAAGTTTCTGACACATTCAGACAGGGCTGGCAGTCATTTCTTTACACTTATCAGGATGTTTTTTGGCAAACCACGGCTAAGACACTTTCATGAAAGAGGAGCAGATGAGATGCCATTGACACCGATGGGAACAGACTACTAAGGTGGCCTCTTCCTGGCCAGAGCCAGGGTACTGGGCTCAGAAGTGCTGAGCTGCACTGAGCATTATACTGCGTGCTTTAGGTAACTGAGGAACGGGAAATTTCTCTGTATTACAGATCCTTATTTCTTCCTTGCCCAGCATCAAATATATCACAGAAGCATAGAATACTTCAGTGAACAGTTAGCCAGCCTCAGTTCTGTGTACCTTCAGACAGACCTCCTTTTGCTTCAGAGTCAGGGAGCTTTACTCATCTGATGTCAGAATGGACTCCAGAGATAATGCTGACGACAGGTTACCTCATGGCCTTTGTCTGATAACTACGTGCTGTTCTGTACCGTAGAACCCTTCCTATAGAAATTACTCTGTGTTTTCACGTCCATTTGTAGGGTCAGATAAATAAAGCCAACTGCCACCTCAGTTTACCACATCACCATCTGCTGCTCCAAGAAACACCCGGGGCAGTTCAGAGAACCTTTGCCTGCAGGAGTGGGAGGGACGCTGGTGAAAGCAGAACCTGCCCGAGGGCTGCCCCTGTGTCAGAGCCCTGGCTCGAAGAGCAGGTCTGTCTACCCCTGGACTGCACGAGGTTCCCTCTCAGACCACCCACGTTACTGCCCTCCACTTGGATACTCAAATGAAAAGCTCACTAACTGGGGATTCCTTTTAAAACAAGAAAGTCTTTTAAAACTACATTTCAAAAAAAATAAAAATAATACATGAACATTACCTCATGTAAAGGCAAACACTAACAATATTTTTTAAATCATCCAGAGCTTATCTTGGTATTAACTTTACAGTTTTTTGTTTTATATATAAATAAGCATATTTTATACCGTATGTATGACATATACACAATTATATATGTGTGTATCTATATATATATTACTTCTACAAAAATGAGATTTTTTCCACT
>NW_012141858.1:884577-887924 GCF_000956105.1 Propithecus coquereli
TAGAGATCTTCTGTAGATTCATAACTCACTACTGGGTTGTGATCCACAGTTTGGAAAAAAACTCATCTAATGAAGCCCCTTCTTTTAAAAAGAAAAAAACAGGCTGAAAGAAGTTAAGTGATTTCCCAAGATCATACAGTGAATAAACGACATTGTTAAAACTAGGACCAGAACTTCTTGTTCCCAGCCCACACTATCTGCGCATCTCCTAGCCATGCTAATTATTGGTAGAGAAATGTGTGCGTGTGTGTGTGTGTGTGTGTGTGTGTGTGTGTGTGTTGGTAGCAGTGCTGATGGAATCTCGAAATATATAGCACCACCAAATATGTATGAAGATGCTCAACGTTTTCCATGAGAACAATAAATTAATATAATAGCTAGTTTATGATCCATGAGTTAATTTTCTCACACTGCTTTACAATTTTCTAAGGCAGCAGGTCCAGCAATTTCTTCAAGTGAATAAAGATCAAACTACTACATGCACAAGTCAGTAACCTGAATAACCTCAAGCCACAACACTGTGGGATATGTGAAATTATCACTCCATAGGTTGGCTAAATTGACTTTATCACCTTCAATTACTTTCCTTATCTATAAAATACAAGCGACTGCCCCATACCCTTGAAAGAAAGTAGGGAATAACTCCCAAAAAACCCCATTATTTCTTGTTTTGCCAACTTTAGTGCAGGCTGCATGAGAATCCAAGGTGGCTGCACTCCGTGTGGTAACTCTGTGACCCAAGCCGTGTCAACCTTGTGGTATCACCACCTCCACATGTGGCTTCCGGGTCAACGCAGAGGGAGAAAAAGAGATCTAGAGGGTGGCGTGCTGGCACTTAAATGCCTGGCCAAGCAGCATCACCACAATACTTACTCAGAGATCATTGTCTAGATCCAGTAACTGGTCCTACCCAACGGCAAGAGAACCAGAAAATATGGGGGAGCCTCAGGTAATGCCACGAGTGGTAAAAGTCTCTCCCACAGGGAATGGTGCCTAAATTGTTAGAAACCAACTAACTATAATATCATGAACTATCTTAGGGCATATTCCTCAGCTTCACTACTCTAAAACTGTAGTGTCCAACATATCAGCATGATTAGTGTTTCTGTTTTTCAAACTGTGATCCGGGGCATGAACAATAAATTTTTAAAAGCTTAAGCACCTATTTATAATTGATCTGACCTCCATCAACTAACGAAGCAGCCTGTCATGGAGCTGTAATATTTTATGTCCACAGAGGCCCCAAAGTATATTGCAATCATATATAGAAATTATACTCTGTTGAGCAGGGTATTTTTAGCACAGTTCTCAAAGCATCACTGAGCTGGAAGAATTGGAAGCAGTAAAGTTAGCCACTATCTTCATTTTGTCCATTAAATAAGATCAGCTGGATCCTAAAATGAAGTGACACCAGTTATCAGAAGCAAAAGCAAACTTCCTCAAGAGACTCGATGTGCCCTTCAGGAGATTTGCTGGTCATCTTGGCGTTTAGAATTAGTTAAACACATACAGTATGTAGTTTGGTTAACTGTCCAAACCATTTATATTATAATGGTACAAAATATAAAATCTTTCTTTCTAAAGACTATAAAAATAAAGATTTCTCTAAGGTACAGCTCAAACCTCTCAAAGTTCATATATTCCATTTGGATTTTAAAGTCATGATTAGATGATTGTGTGGGCATGTCATGTGTGCACATGAGTATGGTGGGTATCAAGAGCAAGCATACATTCACTCATAATGGTATGGCAGAATGAAGCATTGCTTCAAAACTTTCAGTTTCCTGTAATAGGGTTATAGACTTGCACACTTCGCCATGTAATTTGCAATGCTCTGTGCCTCTTTTCGGAATAGGTGGGGGTAGACATCCCCGCCTCATTGGTTTTGGCCAATGGCTTCTGGCATAAGTGACAGAAAGACAGTTCTGAGGTCAGGCCTTGAGAGACATCACGTGTTTTTGCTGAGTCTTCTTGCTCTTCTGCCATTTGCTAGAGTACGAAGTGGGTAGCTGCCAGTTGCGGAATAAGAGACCCATGAAGCTGAGCTGAACCCAACCTGCATCTGAGGCAAAGCTGCCCCAGCCATCCCGCGGACCCAGGAGTGAGAAACACTAACAGAGGTTGTTTTAACTACTGAGATTTGGGGGTTGTCCCATATGCTGTGTTAATGGTGCAAACTTAACTGATACAAAAGGGAAAAAACACAGAAATACCTTTTTTCTTTTATTTGTTTTCAAAACCACTATAAATTCTCCATTCTTCAAACACAAAGCCTCCTGAAAGAAGGTAGAAAAAGAGTAGAAATACCATGGAAATTAAGGATGGTAGGCCAGGTGCCGTGGCTCACGCCTGTAATCCTAGCACTCTGGGAGGCTGAGACTGGAGGATCTTTTGAGGTCAGGAGTTCAAGACTAGTGTAAGCAAGAGCAAGATCCCATCTCTACTAAAAACAGGTAAAATTAGCCAGGCTTGGTGGTGTGTGCCTGTGGTGCCAGCTACTTGGGAGGCTGAGGCAGAATTGCTTGGGAGCCCAGGAGTTTGAGGTTGCATTGAGCTATGATGATGCCAGTGCACTTTACCCAGGGTGACAGAGCAAGACTGTCTCAATAAAAAAAAAAAAAAAAGATAGTGGACCTATGAGATAAAATGTAGAAGCTGAAACAGATGAAATGGATATAGAAACATCCATACAAATTCTGAGGACCTACAGATATTCTCAGAGAAGGCTGGGAAAATTCTATGTAAAGAGAACGGTTTCAGATTGCCCAAAAACATGGGCAAGAAACAACTACTAATGGCCAAAAAACATATGAAAAAATGCTCAGCATCTCTAATCAACAGGGAAAGGCAAATCAAAACCACAATGAGATATCACTTATCTCCAGTAAGAACGGTTTTTATCGCAAAGTCCCAAAACATACACACACAAAGTTACCTAACAGGGATAATGGAACAGTACTGTATGTATTAAAGAATAGTTATTTAAAAAAAAAGTCTCAAAACAATAAATGTTGGCATGGATGTGGAGAGATAGGGACACTCACACACTTCTGGTGGGACTGCAAACTAGTGCAACTTCTATGGAAAGTAATATGCAGATACCTCAAAGAGCTACAAGTAGAACTACCATTTGATTCAGCAGTCCCATTACTGGACATCTACCCAAAAGAACAAAAGATATTCTATAAAAAAGACATCTGCATTCGAATGTTTACAGCAGCACAATTCACAATTGCAAAGATGTGGAAACAACCCAAGTGCCCATCAATACGTGAGTGGATTAATAAAATGTGGTATATGTATACCATGGAGTTCTACTCAGCCATAAAAACAATGGTGATCTAGCA
>NW_012141858.1:888437-889883 GCF_000956105.1 Propithecus coquereli
GAAAATGAAATGGAGAAAGATAATTCAGATCTTAATGTAGCTCATAGTCTATAATCTTCAAAAATGACCTTATGTTACTTTTTAATTTTTAGGATTAGGTTCAGTTATGAGAGACAGATAATCCAAATTAATAGTGGCTTAAACACGGGAGGATTTCTTCTCGCTTATGAAAGAGTCTAGAGTCTCAAAATTTAGAGGCAATAAATGCAGGGCTGGAATGGCCCATCACAGTCCCACAGCCCCAGGGACTTTGTTGTTCCTCCACCGTTCTTAGCACATAGTTCTCCACCCATCTCCTATGAGCTCCAAGACGGCTTCCTGATACGCAGCCATCGCATCCTTACTCAGGAAGCAAAACAGGGAAGAATATGAAGACCATGCCTTCCTCTGAGAGGGCACTTCTTAGACATTCAGTGTGATATTTTAGTTTATGCCTTATTAGTCAGAACTTAGATTCACAGATACCTTTAAAGATATATGCCCAGGTAAAAAACTGGGGGTTCTTACTAAAGAAGAAGGGAAGAATGGTTAGAGGAGACCAGTATCCTCTGCCACAACTATTGTGTAGAGTGTAACATATAGGCAAGCAAAAAGCCCGAATGTTACAATCTCAACAGCCTGCCCTAAATCACTGTGGTAAGCCAAGACAAGAACTTTACAGAAATAAAACAACAGTAATTTATTTTGAGATCTAAATAAAACACTAACAAAATTAACCCATAGAATCCCAGTATACATAAAACTAAGGTGACATCTATAAATCCCTTCCTTTCCTCCTTTATTGGCACTGATTAAAAGTCCAATAATCACTAACATTATCCAAAACATCTTACCAGTCAAATCAAAAAGGGATTTTGGGTTAACTGGGTTAAGAGAGCTTTCTTCAGACAAAACATGTTGATCTTGATTGCTAGTATTATTAGTCTAAATTTGATGAAAAGAGGCACATAATTATCTTTTGCTTTCTGATATTTAACTTTAGGTTTTCAGTTAACAGTAAGAAAACTCATATTGCATTAATCTTTTTCCTACATATATAACATTTATTTTGAACGTACATTAGTATTTGCATAGATTATATGCAGGTTTTCCAATAAAAATATATGGCATATCTGTAATGAAAATAGAAAGATAAATAGTGAGCATATAGTGAATACCTGCTACGTGCCAGGCACCGGGCCTCATGCTAGGCATCTAACATTACTTACTTCACTTAACTCCTTTTTCCAAAATAAATCTAGAAGAAGGGACTATTATATCTTCCAATTTATAGAACAGATACTTGAAATGGGTAAGTAATTTGCTGAGGGTCACATGCTACTCAATGATGGAAGGTAAAACCAGGATACAAATTTAAGTATCTCTGACTGCAAGACTCAAGCTTAACCACTGCTTTATTGCTGCACATATAAATATCTTAAGGAAAATTATATGCATCTGGGAGAT
>NW_012141858.1:890074-896275 GCF_000956105.1 Propithecus coquereli
ACACACAAACACACCACATTTTCTTAATCCACTCATGATTTGATGGGCACTTAGGCTGATTTCACAATTGTGAATTGTGCTGTGATAAGTATTTGAGTGCAGGTGTCTTTGATAAAAATGACTTCTTTTCCTTTGGGTAGATACTCAGTAGTGTAATTGCTGGGTTGAATGGTAAGTCTACATTTATTTCTTTGAGGAATCTCCATACTGTTTTCCACAGAGGTTGTACTAGTTTCCAGTCCCACCAACAGTGTGTAAGTGTTCCTTTCTCTCTGCATCCTCGCCAGAATCTACTGTTCTGGGACTTTTTGCTAAAAGCCATTCTCACAGGAGTTAGGTGATATCTCATTGTGGTTCTGATTTGCACTTCCTTGGGTTACAGATGTTGAACATTTTTCATGAGTTTCTTGGCTATTAGTCTATCTTCTTTTGAAAAGTTTCTGATCATGTCTTTTGCCCACTTGATAGTACACTGATAATAGCCACTTGATAGTTGTGAAATGACTGAATGAACTATGAAATTATTTCACTCATTAGTAGCTCTATTTTTAATCTACTTTCCAATACATTTGTACCATACTAATAGTTTTTATAACACTTAAAAAGTACAAATATTTCCTAGCATCATACATAATTCCACCACTCTGAGTTTCTATTATAAAATATTATCTATCACTAATGGCTAGTAGTGGCTTTAGAATACTGCAAATTGTTTCATAAATAGCATAATTGCAAATGTCTTAACATCTGAATTATGTATATGTAGCTTACTGAAACATTCTAGGGGCAGGAGCAATGATTGGAAAATGCATTATTTATTGCTTAAGATCATATTTACAATTTCTGTTTCTAACTTAAAGATCAATAGCAATCTCCTGAGTTTACAAGAGTTATAAGTATCTGTCCGAAAAAAGCTCGAATTTCAAATACACAGGTGAAAACCACATCCTTTTCTTAAAAGTGCGCTACCCAAAGACACAAATTGTTAATCTAAAATATGCTTGTTCTTAACCACAAGCCTAGAGCCAACTGGATTCTCATCCAAAACTAAGACGGTAGGTGGGTCATCTACAAGGGAGAATTCATCTCCTATGTGGTATTTCTTATACCCATAGTATGCAGGAAGGAAGTTCCCAGAGTACATTACTGAGCGGGCAGTAATGCAGGGAATGGGACCACTTATTTCAAATTAAAAAAAAAAAATTAAGTTTTATATAACTCCCTCTACCCTTCTCTTTCTATGTGCCTTCAGCTGCCCTACATGCCTCTGAAAATTTAATGGCATTATATCAAAATAGAATATTCTATACTCTTGGGAAGAAAAGACACTAAGCAAGTGTGGAAAGCATGATTGTTAACATTAAAGTCATTTATATCCTTGATGGTTAAATAACAAAGGGAGACTATAAGCCTACTCTTTTGGCTTTGGAGTCATGAAGAGCCCATGAGGTCTTCTAGATACATACATTTATTCTTAGGAAGATCTCATTAGACATTTTCTCTGCTGGTGTATTTCATTATTTGAAGGAGAACCACTGGATTGGCAAAGAAAGAAAAAAATAGATTTCACGGATTAAAACAAAACAAAATGAAATAAAATATAAAAAGAGGTCTTTGTTATACTTGGCATTTAAAAAGATTAAAAATGAGAATCACTTTGAGACTATCATTAAGCCAGTATTCTAACACACTAGACTGAGAAGAAATGTTGAATTATTTGTGTCATAAAAATGATCTTTGCATTTGGCATTTCCACATCTTAAATTAAGTTTCAGGGACTGTGGGATGAAGGTGCCTTAACTGCGTTAAGATCCTGTGCGCTGTTCTGGACTGAAGAATTTACTGTTCAGTAATTTGTTGTCTAGTTATCCAATTAGACCTGTTTGTAACCATTTATAAAATATCTGCCTTATTGAATCATTGGAATTACAGATAAATATGGTGGGAAAATGACTACTTGTTACCTGAAAATCCATTTGAATGAACAAACATTGACAGAGAACTACTTGGCGTCAAATACTGTGGTAGACAAAAAAGAGATTAGGTCATAATAAAGAAATAAACAAAAAAGCATGGAGGTTGCACGACAATGTGCGATGTGGTATTTGATGTCACTAAACTGTACACTGAAAATGGTTATTAAAATGGTAAATTTTATGTTACGTATATTTTATCACAATTAAAGAAATCTTGAGAGAATGCTTCATGGTAGAGTGGATCAAATGGACTATTATGGGCTAATAACAGAGGCAATGTCAATTTGGATTAGTGTATGAAATGTGTGGAAGACCTAATTTCTAAACCTTCAAGTATATTTGTATCAGATTTTAGGTTTCTAAGACAATAGCTTTAATTTAAAAAACTGAGAAATGTAATAATGTTGATGGGAATCAAACATTCTTTTAAACTGGTACCCAAAGCATCATATCCAAATGGCCCTATATCAAATACAGCTGATGTGTGAACAACGCAGGTTTGAACTGTGTGGGTCAACTTATATGCAGATTTTTTCCAATAAAAATCACACCTGCCTCTACTGCCTCTCCTTCCGCCTCCTCCACCTCTTCTGCCTCTGCCACCCCTGACACAGCAAGACCTGCCCCTCCTCTTCCCCCTCCTCCACAGTCTGCTCTACATGAAGATGATGAGGATGAAGATCTTTATGATGATCCACTTCCACTTAATGAATAATAAATATACTTTTCTTCCTTATGATTTTCTTAATAACACCTTCCTTTCCCTAGCTTACTTTATTGTAAGACTACAGTATATAAATACATATAACATACCAAATATGTGTTAATCAACTGTTAATGTTATCAGTAAGGTTTCTGGTCAACAATAGGCTATTAGTCGTTAAATTTTTGTGCAGTCAAAAATTATATGCAGATTTTTGACTGTGCAGGGGTTGGTGCCCCTAACCCATACATTGTTCCAGGGTCAACTGTAATTTAAAACACTAAGGTAACATGAAAATGATACTTTAAAAAACAGAAGATTTGATGATTCAGAAAAGTCATTAAAGATTGCGCTGGGCCTAAATTTTATCATGATGAAGAGTAATTTTTCTACCAACAGGAAAAAATTGCAACTTTCTGATTTTTTTTTTTTTTAACTTTTTTTTTTTAGCGAGTGTCTTTGTTGCCTAGGCTGGACTCGAACTCCTGGGCTTAAGCAATCAATATTCCTGTCCCAGCCTCTTGAGTAGCCAAGACTACAGGCATGTACCACTATACCTGGATCTCATTATCTATATACTGAATAAATAAGTATTTACTGTGGACAAGCAACACAATGTGGGCGTGGGGGGATCTGTTGCTTATACTTGTTTTTATATATTGTCAATTATGTCAAAGACTGTTACTTGGTGAGCCAATATCCCTTTGTCCCTTCTTCCTTAATATACAACACTGATTTTTCAGAGAGATATATTCAGCTGATAAATTACATATTTTCCAAATGACTAAGTTCTGGCTAATAAGATGTGAGTGGATGTTTTTGGATAAGACTTCAGGGGAAACCTTCTTAAAGCAGAGGGCTGACTTAGCTGGGAAGTGGCTCTTTCCCTTGCCTTTCTTTCTCCCTGGGACTTGGATGAGATGGCTGCAGCTCAGGCAGCTGTCTTGGGGCCCCAGGCAACAACCACATGTTAGGGATGTCCAAAAAGGAGAAATGGAAGGCTCCGGGGTCCCACTGGAGCTTGTGGCATCACCATATGTGGACCACCAACCTCTAAAATTCACATCACGAAAGAAAATAATCAACTAATTTTTTAAAGTGATTATCTTTGGGTATTTATAACTAGCAGCTGTATACAATTTCTAACCCACCTATCAGGTAAAACAGGAATAAAATGTATCTGACACCCCACTGAAATAAGAGCCCTCTTCAAATTTTAACCAAAATGTCTTGTAGGATTTTAATCTCGTTGCATAATACATGAAAGTTCTATTCCAAGGGAAATCAAAGGAGAGAGTAGCTCCTTCAGTGACATTTCAGAGGTAAGTGTGCTGAAAGCCACAACACCATCACTGCAGGGCATCATTCTAAACGTGGATGTTTATTGCTTTTTGCCAGGAGAGAGGTGGTTTTCTACATAAGCTGCAACTAGGAGAGGCACAAAGGATAAGTGTGGCCCACACAGCAAAAGCAGCAGGAATCAAAGTTGCTTGCTTTGTAAATCCCGAGATCTGAATGGTATATATGCGAGGCTCTCAGAGGTCTAGTATAATAAAATTCCTATTTTAATTACAGCAGCATACTTAAAGTGCTATCATTAACGTTGTGTCAGCAATTACTTTTTTACAACCTTATTTCCAAGAGAATAATAAAAGTGTGTTTGGCACTGATACCTTGGGCTGAAAGTTGGCATTCAGCTCTCCATCTACATGCTTTTTCCTTGTCTCTGACAAATTGGGAGAGAACCGACACTGTGCTTCCTTGAAATTGTGAAAGAGAAAATTCTAAATGAACAGACCTCCAAATTGCTTTGCCTTTGATGGTCTGAAATTCAGGTCTGTGAACTGTCAGGGGCGATCACCGCTGTCATGTTTCAGGATGAAAAATGTGGTTTCTAGGGTAACAACAGCTCGGAATGATTAGTGCTTAAAAATTAAAATCACCTCCCTGAACTGTACTTTAAAGAAGGAAATGAGAGTCAAGATGTAGAAGTATTTATTTTCTTGGTACACAGATCTATTATGGAATGATTTGTGAGGAACAAAATAAGCAAGGGAGTTAAAGAAAGGATAGACTTAGATCAGTGTGAGAAGATAACGTCAGAAACAGAACTCCCCATAGAGGGGTAGAAATAAACATCTAAGTTTTTTGAGCGGTATTAAGAGTATTATGAAAACACAGCAAAAAGGCAACATTATAGAGATTCATTATAAGAAAGAAGTATCACTGGAAGAATTGAGGCTTAAAGGAGAGTAAAATCTCTTTATGAGAGTGATTTTATATTAAAAGCTGCATATTATGTCAAGCCTCAATAATAATAATAAGTATAATTCATGTAATAACTAAAATTTATTGAGCATTAACTGTGGACAGGTCTTTTGATAATATTTTTACATATATGAACTCATTTAACACTAATGACAATCCTGTGAGGAAGGTACTTTTATTATTCCCATTTCACAGATGAGAAAACTTTGTCCTCAGAGCAGCGAGGGGCAGTAAGAAGCAGATCTCCCTTTGCTTTTGTCAACACTATTTAAAGGAGCGTGATAGCCTGGGTCGTGAGCAGATCTATTGAATAGTAAGTTTTATCACAACAGACTTCTGTGGTCTTATGAAAGAAGGATAAACAGAGGTTGTAAGATACTCATACAGAAAGAAAAATGATGTTTGTCATGTTGAAGTAAATGATAATAAGAATTTTCTGAGGCATAGAAAAAACATTGCAAAGGAGAAAGAAGAATTCTGGAGTAAAGAAAAGTTACAGGGACAAAGTCACTAAAAGAGTCTGTGAAGTCAATAATAAACACTCTCGGTAGCCCGGTGGCAGTGGCGGCAGGGGAGCCCGGCAGGATGACAAGCTCACAGTCCAGACATAAATTTCTGACTGGCTCCATGTTGCCTGGAGTCATTCTAAGACTCCTTTATGACAAAAGGGAAAATCTGATCAAACTTGGTAGAAAGATAAAAAAAAAAAAAACTTAAATGGCAGCAGGAAGGGAAAAAAAAAGAAGAAGAATAGAGGTGACAAGAGAGGAGAAAATCTGAGAACAAAAGTGGCAGGAAGGTGAGAGTAAGGTGTCAGGGGAAAGATCATCAAGAAGTTGTCTCAGAAAATAGGCCAAACAAGGAGGGCAATCGATCACAAGCAGAGAAATTTCCCAATACAAAAGCTCTCATTACTAAGACAAATCTTTTCATGATCCTATTTCTTATCATTTTCGGCAAGAATCCAGCCCCCAGGGAATATGCTTCAACATTAAACTGTAACTGCGGGCTCCCCCCTCCACGGCCCCCTGACTAGGAAGCAAGGATGGGTCCCAGGATATCACGCAGTTGGATGAGAGGAGGAATCCTGAGACACAGATGGGATGTAGCATCTGGGAAGAGAACAGGGAGGGTGACACATACAGTTGACCCTGGAATGCAGGGGTTGGAGGAATGGAACCCCCACACAGTCAAAAATCCATGTACAACTCTTGACTCCCCCAAAACTTAACTACTCATAGTCTACTGTGGACC
>NW_012141858.1:896445-903678 GCF_000956105.1 Propithecus coquereli
GTTTCCTAACAGGCCACAGACCAGTACCGGGCTGCGGCCCAGGGCTTGGGGACTGCAGAGCTAGAGAAAAGAAAATGTTATTTAAAAAATCATAAAGAAAAGAAAATATATTTACTATTCATTAAGTGGAAGCGGATCATCATAAGGGTCTTCATCCCCATCATCTTCACATTGAGTAGGCTGGGGAGGAGGAAGAGGAGGGGCTGGTCTTGCTGCCTCGGGGGTGGCAGAGGCCGAGGAAACTGTGTATAAGTGGACCCACGCAATTCAAACCCATGTTGTTCAAGGGTCAACTGTAGTTTAAATATGTGAATTGATGCTTATCTGGTGCTAAAAGTCCTTGGGAAAAAATATTCCATCAAAATTTTACAGAGATGCCGGGAAAGAATTTTGCTCAGTAAAGTGGTATCATAAAGATGCATTGGACCTAGACAAGATTCATTATGGCATGTTCTGGAAAAGAATTCTTCTAACTGAATATATATCCATGCTTGCTTTGCAAGCTTTTTTTTTTTTAATTGTGTTAAAACATATCCTAACATTCACTGGGCTATGTAGACTGACAACTATTCATCAGGGGTTTTTAAATACAGCTGCAAAGCGGCAGAGAGGACTAATGTTCGAGGAGTTGGCGATGACCACGTGTGTACCTGGGTGGGTTAAATAAAGCATGGGCTAACCACGGGTCAGTGTCCTTTCCCTTGAGACAAGGAGGTTACTCGGTTGCACAAGAGGCTTGTTTGCTTAGGTTGCAGTTCCCTGTGATCGACTACCTTCTTCTTTCTAGGTTCTACAAATTGTCCTCTATTTCATCTCTAGTGATTCCCAGGGTGCTCTCAGTGTCTTTCACATACTCACCTCCGAAAATCACCTCATCACTCTCATCTCTCTAGTGTTTCCAGCACAGCTTCTATTCCCTTTCCTCTCCCTTCAACTCACTATCCCTTTGAGATTATTTTTAAAAGTTAACAATATTGCCACATCTCTTTGCTCTATCTTGGACCTGTTTCTTGATCCTTTTCTTTTGTCCAATTCTTCCACAAATATTTAATAATTGCCCACCATGTACGTGCCAGGTGTCACGTTAAGCATTCAGGATGCCACAGAAAGATGGCAGACTGATATCATCCCTCATGAAGGTTAGATTCTAATTGACAAGGCAGACATTAAACAGGCATTAGCTAAGACAGCTGTGATAACGCACTAACAAGGGAAGGGCGGGGTGCAAAGAGAGCATCTACCAACAGGAGCTTGCTAGATGAAAGGCATCAGGCATCAGGATGAAAGGCATTCTTCACATGGGAAGAAACGTAGAAGGGAAGGGAAGTGGAGGAATTCATTTCTGGTGCCCTGGCCCCCCCAGCTGGAGGGAAGGCCTCAAGGCAGAGAAGCGCAGGTGTTTGAAGATTGGGAAGAAGTGGAGAAGGGGTTGGAATGGGAGAACCTGGTAAGTTTTGTAAAGGTTTCATGTCTCATTCAAAGACTGTTGTGAAACCAGCGGAGGATTTTAAGCAGGAAAAAGAGGGAAGGTCCACTCTATGTTTTAAGGAAGAGCACTCCTATGATATGAAGCAGATGGGTTCGAAGGAGCAGGAGGGGACACAGGGGCTAGCAGGCCGCAGTAACAGTCCAGGGGAGAGACGGTGGGAGCTCACACTAGCGTGCTGGCCGTGAGGAGGAACAGAAGTGGGTGGGAGCAAGAGATGTTGATGTGGAGAACGAAAGTGGCTAACCATGCCCTTGATGTTCTCCTAGTGCGGCGACATGAAGGTGCACATCTGTGCCTGGATGTAGCTCACCCTCCAAAGTCACCTCTCCACTTGTGCTAGAAACCCTCCCTCCCCAATTCCTCCTTTACACATTCAGTGTCCTTCTTTGATCCTTGGCCGGGAGAACCTTAGATATTTGACGTGATTAGTAAGTCAGTACGTTTTCCAGTGACTGTAAATGCTGGGTCTAAAATTTGCTTTGGTCATGATAAAATTCTGGACTAAAAGGATTATATTATTGAAGTCGTCAAAGAAGTACCTCGTCTACTGTAAGTCCTGCCAACAGGAGAACTAAGAGAGTAGATATTTATCCTTATTATTAACATCTACTGAGTACGTATAAATATGGCAGGTATTCTATTGACAGTTTGATGATCTAATTTAAACATCACGAGTTCCTATGAGGTGGATCCTATAATTTATCTCCATTTTACAGATGAGGAGATGAGGCTTAGAAAGGCAAAGTAATTTGCACAAAGTCACAACAAGTGTGTGGTGGAGCCAGCAGTCCGACTCTGCAACTGATTGACTTATTTGCTAAGGTAATACACATCTCACAAGAAGCAGCTTTTCTTCTGTGAAGGAATCTTTGTCTCTCACCCCATGCATCAGTTAAAGGCATTACTGAGACTTCCCAGTCTCATTGATAGCTGCATTTGTCAAACTGACTATTGAGATTATCATAACTTGACTACATCCCTATCTTTGTTCTCTTCCCCTAGAGAGGGGGGCTTTAATAATCCTCGACTCCATCCACTCTTTCCAGCCACAAACTTAGCCTCCTTTCAGGTTCTGGGACTCAGGCAAGAGAGGTTTAAGGAACAATACTGGGTGAGTATTGTTCCTTAAGGAAAAGTCAGCATCAAGCTAATCTTGCTACGAGTCTGCTGAGGCTCGGTCCTCCCCATCTTCCTTACATGTGAATTCTAGGCAATGGACTAGGAAGCTGAATCTCTCCCCAACTATCCAGCCCAGTATCCTTAGGACTGTGTCCTCCCTTTGTCAGCTCTCCCTTGCAAACTGGAGTCTTGCCATTTTCACCTAGGCTCTTCTGACAGATGCCCCTGATGGGAACTGAGTAGAGCCCTCAGATACTGCCACACCAAGAAGCCTGGTGGCGGGGCGTGGTCAGGCAGTCAGAGGTCCTTGTTGCTATGCCACATCTGTCAGGTCCTAATGTTGAATAGACATCTCTTTGTTGCCAAAATAACTGATTTTGTGTTCTGTCTGGCCTTCCTATTCCCACCTGCACCCTATAATGGAAAAGATCTAATCCCAGGTCAAGCCTCCCTCAGCTGGTTGTAGTCGTCTGCATTTAACTGGGTCGGGCTCAGCACTGCCAGTGCCCACGAGGCGTAAGTGATACAAATGTCAGTGTCAGCCTCAAGTAAGGGTCTTGACTTCAATGAAGGGATGTTAGCACTGCAGTCACTCCAGTTTCTCTCCCAGAATCTGAACTGTGGCCAGCAATAGTTTCTGGCTCCTGGCCCAGGCCACAGAAGGGTTGAAACTTGAGTTCTAATGCCAAGAGTGCTTTTAACTCATTAAAGATGTTAAAAGAAATCGTTAGCCTTCTGTTGATTTATCCTATTAGAAGAATATAGGGCCCAACTATAGAGAGGTAAATGAAGACTGTTTTCAGAATTGAAGTTATATCTGTAAGACCAGTTAATATTATGTATAATATTTATTATGCCAGACACCATGCTAAATGCCTCGGATAATCATCTCATTTAATCCTCACAACAATCCTTGAGTAGTTATTATGATTATTTAAATGTTATATTTGAGAAAAATTAGGCTTAGAGAGAGGAAGTAAGTGTGATCACAGAGCTAGGACACGATGGAGCTAGGAGACAACCAAGGGCCTCCTTCTCAACCTTCAGTGGAAGAATTCACATTTGCTCTTGGCACAGCCAGATGCTTATGTGCTATGCACACATGTGTTTTAAATGTATGCAAATATAATTTTCAAACTTAGAAATGCAATTAAAGAAAAAAAAAAAGTCCAATTTGTCCAAGCCTTCTCAGATCTATGAGAAAAGGGGTTGGTTGTGAAGAACAACACTCAGAAAAAAGCTCCCCTCTCTTCCACAAGTGTTCCCAGTTCTCTTTTTCCAAAGATGCAACATCTATCCCTACTAATAAGAATAAAAAGAATTATTCTGAATCAATTTATTCTCTTAGGTGCTTTTTGTGTAGTGTATCTATCAATAATGAAAATTTGCTGGGAGTTCTTAAGAGTACTTAAAAACTCTTTATTTCAGAGGATTGTCTCCAGGGCCCGTCCATAAAAATAACTCTCCAATTATGCTGTGCATTCTCTTTACTCATATCTACCTCCTATTTTAAAAATAAAATTTCCAAAATAGATAAAACAGCTACCTATAAAAAAATTAACCAACTCACAGGCAAAACGTGAGGAGAAAGTAAAATCGGCAAACAGAAAGTTAACTTGCCACGGAAATGGAAGAGAGTCACACCCACGTGGTGCAGGGCTAGACCAGCACCATCCAGTGGAAACACGATGTGCGCCACCTAAGTAATTTTAAATGTTCTGTAGTCGCATTTTAAAGAAATAAGAAAACAAAGTGAAATTAATTTTACTAACATTTTATTTAACCCAACATATTAAAAATTTCCATTTCCACATGTAATCAATCTAAAAGTTACTTAATAATAAGATATTTTCTATTTGGGGAGTGCTAAGAGTTGGAATCTAGCATGGATTTTGCACTTACAGCACATCTTAATTTGGACAGCCACGTTTTAAGTGCTCTACAGCCACACAAAGCCGGTGGCTATGGTATTAGCATAGCACTAGACCATCACAGATCTGTGAATATTCTTCAAGTTTCTAGAACATCATGGCTTCCCATCTTCAAAAAATAGCTAGCCCTTTCCTCATCCTTTTCTTTGCCTGGCACTTTTCAGTGTTTCCCATCCTCTCTACCAATTCTTCACTGAATTCATACTAGAGAAAAGAATGTTCTGTCAACAGATCATAATACTGAAGTATAGAATTATACACCATTATACCTTTTCTTCTCTGCTTTATACTGTTATCTAGGTTATATCCTTGTCTTGTTTTATTTCATTTTCATACCTCTGCCTTTGATTTATAAGGGCTGCCAAATTTTCAAAGGTTTACTACTGAAAACTCCATAAAGGGTTTCCTCGGTGAGGTCGGTCTGTCTTTCTGACATTAACTGTTCTGTTCTATTTGCATTTTTTACTGGAAGCCTCAACTCATCTTTTCTTTCAAAGAAATTGGGATAGTTGTTACAAATGGATTACTAGTAGAACAGTTTTCTTAGGAAAAACAGAGAAAGAGAGAGAGAGAGAGAGAAAGTAAGAAACTGATACCAGACAGAAACGTTTGCTTGTAATCGTGAAGGAACCAGTGTAAGTTGCCAAAAGGAGCCATGCTGCCCAGAAGGGCATCCCGACAAGACGACCAGCTCCCTGGAAGTACAATGTATTATTGCAGGAAGGTGATTAGAAAGTCAAGTAAAAACAATCACAGCATTTTCAGGATCGTCCTGAAGAAAAGTTAATTGGAAAGCAAGTACTAAACAGATTTACACTATTTGGATGAGAAGGATCCGTGGCCATGTCTGGTGTATCACAACTGTACACATTTACTCAGAAAAATGTCAAATAGATTGCATTGTAAAGTTGCTTCAAGTGAGAGAAGGGGAAACAGAAAATAGTAACATTTGAGGAAATGGCTGCTATTTCCCCAGATGATAATATGAAATTGCACGCTGAGAGAAGAAAAGGGCAAAGGAAACATTATGAGGCAATAAAAAATAAAGAGAGAATGTTAGCCAAATTTATTATCTATATTTTGACAATTAAAAATAATAGTCCTGGAGCGGTGGCTCATGCCTGTAATCCTAGTACTTTGGGAGGCAGAGGTGGGAGGATGGCTTGAGGCCAGGAGTTTGAGACCAGCCTGAGCAAGAGTGAGATCCTGTCTCTATAAAAAATAGAAAACTTAGCCAGGCATGGTGGTGCATACCTGTAGTCCCAGCTACTTGGGAGGCTTAGGCAGGAGGATTGCTTAAGCTCAGGAGTTTGAGGTTGCAGTGAGCTAGGCCAACACCACTGCGCTCTAGCCCCAGTGAGAAAGCAAGACCTTGTCTCAAGAAAAAAAAAAATAATAATAATAGTTAATTAAAGGCAGTTAATGAGTAGCAAAAGTAGGAGGTAAAATAGTCAATGTAAGAATTAAATTTGTATTGAAAAAAAGAGCAGTATATACCTTTCTGTCATCAGAATAGTTAACATATAGATGATAAAGAAACTTTTCAATGTGCCACAATACCAGCACCCTTTTCTGATTGGACTTTGCAAATAAATAGGCCCATAAGAGATGTCTACTTCTCAAGGCAAATAAGTAGCCCTCAAAGCCTCATTGTAACAATGACAATAGACACAAAAAAGAAATGAAGAAGAGAACCATTCTGAAGCATTCACCTAATATCCATCCCAGGGCTTAGCATAATACCTGCCATGTAGCAGGTACTCATTAAATATTTGTTGAAAAGACTTTCAGGGAATAGCTCCAGCTGCAGCTTACTAGTAGGCATATGTCTATCCCCAAATATGTTGGGGTAGAAAAAATGTTGAGAACCACTGGGCTAGTGGCAACTTCCCCAGAAGTGGAGGGGTTAAGTCTGGGGGGCAGCAACAGTGAGTCTTTCAATTATCTGAGCTGGTGGAGTGACCAAGGGCACTTTATTATGAATCCCAAACAGAGTAGGAATAATGAGGAGGAACCTCGTCAGAAGCCAAGGGACACCTGATTCAACTAGACCCATAGATCAGGGGCCAGGGACCTGGAAGAAGTCAACATGGCAGCCAGTGTAGAACAGTGACCATACTTTTCATGGGGCAAATTGAGTAAACGATTTCCATAATGTAAATATGCTTTTTGGGGGGCTGTACACTTGACCTTTGCAAGGATCCTGTTCTGCAGTGTCTAGGATGTTGTACAAACCCCCAAAGCATGGGATAACAAGGAGGAGAAGAAGTTAACATTATGCAGTGAAATCAGACATAGCAACTGGTGGTAAAATTAGTGTGCCAATAAATTAATCAATCTTCTATTAAAAATCATCAGTTTTCTTGTGGATTACCACAAGGGCCACAGCTATGGAATGACTAAAATCTTTGTAGAGGACCTTTCCTCCATGACATGTTTAAGAGGAAAGAGGTAAATTCTCATTGACAGTAGTTTCTCCACCTTCCACTCAAAACTACAGACCCTGTAGCTATATAGAATTCCTTGTCCTTACCTATGGAAATAATGATTTGTTTTTCAGGTTCCTTTTCCATTGCTTCCTACGTCATAATTAAAATATTATCTTCTCACCATCAAATTGGTATTAACCGATCAACACATAAATGCACATATAAGAATAACATCTATTGGATGTTGGGCAGGGAGGAGGGGGAG
>NW_012141858.1:903888-970231 GCF_000956105.1 Propithecus coquereli
ATGCTCTCCAGAGACCACCTAGCTCTCATTCTTCCAAGGAGTGGCAGTGGAAAGTTACCAAAGACAATAGTATAATAAATTAATAAACAAATGAATATATTCATAAATATATTAAATATGAAAGATATTAAACACTGCCTAAAACTAATCTCCCTTATTTTCCCCTTTCCCCTTCACTTTCTCACCAGTACATTTGTCAAGAGTCCTCTATTCCTAAAAGCACAGGTCCATTCCTGTAAGAATAGCCTTTCCCTTCTCCTTCATACCTTCTCTAGTCATTAAATTCTTTCTGCAATTCCTAGCCTACCCCTTGCTGGGTACCGACACTTGAGAGATAATAAAAAGCACAGTGCCCCGTTCCTCCTACACAGATACTTTGCTGAGTTCCTGGTTCCTCTTGCTCCAGGACTCCTCAGCTGTGTTCCTGCTGTCTGGTCTGTCTTCCTGCATTTGGGTCCTACTGTGCATTCTGACCTCTAAGATTTGTCTGAATGAGAGTCCCTGATTGTGAAGCAGTCTCCTCTGGACTGCTCAACCCATTGCAGACCTCCAGCTCCATGTTAACCCTTCATCACCAGATCCCCCAGAGGCCTGGCCCACCATGCTGTGCATTTCCTGCTCTACACGTTGGCCCAGCCACTGGTGTTTCAGTCTCCACACCTCATTCTGTGTATGCAACCCAGCACCATCCAGCCTCTGATACTATCTAAAGGTTATTTTTCTTCATCCTTTGAATAACTCATCTATCATAATTTAGTTTTATACACAGAAATTGTACCCAATTATATTATAGACAGTTCTATTAATACTGCTGACATTTACTAAATGCGTAGTAGTGCATGGCTATGTTATCTTTCACCAGCAGGAAATTAATGAATTGGGCTTCTGGTTTTAACAGTCATTCTGGTCCTATAAAAGGCAAAAGTAGGAGGCATTGTATTGCAGGACCCACTTTAATGTCGGGGACAAAACATTTTATGCATCAACTGACGGCCATAACTGAAAGGCTCTCTCCACCACATGAGGTCCATAGATAGCAACCCACATCACAACTTCTATTGCTCCTTGGTGGCAAAACTGCCAAATTACCTCTATAGGAACTCAGACTACAACATATATAAACTACTCAGTAAAAAGGATTTCAGCTTTACAGAATCGGTATTCAGGGGTGGTCAGTAAAACCCTGCAGAAAATATACAAATGACTTATACATAATTCATACAGAGAACAGAAAGACCTCATTGCTTCGGCCAAGACTGTAGATGGATCAAAGCAAAGAGAGACAAGTTTCGTAGTAACTTAGGAATCATACAGAGTAAATAATAAAGAAGAACAGGCTGATCCATATGGGTAGTCATTCATTCAGCATTTACTCTATGCCTGGTAGGTCCCAGATATTGCACTAGGAGTTCTAAAAATAAAAAAGATAATGTTTTTCTTCTTGAGGAGTTCACATCCCAGTGGATAAAACAAATGCATAAATAAAAGATTGCAATAGATGGTAAGTGCTGTAGTGGAATTATGCAAAGCACTTAAGAGGGCAGAGAGAAATGACCAACTTCATGGAGCACGAGGAAGTACCCTTTGAGTAACAGCATAAAAAGAAGTAAGACTTGACATACAGAGAGATAGGGACAGGGACATTTCAAAGTGTAAGAGAAGGTTGGAAACACCAAAGGAAAGAGGTATAGATAAAAAGTGCACTGAAAAAAGACATTTTAAAAGCAGGACACAGAGGCATCCCAGAAGCCACTAGGGGAGAGACACTCAGTGATCAGAGTGTAGTCCACAGGGTCGTAAGTGGCAAAGCTTGGTCAGTGAAGTGCACGGCCCCATCATCCAACAACACCCATTCAGAGACGGGTGGTACTTTGGCTGCTGTGGAGCATACTGAAAGCTTAAAATTGAAAAGGGATAAGTTTATTGGCTTGAAGTTAGTTCTCAAAGATATGAGCTTAGGATATTTCACAAATAAACATCATTTGAAGGCCCCGTCCAGCCATAACAAAAGGCAAATTTTGCACTGGCAGGATTTGCTGCCTGTCACATCTATTGAAGGCAAAAATAGAGAAGAGGGAAGGAAGTAGATTAGAGGTCTTGTTGTTTGAGAAATAAAATAAAGCTGCTGAACTTACTGAGAAAAGAAGTCAGAAGAGAACACCTCTGTAAGAAGAGATAAAAGAAAATGTAGAAATGGAAGAACATCTGAAAAGTCACTTACTTCCATTACTTCTTCATGGACACACTGGGCATTTTATGGCCTTTGCTACTGCAAATGAGGTTCTCAGACCAGCAGCACTGACATCCCCTGGATGCTTGTGAGAAATGTAGGATCTTAGGCTATACTTCAGACCTATTGAGTCAGGATCTGTAGTTCATTATGATCGTGACAAGAATCACATGCACACTGACGTTTGAGAAGCACTGTTCTACAGAACTGGGGAAAGTGTCCATGCTACAAAAAAGAGCAAGGAAGCTGTTGCTAAGGCATTGTGTAGGGACATGCCCTTCTCCACCTTTGGTATCCTCTTGTTGCTCTCTCACTTGAAATCCTGCTGCTGCCAGATGCTTCCCTGAATGCCTCAGAATACCTACATTGCCTACATGCCTACATCACTGTGACTGAGCTTAGTTAGGTACTAAGAAGAAAAGAATATGATTATCTCATTTAAAAAATATCTTCTGCACTAAGGTGTAAAAGGCTGATTGGATTAACATTCCCAGCAAGCACTGACATTTTAAAGGAATTTGTTAATCCAAATGGATTTCTAATTGACAGTTTACAGGAAAGAGTTATTTTTCAGCTGGGATGGCTTCCAGGTATCTGTTGTCCCTGCCCACTACAGACTACTGTTAGCAGAACAATAAATTATTAGAATCCACTTATGAGCCAAATGGTGTTATAATAAATTAAACCATATTCATCTGAGTTATGGCAATAATGGTGATGATAGCTTGAGCCAACTAGCTAAGATTAAATTACATATTATGATAGAAAAAGCATAAATAGATAGAACAGTGTTGGATTTAGGATTAGAAAAACTGGAAGAGTCCATTTAGTTGGATGTACAAAAGAAGTGAACTGAGAAGGCAATGAACATATTATATACTCTACACTAAAAAATAAACTATAAGATGATCGCTAGAAACAAGGGATTTTAAAAAGTGAGTAAACAAAAGTTATATCCAGATTACTTGGCTGCATATACTACTTAAAAATTGGAAACTAGGTTAAAAAAAAAAGATATCAGGCCAGGCGCGGTGGCTCACGCCTGTAATCCTAGCACTCTGGGAGGCCGAGGCGGGCGGATTGTTTGAGCTCAGGAGTTCGAAACCAGCCTGAGCAAGAGTGAGACCCCGTCTCTACTAAAATTACAAAGAAATTAATTGGACAACTAAAACTATATAGAAAAAATTAGCCGTGCATGGTGGCGCATGCCTGTAGTCCCAGCTACTTGGGAGGCTGAGGCAGTAGGATTGCTTGAGCCCAGGAGTTTGAGGTTGCTGTGAGCTAGGCTAACGCCACAGCACTCACTCTAGCCAGGGCAACAGAGTAAGACTCTGTCTCAAAAAAAAACAAAAAGATATCAAACAAAGGTATTTCTAACTTGAATAAGAACCATAGCATTACTGCCCACACAATCTAAGAGGCAATTCTGTCCATGAAAAGAATGTCTTTCAGTAGAAGCTTCTAAAATCAAGCAAACACACATTAACAGAGACCCAAAATTTAAATCACCTTTGATAAACATGAAGTAAAAGAAGCATTTCTTTCTATGCTTTCTTATTGGATGACTAACAGATAAGTAAAGCTTAAGATAAAAATGAAACAGTTTCAAAAGGAATTTTATTTCAGGTTAATAGAGAATGGAAAATTGGGCAGGAGAGCACATAAAGTAAGAAAAGCTATACAGGGATAAGTCTGTGTGCAGATTTAAGCAGAAGCTTATATACAGCAAGAGCTAAAGTATTTAACCTTTCTGAGACTTGGTCTCTTAATCTGCAAAATGGGTTTAGCAATATCTACTTTTTTTTCAGGATTGTTTTGAGGACTCCATGAAAAATGCAGAATGTCTGGCTCAATAACAATAAATATTTGGTCTTTTGTTTA
The DNA here is from genome assembly GCF_000956105.1 of Propithecus coquereli. Taxonomy (NCBI): domain Eukaryota; kingdom Metazoa; phylum Chordata; class Mammalia; order Primates; family Indriidae; genus Propithecus; species Propithecus coquereli. Next base: position 908,000 of record NW_012141858.1, read on the forward strand.
ACTCCACAGAGAAAAAAAGATATGTTAGAATAATACTTTGAATACAATAAGCTATAATTCACATTTAATAGTTCAAAGTTATAAAAGAGAGAGTGAAAGGATAAGATATTTATGTATAAGTCTACATATGTGAAAATAAAATTATAAATGTCTATATAAATATATACTCACTTATTGGTGGTACATACATGTATAGGTATTTCTTTCTTTTTTTTCATCCTGCATTCTTATTCTAGAACTTCACTACGGTTCTAAGCCATCAATATCCATTACTTGTATGAGGACTCTAGAGCCTGGCTGCAGGTCCTGGCATCATCACCATATAGAATTGGACAATCTTAGAAGTCATATTTAACTCCCTGTGGCTCATCCGTAAAATAAGACTAAGAGTAATCCCTGCAGCTCACATTTCCCATGGTATTTATTCTTGCCTCGTTGCCTTTTAACTTTCACTACTTAACTGGCAGCGGCACATTCCTTCATCACCTGGTGTCAAAGCCAAGTGTCCTAAGTTCCATCATTACCCAACCCCAACCTGTACTGAGAACACCGCATGTGTCTAGCAGCCTTAGAATGTGGTTTACGGATTTAGAGAGACTTAAGGTCCAATTCCGTTTTTGTTGTGCAGAAAATTAAAGCTGCTAGACACTTCACAATGATGAGCGTCCAGCCCTGAAAGTACGAATGGTCTAACTAATTCTTGGCTGTGTGGCTTTTCCATCTTTTTTTTCTTATCCAGATGCTCCTCGATCTATGTTCTGTTTGCTACTACCATTTTTAAAGTAATTTTTTAAATAACCAGGATAAAGCATGCATTCTATAAAATATTTGTAATAAACTTAATTATATCCATCCCCAGAGGTAACCATTCTTACAGACTTTATAAGTATAAACCTCGGACTTTTCACTGTAAACACACGATAGATAGATGGATAGATAGATAGAGCACTACTATAACCCTAAGAAGGAATAACACTTAGCAGACACCTAATAAGCATTTGTTGAGTAAATGAATTAATATGCTAACTGCATCAGAGGCTGCTCTGATTGCCCACCAATATTCATTCCTATCGTCCACTCCTCTTTTGCAGAACCCCTGATTTTAGTTGGGTATATTCATTATAATCTTTTAATTAGTACGTTGTCTCCCTCATTAGAATGTGAGCTACTCAAGAACAAAAACTATGTCTCATTCAATCTCATTTTCATTATTCCTAACACAATCTCTGGCATCTATTAGGCATAGAATAAATATTGAATTGATGGTACCATTTATTGATCCGTATTGTTTACTCAGTATAATTTATTTAAAAAACCAGCTCAGTTCTCAATAGCTCTTACCTTATCATTCACTCCAGATAACTTGCCTTTTCGTAGTTGTGTATTAGGCAATGGCTCATCTTTGAGCAAACTCATGAGGCTATTTCTGCTCTCTAAACGAGTTTTCTATAAGTAATTTGTATATTTTCTGTTGTGTTTTACGGACTCTTCTTAAACGTTGATTTTGTAAAACTGTAATCCATTTTACTAACTGGTATAGTACATAGACTTCCTATGGAGGTAATCTGGCAGTTCTGCCACCTGGGAGTAAGTGAGGATGACTTCACTTCCCAGCCTCCACTGAAGCAACCAGATCCGAGCAGAATTGATGTGCGCATCCTCTGGATGTCCCTCCCCTCCTCTTTCACCCTTTGTGTTGACCGGAATGCAGGTATGATGGTGCTGAGGCATCTGAGATAAAGCAAATGCCCTGGGGATGACAGAGCAGCAGGAGAGAGGGAGCCTGGGTCTGTGTCCCTGTGGACTGCTTGTGTCCACATGGCTACATGAGACAGAAATAAATTTCTATCTTAATTAATAACTGGTATAAGAGCAGATTATTTCATCTCATACTGGTCTCATTTCTCAGGCTGCAAACCAAGTGCCAGTAGAGGTACCCTATACTCATTCCGCTACCTCTACAAAGTCAGCCCCAACAAACTGGAGACAATGCATTGCAGTTTACTTATGTCTAGAGTGTATGCCATAGGTTAAGTCCGTGCCTTTTTCTTCTCTCCCAACGGCTAGAGATTATATTAGCTTACTTCCCTTTGCCCAGTACTGTCAGGTGAATCCCACCTGTCAAGCACTTGGGTTTTGGGAGACTTTTACAACATCCATGGCATGAGTTAAGGAACAGGCTTTATTAGGAAAATTTATATGAGCCAAGGGTCACCTTGATCCTTTCGTCATCCCACAGAGAAGTGTGCTGGAGCAGGGTGCTGCTGTTGCTGCAGTTTGAGTCTGAGTTCCAGTGGAGAAATCGCTCTCTTCCGTGTGCCCCCATTTTATAGGTTAAGCCTGAAAGCAGCTTTGTCAGTGCTTAATGCCAGGCAGCCTCAATGTAGGGTGCAAGCTGTTTACATGAACTGTCAGAGAAAGCCAAGCACCTGGATGCTTTAGTCTAGCTGTCAAGGGGAGGAAGTCACAGGTCCTGTAGCAAACTGAGCTCAGGCAAAACCTCAGACACTGGGAGAAGGAGGCACCCATCCTCCTCTACCTTGCCCCAGCTGGCTTATTCCAATCAACCCAGAGGCAACAGGGTCAATCCAGGTTTGACACTCTGCACAGTTCTAAGGACATATAGCTGCTTTTGCACAACAACTTTAAATAAGTCTGCGAAATCAGAACAGAGTGCCAAAATATCTACAGATCATAAAGAGAATATAACCCTAAAACCAGTCTTAAATGATACATTCTGACAGCATTCTAGAGTTTCATAGAATAAGCAAGACTTGTGAAATAGGAGTTAAGTCACCAAACTACAAATATCAAAGAGAATTTAAAATAAATTCTTTACATGTGATCATTAAAACAGCATAGGCAATGAACAGGAATTCATCTCCTAAAGTAATAGGAAGATTGATTTAAACCAATAAAGACTAAAATATTCTAAGGTTGCTATAACTTTATTCTCTTTCATCTTCATATATTTATTATAGTAGTCTACTTTTGGGAGGATAGCATCGATTTTTTTTAAAAAAAATGTTTTAAGTTAAAATAAAATTACTGTCCAAGTGAGAAACTGAGAAAGAATTATAGATGTAGCTTGTGGAACTCTCCAGAGTTCTTATTATTAGACCTTAAGGTAGGAACACTGGAGTGGCTGCCCCCAACAGTATTTTACATTCCATCATTGAACAATTTTATCTCCATCAGCACTGAATGTAACAGAGAGGAAAAGGAGAATAGAAGAATAAAAGATTAAGAAAACTAAAGCACAGTGAGGCATGTGGGGAGTAGGGAAGCTAAGAGGATGTTCAAAGTATGGGCAGAAATAACCAGTATAATTGGGAAGCTATTATCTCTCCCCATGTTTTGCATTCTGTACCCACCCCACCCCCAATCTAGTGCACACACTTTAGAAATTAAGGGTAAAAAATATTAAGGATTGTTTCTTCCAGAAGCATAGGGTAGAGCTCAGGGCGCAACGACTGAATGCTTTGCTTAGTGTATTTCAGTCCTAACCTGGCCCCGAAGTCACCTCCTCCATGAAGCCTTCTCTCTCCACTGGTGTGAACCCCTGAAGGACAGGAGTTAGGTCTGCTCCTTGGTATTCACGCCTGGCTCTTAGGCAGATCTCTACGAATGAGTATTGAATTAAATAGGAATATAGATTTAGGGTGGTGCTTTCATTAACCCCAATGAGCAACATTTCACAATTTGTTTAGTTAAAATAAATAGATTTAGATTTTATACCAAATTTATCTCACTGGTAAACTTGGCAAATTTGCTTTTAAGTTTCACATATAATCTGAAAGTGCTGACAACATGTGTCACGGATTTAATGTCTACATTATGATTCAATGGTGAGAAGTGAAATCTAAAGTGACTTATATAACCCTGCTGCAATTTCAAATAAAAGCAAAGCACAGAGCCGTAATGAGTAACTATCAACAAGGTAGGCATGTCACAAATCCAAGAGAACAGCGCGATAGGCACGGAGAGAGAGAATACTAGATTATCATTCTTACTGGCAGGCCCTCAATTTTTTCAACAAATCACTAATGGAAATGCTTCTTGTAGAGAGGAAATATTTATCCATATTATAAACCATAACAAATTCTGGTGTAACAATTTATTACAGTTATAAGCTTCCATTTAAGACACGACAGACACTATGGTTATAAGGACCATAGCGCCGAATGAATGAGGTGTCAAGCATTTTTATCAAACACCTGCATAGACCTCCAATGGAGAGTTCCATTAATCGACTGTTTTCTGGGAGACTAAATTCACATGTATATTTTAAATGTTTTCCAGTTTGAAGCAGAAAATGACATTTTGTTTTACAGTAAATTAAACCAAACATATTCTGATACAGGGCTGAATAGAGTATTCCCCCAAATACTATATTTTCCAAGGACAGTCATGCATACTGTTTAATTCAGACCTTAAATAACTAGAGAAAAAGGAACATTATTATGTCCAACTCAAAACCTTGTACCTATAGGCAATTAACATATGTGATTTGATGACATAATACAGATATCCCTTAGTTGCTGGTCAGTATAAACTGAATTATTTAGATACAGCACCATGGGCTAGTGGCATTGCCTTCTCATACCTATTTAAATAAAAGCCATTTCTGTGACACTATTATTTAAACTACCAGCTAATTAATTAAACACTGACTACCTTTGTGCCTCAGTGTCTAGAGAAACTATAGGGAAATACATAAAGTGTAAATGCAACCCTTACCTTCAAGATGATAATCTTACTGAAAAAATAAAACTCGAATTTTTTTAAGTTACATTATCAAATTATAATGCCACGGATTTAAAGTAATAAATATAAGATGTATTTCAAAAATAAATTTCAGCCAAGCAAATCAGTCAGTTGACAGTTACTGATAATGTTAAAACAACAATGGAGAACTATAGCTCTCACACTAGTAGAAACTTCTCAGTAAGCTTTTTAAGATCTTTTATAATCTAGCCCTGAACTACCTTCCTAGTCTTACTTCTCTTTGATGCCCCCTGCCCACCATGCTGTGCACTCTAGCCAAAATAGAATATCCCTCCGCTTCCCAAACTCTTCCATGCTGTTATCTTCTACTTATATTGCTATCCAACCCTACTTCTCCATGTAAAATAATCTCATAGAGCAAGATTACTAGAATTTACTAATATCTGTGTTCTCTTCTATTTGGGCATACAGCTAAAATACATTTTCCAATCTCTCTTGGATTTACATGTGGCTATGTGTATGAATCCCTGAAAATGGAATGGGAATGGAAGTAATGGGGCCACTTCTTGATTTCCATCTGTAGATGTCTTATTCCAAGATCTGGAAGATGGCAAAGCAGCAGTGGGAAGAATCCAAGGTCCCCAAATCACTCAGTGGTCACCACTGGTGACCTGCTGTGGGCAACTGACCTGTGACATGAGTGAGAAATAAATCACCTATTGTGTTACCCGACAGAGATTTTGGGAGTTTATCTGTTAGAGCAGCTGGCGTTACTTACGTTAATCAATAGGTCCTCTTAGCTTTCAGTCATAGATCAAAGTTTCCTCCTCTGCAAAGTCTTTTCCACCTCCTCAGGCAGAATTAATCACCCTTTTCATTGTGTTCCCAGTGCATTTATTATGTATATTTATTATTTATTGCTGTCTGAATCAGCTTGTGAGCTCCCTAAAGGTGAATCCTGAACACTTAGCCCACAGTAGATATTCAATGACTGACTGCTGAAAGTTGTTGAATGATTGATGGTATCTGAGGAAGTTGTATTAATTTAATAGAATGCTTATATATGAGTTTGATTTAGAACACAAGAGAAAACATTTTTCTTTTCTTTTTTATGGTTGGTAAGAAAACACTGCCATTGGATCCAGCAATGTATTCAACTTGTACTTGAATGCCATGAGTAAACAGTGTGCCCTTGGATAAACCCCGTTCATTTTTTCTTCCCCTTTCTGATGCTTAGTAATGTGAATCATCAAATCCAGCCACCATAAGTGCAACTCCTCTTACTCTGACTCTTAATAGCCCCTTAGGGCTTAAGTGACAACCTGCTGGTAAATAATTATGATCTGTTGTGATTTTTCAGAAGTTTTATTTTCCTTTTGACAAAAGAAAACAGACTGATGAATGCATACATTTGATATTCATTCAATAATAATCTAGCCACAAAGAATTAAAAAAAAGGTCTGCAAAACAAATGTTCACATAAAACTGAAACTATGCAAAGGTCCAATTTACAGTCTATAATGTCAAAAATTGAAGCAAAGCCCATACATTCCCAAGGAGTTCATGAGTATTATGTGCCCACTTCTCTCCCCAGGCTGCAGTACCACACTGCAGGGTTTCCTAGGGAGGAGAGAGGAATGGAGTGATCTCGCCTACACACTCACGCACGTGCACACTCACACACGTGCACACTCACGCACATGCACACACAGAATAAAATTGGATTAAGTCTCTGGTTTAAACAAGAGAGACAAAATATTCCATCTTGTGCAGCTTCTACAGGCCATCCCGACTCCTGGCAAGCACAGAGAGCTGTCCCTACACTGTCCACTCAAGGTATGGTTTCACAGAATCTGAGAGCACAATTTTTTCTAAACCACTGCCCTTCAGTCCTCAGGACTTATATATTCCAGAAGAAGAAAGGCTAATAATTGAATTTCTTGATTCTCAAACCAACATCAGCCTGAGGAAGGCCCCATCTTCATGCAGGGGAAATGAACACTAGAGGAGAGAAGTCATGGAGGGTGGAAAGCCCAGATACCCCTACAAATAACCCCACATCCCTGCATTCTGGGAAACCCATTTCCTCGAGTCTGCCTGCCTCGTTCTGACACCCTTTCATGTGACGGCTGTCATATGAATTTGAGAGCTATGATCAAAAATGCATTTCCCTACACAAAAAACTATGCCACCATGTATGAGGTGGCGGGCAAGTATAATTTTCACATTTTCTAAAATGCCATTATATTTAATTTTTTTTCTGATCCGACTTCCCAAAGATAGTGATGATTCTAGTAAAACAAAAGAAAGTGGGCCAAAAGAAAACGTAAGGGAACCTGTGATCTTTATCAGTAAGTTTTCCTATTTAAAAAAAGCCCGGAGTAGGAATTGAGAACACATTGTTACAGTGATGCTTGCTAATATTTAAAATATTAAAAAGCCTATGAAAAACCAAGCCTTTCATATTATTCAGAAATTTGAAATCTCTTACAACTGCTCTCATTGCAGTTATGTGATAAATAAGTAACTAGAGCTCACTTTACTGCCTGTTTAAAGACAAAGAGGACGAAGAATGAGGTGAACAATCTTAAAATCACACTCCATATCCAGCCAAGTCATAACCATATAGTAGTTTCTAGTACGAAGCACACTGACTTACAGCCAGGCCCTTATGTTGTTAAGAAAGAAAGGTAAGAGTACGGCGGCAATGATGTCGTTAGCACCAACAGGGGCAGTGGCGTGTATCAAACACAAATCTTACGCACATCTTCATATTCCCTTGGCCATGCTTCCTCACGCCTGGGGAGCTGAGTTGCTACCACCAGCATCACTTGCTCTGGGAATGCTGAGTGCTCTCTTGCGGCTGCCGCTGGGCAGCTAAACCTATCAGTTCCCCACCTGGAGTTTCTGGCTTCTCCCACCATTCATAGATCTGGGAGCTGGCACCTCACACAACTGCTGGAGAGGCCCAAGGCAACCTGAACTGTGGAATTAACTCACACCCAAGGGGTACACCATTACCTATGAGTGGGTGGGAGCAGCAGAGTAGATAAAATGCCCCGCCTGTCTCTTATTCACTATTCTGAAGCATGATTCTTTCTTCTAGTCTGCCCAGAAAAGTTCCACATGCCAAGTGAATACAGCTGCCAAGCAACTGGCTGTGTCCCTTGGTGGCCTTGCAAAGTGGTACCCAGCCTTAGAACCACAGCTTCCCATGGCTTTACTTCCTCCCTCGTCTCCCTCCCCAACCTTTTTAAAAATTGTGGTAAAAAAACACATGACAAAATTTGCCATCTTAACCACATTTAAGTGTACACTCCAGTAGCGTTAGGTATATTTACATTGTTGTGCAACAGACCTCTAGCACTTTCCCACCTTGGCAAAACTGAAACTTTTGGACATTGAACATTGAACATTTATCCCTATTTTCCTACCCCAGCCTCCAGTAACCACCTGTCTGCTTTCTGTTTCTATGAGTTTGACTACTACTGATACCTCACAAGAGTGGAATCATACGATATTTGTCTTTTTGTGACTCTCTTCCCTTTTTCCTCACCTCATTGACCTGGACTTGTATATCCTAAATCAAGTATTAGTACTTCAGTTTTTGCCTCAGGCTAGTCTCTAGAAAACTGTGGTTGGGACACAGTGTCTTGCGTAACTGAGAGTTAACTCATTGGAGCAGTAAGCTTCTCTCATGAAAATAGATCTTTGACTTGGATATTAGAACTAGTCTAGAAATTTGGATCATATAATAAAGTTTCATTTCATAAGAACCCTTTCCCTGATAAACACCTGGTTTTCACCTTGTAATTTTTTATTGTAGTTATTAAACCAGCAACAAGAACCTCAACAGTGGTGGGGGTGGGGGGGTGATAGTTCCAGTGGTGACGGCAGTGTGTTGGCCGTGGAGTTAGTTAACCTAGATCGAGCGATTTGAGCCAGGCACTGTGCATCATCTCATCTAACCCCGTCTATAATGATATAAGCCTCATTGTCACCAAATGATAACTGAGTTATCAAGGTTCACAATAACTTGTTTGAAGCCACAGAGTCAGTAAGTGGCAGAACCGAGGTTTGAACCTAAGTCTTTCTGCCCCCAGAGCCTTCCTGTTAACCACGTGTGTTATAGACAACTGCTTCTATCTCAAACAGGCAAGGCAATCTGAATCCTCCTCTGTGCCAGGAACTTTTCTAATTGCTTTACATGCACCTTTTGGTTGTTGTTAAATCCCTAACACAATTCTGTGAAATGAAAAAAACCTCACTGATGTATAAAAAATTTTCTATTATTTTTTCCCCAAACAAATCTCAGACGATAATAAAACTTTCCCATATATTTTATTATAGGAATAAAACAGAAAATTTATGAAATCTGTGAAAAAATAATGCATAATACATATTTGGAAAATGCAGTTAGTTTAGAAATATAAAAAATAAGAAATACTTCTGAAAGCAGAAGAGTATTGTGAAATTAATGGAGGACAAGAAGGCATGCACAATGAAGCTTACACACTATGAATATTCTGTACATCACAGTTTGATGTAGAGGTTATTTCAATGTTACTGCTATATTCTGTTAGCGAACATCTTTTTTTGCTCCCCAAAAGTAGCCTGGGGCACCTTTGTCTGTTTCTGTGACCCAGAATGTCAGAGAGGTAGCATAATTCGGTAAAAGCTCTGAGTGCTACACAACCCCCAAATTATCACCCAGGGTAAGAGAGCATGGTAACCACTCCAATGTCTTCAGATTTATTAGACCAGGCCCCTCGACTGACTCGGCAAAATGGTCTCTGCCTTCTTGCCTTTGTCCTTCACAAATGCCATCATGCATTTACTTTTATCTCATTCTTTCCGTTTGAACTCCCCACTTTACCCCTTGCTGTTTGACACCACTGTGACAGATCCTTACTTATACTTTGCCTTTCCTCTACCCTAAACATCACTATAGACAAATATTTCTTAAGCACAAATCATTTACCCACTCAAAAATTTCCATGGGTTCTCCCTTATGTCTTCCAAATCAAGTACACACATCTTCATCAGTCATGCAAGCCCACGCCTGCCACATGCTCCAGCCAGAGCTGGGTGCAGGTCTTCCACGAGGCCTTTTGCTCTACCCTGTTTCTGCATCTCTGTTTATCTTTCCTTTGGACCTAAACTGAAGCCCCCACCGCCTCACCTCCAAGCCTTACCAACCCTTCAGAGCCCTTCTCCAGTGGTCCAGACTCCACAAAGTCTTACCTTCTCCCTCAATGAAAGGTGATCTCCTCTGTTCTTTGATCCCCACCCACTGGGATGGGGCCTCTCCTATGATGCCCAATTAACTCCGCCACACTCTCTCCTGTTGAAAGCTTCTCAAGGACAGGTATGTCTTTGCTCTTCCTTTGGAGTCTAGCCCCCAGCAGGGCTCATTAAATATGTTTTTAATGGAAACAGAAACTTCAAAAGACAGCAATCACAAAAACTTTTGGTGTTAATAAGCTGAGTTTTTAAGGAATTCTAGAGCTAGATGCTCTAAACCCCAGATTCTTCAAGTCTGTGTTTCATTAAACAACTAAAGAAGAGAGGGGCCCAAACATGGGGCAACAAGGAGGAACATGGATTCTGTAGCCACACTGCCACATACTAGCTATGAGGTGACCCTGGACAGGTTACTTTCTCTCTGCCTCAGTTTCCTGACCTGTAAGACGAGGATAATTACATGACATACCCTACGAGTTGTTAGGAAAAATAAAGGAGTTAATATCTATATAGCACTTAGCTCAGTATCTGGTATATAATAAACTAAAATAATATTAAAACTGGGGCTCCATGTTTTTGCTCATGATAATCACATTCTATTTTTAGATATAGGCTTGTCTGAACTTGGAGAAACTTGTTGGTGATTTATACTTGCTCAGTATGAGCTTTACTTAGTATTAAATGTTAAAGCATACTATTCAACGAGGAGATTCTAGACTGCAGGCAATTTACCTGGCCTGGAAGAAGCTTTCTGATCCACGCCTGTGTCAACAGTTTCATTTCCCCTGGTCAGAGGAGGCTGTGAGGGCAGGAGCCCCAAACCCTGGTCAGAGGCGCTGACAGCCAAGAACACGGGGATGGAGTTTGAAGAATGTCTCAGTCTTTCTTTCTCTGTCTCATTTTCCTGCTACTTACTGTTAATACCCTTCCTATTTTCACCTTATTTTTAATTTCACCGTACGTGCTGTACAACTTACAATTTGTGGCTAAACATCTGCTTAAATTCTGTAGCAAATAGATGCAATGTTGGGTTCAATTCAATTCTCCAAATACTACTGGCACCATTCTGTGCTAGGCACTGTGCTTATGCTGGGAAATCTAAGAGAAATGAGGCAAGGCTCCTGCCCTCCAGGAACTCACATTTATTTAAAGGAGACATATGAAAACTCACAACTGAAGGTAATGTATTAAATGCCTTAATAGGAGCATATACAATGCGCAGTGGTTACACAGATTGATTCTGCCCTGGAGACTGGCTTTATTAAAACATTTAACAAATTAATAAGCCATACTGGTTGATTTTCATTTCATCATTCTCTACATTCTAACAAATTAATAAACAATACCGGTCGATTTCATTCCATCATTCTCTGTGTTTTATGTGATTTGTATAGGAGGCTGTTACCAGGGTCGTTGAGCTGACGTACAGAGAATAATCACTGATCGTCATGATCTTGGCACTCTGTTTGCAGAAGCCATTCTCACATAGTTTGTTCTGTTACTGCAAATGCAAATAAAAATGATACGAGATACTTTTTCTAAAAATTGTAGCTTCAAAATTGGATCTTTAGATCTCTACTGCTAAACTAATCCCTGCTGTCCTCAAAGCAAGGACCTGATGCTTTTGTTTCCCTTTGTGCTTCTACTATCAGATTTAGAATTTAACCCTCTAACTACAAAGGCCACTGCCTGTAGCTACAACTACTGGTGGTCCTCCAAATCAGCCACCCTGGTGACCTACTCTTTTCCAAGCTTCCCTCAAATCAGCTAGTCATTTGCAGGATTGAATTAGTGTTCCATCTAGCCTACCCTTGTTTAAGTTATCTAGTCCTTAGAAACAAGCTCCATCTCAGACATGTTTTCTATACAACATTATGAACTATTGGGCTGATCACAGTCAATGATAATTCCCCAGGATGCAGCTTGACAAGCAAAAAGAATGAAGGGGAAGAAAACTAGATGCTTGCCAGCATGACTGTTAAATGTCAGCTATTTTGGAGTTTATCCCCACATGAGATATTTCTTTTGTGCTGTGAGGACGATCACTGAAAACTCATGACAACATAATAAAGCCACGGAAGACAACCCCATCATTACTGCTGCAGGAAATAAAACACAGATTAATGTCACCAAAGCACATGTCAAGAGGGATAATGATGATGTATACAAATGAATCTTCTCATCCTGGACAAAGAACTTAAGTACCACCTAAAGCCGAATAATAATTATATACAAATCACCAATGACAATGCTATCTGCTAAGCATGTATTATTATGTTCACACATTTTCAAAGAGTTTGTTTTATATTTTTCTCTGAAAATTCTCCTAAAGTCTTCCCACTTGTATTCAAGTGACACAAATTACAAAGTGGTGCAGCAAGCACTCACATTGCCTAACAAGGCAAATGCAGCCTGCCATGGACAGCTCTGGGACATCATGCCTCCCCAGTACTACTCAATGTGCCAAAAGCAAGCTGTGAGCAAGAAAGCTGTGCAGCTGTGAACAAAAAAAGCAAGAGTGATGTGGACCGTGTGGAGAGGCCATTTGGCTGTCCAAATCAAAACTGGATATATAAACAATCATTTGGAAAAATAGGTTCCATTTGTGTTTCTGGCTACAGAAAAACTGGCGGGGGAGAGAAAAATAAGTGAGAAAGAATCAGAGGCCAATAGCTGACCAATATAAGGAATGCCAACTCTACTTTGAACACTAAAGATAGAAGGAGCTAGAATTCCTTTATCTTGGTTCTAGGCTACAGCCATCTCATTATTAATTAGTAACTTTAATGTGGTTTGACTACAGCATCTTCATATTCATACCAGCCAATTGTAACCCCAAGGTAACTCAAGGAAAGCATAATAAATGATAAAAGATTTTCTAATAGTTATTACTTTATTTATACTAAGATCTTTGACCAAAATTTAATTTAAGCTCAACTTTTTAGGGATGCGCTTTATTTCATAACAAGAAGTTCACACCTATAGTAAAGAGCAAATGAATGGATCACAATTACTGAGACCCCATCTATGATTTTCTAACCATGGATACATTTTTGAAGCCTTTATATTTATTAAAACCTGCTAAAATTCACAGTTATTTGAAATGATGAGGGGCGGAAAATGAGTTTGGGTTTTCTTTCTTTTTTTCTTATATTACTTACTGTTGAGATAAAATGTAACCAGGCACAAAGAGTATCACCTGAATTTGAGCAGAGCCCTCCATCTCTTGCCTGGTTTGTAAAGCCACTGCTGGGTTCTCCCACATGCGAAAAGGAGGGCAGCTTAAGCAGTTTATAAAATGTAACAATAACAACAATATTACTAACAACTAATAACTTATTTTGTGCTTCCTACGTTTCAGAGACTGCTCTAAGTGCTTTATGTGAATGAACACACCTAATCCTTACAAAACCTTACGAAGTAGCCATCATTACTATCTTTACTTGCTAGAGGAGGAAACCGAAGTATATATGAGGGTGGTCTGGAAAGTATCCAGTCATATAATATGAAAAATATATTAACAATGGCTGGAAACTTTCTGGACAGCCCTCATATGTTTACATTTTTTTCATAAAGAAGGTTACTTTCTTACAATTTCAATAGAGCATAGAAATAGAAAGAAGATGGTGTTCCTTATCTCACTAAATATGTACCCTTTACTGAAAGCACACTTGGTCATCCTCGATGAGGGACAGGCCCTTCACAGCCCGTTCACCTGTCTGGTGACGATATTTCCTAGACTCCAACACTCTTAAATTGAAAAATACCTCAGAGTCATTTAGGGCACTGTTCTACCCACTGCAGGAAGCATCCTTTTCGAATGGGCTCCTCGCCTTCATCTGAATACCGCCAGCCTATCTTGTGGATGGAGTGCTCCAGGTGTCAAAGTTCTCGTGTTTATTCATACTCATAACAATCTTTGAAATGATTCTTCTCTAGTCAACCAAAAATTTCTTCCTTGGCAGTGTTACCGTGCAAATGAAATAGTCAAGGGCAATGCCATCGTTTGTTGTTGTTTTTTTAACAGAGCTTAGCTAAAATCCAGAGTGTGATACAACAGACTTCCAAAAAAGGGAATGAAGGAGGCTGGTCGTCATCCGTGGGCTGGGATATCTAATCATCCTTCCTGGTGGTGGTCACCCTCTTCCTGCTTCAAACTCCCCAGTGGCTTCATCTGGCTTCTCCATGGTTGAACCTGCTGACTCCTAACATTGCCTTTGTGAAAACATACTGGAAATAAATAATATATAAAATTTATGTTGAGTGGGGAGCCCTTGATAAGTGAAGCTGAGGCATTTTTTTTCCTTTTATAAATGGTGGTGAAAATTTACTCCCCCCAGTCTATTTCAGTGAAAGAAGTATGCACTGGATTTGGAGGAAGACGAAGGAGGAGAAAGGGCGTGGGAGACAGGAGGAAGTGCGGAGCAGGATGAACAAGGAGGAGGAAATGACTGCAGAGACAGGATGTCCTTAGTTGAATATTGTGTGGGCAGAGCTGACCTTTAGAACTTTCAGACCACTCAAGACGGTTCTTCTGGTGCTACCATCCACCTTCTATGGTCTTTAGCCAGTGTTCTCCAGGACTCACTGCACTGTGACTCTTGGGTTTTTTTTTTCCCTTATGCTATGAAAACGTGCTCAGAGAAAACACCTGAAGCTCATCCACACTGAGATGGGAATGGCTGTTGGCAACTTGAAATATTAGCACCATCAAAAGTCTATCTTTCACAGGAATTAAAACATTAGAGGTCTGAAGTTCCAGGTCTTGAATTTCATATATCTACCAGAAAGTGGCAGAGATATTTGGGGAGTCAAAGGTCCTTTCCAGGACTAGCATCCGTTCCTAGGGCTCCCCTGGACTTGCTATAAAAGCGCATCAAGGTCTTTCAGATCTCTGCATGTGGCCTTTCTTCTGAGAAGGTGTCTGGCATTCCAGGCAGAGCCGTAAGTCCCTTCTTTGCTCCTTGCTGGCACACGACGCACACCCCTTCATTAAAGCATTTACTGTATCATACTTTAAGTTCGCACAACCGTGTCCCCCACCAGACTGGGAGCTCCTAGGGGGCTGGCATTGGTCTTCATCATCTTCACATTCTCAGCACTTTGTATCAGGCCTGCAGGGCCAAGAACTCCCTGCACATGTCTGCCCTGTGAGGAATCACACACGCTGGGAATAGCTCTACATGGGCAGTCTCGCGGTTAGGGAGGTGCAGCAACAGTACAGTGGAGAAATGGAATAACACCTTTTTAATACTGGCCTTCAATTTAACAAAAATAGAGTCATCATTTTAATGCAAATAATGCTTAAAATCTCTTGAAATTTATCTAATAATAAATAGAAACTGAAAAATGTTTTTATAATTAGTCAGAAGTACAATGTACTAATTACAGAAAGTATACTCATATCAAAAGGAATGATTTTAAATCAAAAGACATTATGAAAAGTGCATGTATAAAATCAAAGCTAACAAGTGAATCTTAAAACTCTTTATTCCTCGAGAAGTAAAGCAACCCCAAACAAAATCATAATTTAGGAATCATGAGCCCAATGCACACTTGCCTCAGTGTCTTCATCCATGAACTAGGGAATATTTTGACAATAAATTATTAAGTAATGTAGAATTTAGCAAGCAACTGCTTGTATACACCCTTCACTAAAACTTTCTTGTATTTCCAGGTGACAGTCATTAAACAAAGCAGGGGTTTAAAGAATGATCCATAATTTTCTGGATTAACTTCTTTAATCCTGCTACCAATCTAATCAGCTTTAAATCTCAGAAAGCCATTGTATAGCTTTTGAACATAAATGCTTTAATTTGATTTATTTTAAAAATTCAGTTTAAACTACTTTTTTTGCCACAAAGAAGGACCTTTAAATTCCAGGTTGTTTTTCAATAAAAGTACTTCATATTAACCAGTTATCTCCAGAAACACTCCAAATCAGAAGAGGCCAATCACCTCCCAGAGATGAGGAGTGAGGAGAAATGGGGGCGGGGCGGGGGGGAGAAAGGAAGGAAGTTCTAGAAGAAGTATCTAAGGATAAGGGACGTAGGAAAAAAGCAATGAAACAAAGAGAACTGCTTTCATTATTTATACTTCAAGGCTGAGATGTTTAAAGTGTTATTTCAACTGAAAGGTCTGGGATAGAATTAAAGGCACTAGAAATTTCTGACACATGTAATTAAACAGTAAAAGCTGAAGATGAATGCTACACATCATCATTTTTGCCTTCCCAGCAAGTGGCCGTCTCCATGTTAAAAAATAGCTTTAATCAGTAGAATTGACCTTTGACGGGATTAATAGGCTACTAGGCATGATTTCTCACAGTAGGCTGAAAAATTGCAACTAACATGAGAGAAAATTACATAATCACTGAAGCAGAAGACAAGCAAATAATTTATACATGAGTCGATTGAGATGGAGCACCCCTGCAAAGATGCCTGCTTGCTTCTCCTGGGCTTTGTCCACCAGAGATATAACACACATGTTTTGGTGCCATAGCGAGGTAATGTCTTATCACAAGATAATAGCCTTGAGTTTTTCCCCTCTTGAACAATGTTGAGGTACAACAACTCATTTGTGATGTGCTTTCTTAAAACAACCACAGCCCTCGTAACAGGAAGAAGGGAGGGCGAAGGATCAACACAATTGCTGTCAAGTGTGTGTATCCTGCAGGCTTATAAAAGGTAGAATCAATTTGCTTCAGCAATGAGTAATAACTTCTATGTCCTTGAAGAAGCACTTTGAGAAATGCTAGAGTCACAGAACTATACATCCAGTGACACTGATTAAATGCTCTGTTTGGTCTATATTTTACTGAGGGTGGAGGTGGCGCAGCAGATTAATATTGCTTGCTCGTGCTTAGAGGGGTAGTATTGAGAAACTGGGTAAGGGCGTCTTCCATCAGTAAACGCCATTTGCAAATTATTGGTACTTTCTGATGAACTTCACTGAAATTAACACTTTATATAACCTCAGTTCAGCAGGCACCCACTTCCCCAAGTTACACTTTTTATTATTGCCAGTCACTGAAGTATTTGCCTACAAATGGATGCTCACATACAGCCACATGCAACTGGAGATGCTACAGATCTTGTTGGCTGGGACTTGCAACCTTGCCAGTTGCTTCCATGGCAATGAAGCCTAGAATTGCCAACACAGGGGATGATGCACCAGAGGGAATTGAGGAAATTAACGGTGTGAGAATTTGTGTGATCCAGTGGACCGGCCAGCAGGCCGAGGGAGTGAAGACAGGAATAGTGTGTTCTCGTTTCAACCTGGTCTCTGATTTTCCAATGGCTTGGCAGAGTTTATTTACCATTTCCATGGGGAGGTTATAGGGTAAAGAAAATAAACATGTTATGGAAAATAAGCATGTGGGCTATACACTGTTTATACATAGTAGCATTATCCTTTTCTTGGCACAGTGGCATTTCATTCGTGGTGACTGGGGACAAAGGCAATGCTTACATTAAGGAGTTTTTCCATAACAGAATGAGAAAAAAAACCTCAGGTACCCTGATCTATAGAAAAGAGGTTCTCAAACTGCTGCACACTCAAGTAGTTGGGAGACCTTTTTAAAAAATGCCTGTACTCAGCCCACACCCCAGATCAACATGGTCAGAATCTCTGGGTATGTAACCTAGCTTGGTTTTTGGTTTTTTTTTTTTTTTGAGACAGAGTCTTGCTCTGTTGCCCGGGCTAGAGTGCCGTGGCGTCAGCCTAGTTCACAGCAGCCTCAAACTCCTGGGCTCAAGCGATCCTTCTGCCTCAGCCTCCCGAGCAGCTGGGACTATAGGCATGCGCCACCATGCCCGGCTAATTTTTTTCTATGTATTTTTAGTTGTCCGGATCATTTCTTTCTATTTTTTAGTAGAGATGGGGTCTCGCTTTGCTCAGGCTGGTCTCGAACTCCTGACCTTGAGCGATCCACCCACCTCAGCCTTCCAGAGTGCTAGGATTACAGGCGTGAGCCACCACGCCCGGCCGTGACCTACTTTTTAAACCTCCCCAGGAAATTCCAACATGCAGCCCCCTTTGGGAACCAGTGGTGTAGGATTCTACTACAGTGCGTAAGAGTCACCTGGCGCCCCTGTGAAAGGGCAGCTAGTTGGGCACCACTCCCAGAGTTTCTGACACAGCAAGTTTGGATCCACATTTCTAACAGGTGCCCAGGTGACACTGATGCTGTCAAGGGACCACACGTTGAGGATCACTGCCTCCTTCAAATGTATTAAGCTGAATGAATAATTCTTCAACTGGAAATGTCCTTTTACTGTAGCCTTCTAAAGGTGTGTTCTTCAGCCCACTGCTGTCAGAATCCCCTATTGAATATGCAGGTTCCAAGGCCCCACTCCAGAGGTTCTAGCTTAGAATCGCTACAGATGAGGCCCCTTAAACTTCAGGTTGATGCCACCCACCCTGTCATTATGCGCCCTGAGGTCTGAGAACCACACCTCTACCTGCTCTTCCTGTATGCCTGAATTCCCTGCTGTGAAGCATCTTCACTGAATTATTCTGTGGGCCAAGGGGCAAGGTCACAGAAATTAGCTCAGTCACAGAGAGGTCTCCAGTATACTGTGCACACACCTTCAGTATCTCTCTTATTGCTGCAAACCCTTTGAGTGTATGAGAAAAAAAACCCTCCTAACTCCGTGTCCATCTCTTGAAAAATAACAAAAAAATAAGAGAGTATTAGGAAAGGAGGATATTTCCTTTCCCATCTCTCCTTGGTGACACTCTCAGTTTAATAAATGAGAACTAGATAATAGGGAACTGAATGATAAGACTATTTTAAGGGTTTATAATTTAAAAATTACTTTATAACTTGTTTGAGGAATGAGTGTTGGAGCTATTCAAATATGCAATTATATCCCAAATCTGCCACTCAGATGGTGGCCTTGGGGGAAATTGTTTAACCACCTGTGCTTCCATTTCCTCACCTGTAAAATGGGCGTGATAATAATGCCTAACTCATGGATTCCTGAGATGAGCTAAAGCATACAAGGCACTTAGCACAGTGCCTAGTACATAGCAAACATTCGATAAATGTGAGCTTCTGTTTATATTATTACACAGTGGACACAGCAAATGCTCAATACAGAATAAATGAATAAATTAACAACTGCCCAAATGAATAATAGGAAACGCAGTCCTTTAGTTCTGTCAAATTTCAAAATCAGACCAAGTTATTGTTCAGGGCATCTAAAATTTAAGAGTGCATGTATGGAAAGCATGAAGTTCCTCGACAAAAGTGCACCAAAATTTATTTTGTTTAGCTTGGTCAGGCCCAAGATTAATCTGTGACTGTTACTTTTGCCAAGAAAGAGAAGAGGGACTTGGGTCTTGTACACGATGGGGAAGATTTTTTTATCTTTTTGTTTGTTTATTTGTTTTATAAAGATTATGGCAAATAGCAGGCGGGAGGTGAAGTCCTGAGGTTGACCCACTGGGTCAGTACCTGGGGAAGTTGAGGCAGGGCAAAGGAAGGCCTCAAACGGCCAGAGAGAAGTGGGGAACTGAGGAATGTTCAGGCAATGAAGCCCAAAAGGGTAAGCCGGTGATTAGGGATCTGCTTAACTTCACTATGTTTTACGGATTGTCTCCCCTTCCTGTCTACAAATTAAATAAGACACACTCCCCATCTCATGGCACTAGCAACCCCTATTGACTTTATTAGTCAAACCCAAAGTAAACCTCAGCATTTGGCCTATGAGCATTGTAGTTTATTATTCAAAGACATAGGCCTAACACTCAACACCACACCACAGCCCATTTCATCCGGTGGGGTCCTAATCTCCCGCTTAAATTCAGAAAATGCTGATTTAAAGGAAATTTATTTTTAATGATTATACTCTCACTCTCATTATTACATTTTTCAACCTGATACTCAAATGTATTACAGTAATACAATGCACCATTAAGTCTCAATTATTTAGATGTATGTCTTGGGCCGTAAGCATGTAAGATCTTGCACACACTCATAACACACGTAGATGTAGCAACTCCTATACAAGCAAATAATGAAGCTAAAATCAAGCCATTGAGTATATTATGAAGTAAGACCCACACATTCTCTTTTGTTCTAGATCCATGGGGTATATGTTATGGCTGAATTAAATTTGGGGTTCATTTTGGTCCAAAGAGATTTGGAGACAATTTGCTTTTGATCAATGCCAGTGCAGGGGGGTCTCCAAGAATCAGTCACTTCTTAAGCTCACTCGAATGTGCTTAGTTACACAACTGACCTGGCTTTTTAAGGAACTTTTGATTAACAAAGACCACCTCAAAGCCAGAGAGTCTCCTGCATTGGTATAGAAAAAAGTAAGTTCCTTAAGCCTGTAGTAAACAAGAAAAGTTATTTCACTAACTCTGAAAGACGCCTAAGTCCTTAGGGTTTGGGCCACACAGAGCCAAAAGTCTCAAATCTAATATGGAGACTAAGTCTGTGGAGGCTCACTGCAAGTGCCATGGTTTATAGAAGAGTCTTCAGCTTATTAAAACAGGACCTTCACATAGAATGGTTCATCAAAAGAATTGTATGGCAGAGTGAAATTATAATAAACATGGTAATAATAATGGTAATAACCAAATAACCAAGACTTATTGAGAACCTGTATTCTGGATATTGTACAGATATTTTACATGGCTATCTCACTTGATCCTCAAACAGCCCAAGGAGATAGGTAAGATACCATCCCCAGTTTATAGTTCAGGGAACTGAGGCTTAGTGAGATTGAATGAGTTATCCGAGGTCACATGCTCACAGAAGGCAGAGGTGCAATGTAAACCCAGTCCTGTGACATCCAGAGCTTGAGCCCTCTGTCCCACCCAGTGTAACTCCCAACAGAGAGCAATTTAAGCAGGGAACTCCTCAGTGGATTTCGATTTTTTTTTTTGTCTTTTTGAGATAGGGCCTCACTCTGTCGCTCTGACTAGAGTGCAGTGGTATGATCACAGTTCACTGCAACCTCAAAATCCTGGGCTCAGATGTTCCTCCTGCCTCAGCCTCCTCAGTAGCTAGAACTACAGGCACGCATCACTACGCCAGGCTAATTTTTCTATTTTTTTGTAGAGACAGATCTCACTCTTGCTTAGGCTGGTCTCGAATTCCTGGCCTCAAGCGACCCTCCCTCCTCAACCTCCCAGAGTGCTAGGATTACAAGCACGAGCCACCACACCTGGCAGATTTAGATTTTAAATGAGAAATTATAAAACACTGAAGAATTGGCACATAAGAAAGAATACTAAAATGTGGCCCCAAAGGACAGTGGAGGGAGCTAAAACCCCGAATAAGTTGGATCCTTTGGGAAATTGCTAAAAGCAAAACCAAGGAGGTTTTATTGATGGGGTCCAAGATTGACAGCATCGATCCTGTTGACTCCAAGCTTCAGCCACAGCTGGGCAGTCTGAAGGGCTAATGGGGTATGTCTTTAACAGGGGGGTGAGAAACCATCAATGTAATTACACGTGCAAAGGGCACAACCTGCTATCCATGAAGGCTTGGTCTAAAAGGATGAAGGCATCAGGTAAGAGGGGCGCCTGATTTTGATCATTAATATGTTATCCCTGCTTTTCTTGTGCAGAGCTATGGGTACTGGAGATGCAGAAGCACTGCTTCTTTAAAGCACCTCAGGCTTTGGAGAGTACAGAGCAGCCTGGCTCTAAGGCTCACGTGACAAAGTATAGCACAAGTGGAGGGAAAGAATTAGGTTGACTCTTGAAACCCACTGGAGACCCAAATTAGGCCAAGCTGGTAGTCATGCCTCAGAGCATTAGGAGTGGAAAGAGACCCATAAAGACATGAGAGGAAACCCTCCCCCAAACATGGCAGGTAGGAAAATAAAACTTCCTGCACCAAGTGGACAAAGGACTTCTAAAATGAGTTGGAGTGCAGGTCTGTTAAGGAGATTTAAGGGGAGAGGGAATCTGCAATTCTGTTAGTGATGGGGACACACAATGGAACAGGTGATGGGAGGGAGAACCAAAAAATGACATTTTATTAGTTACTGAGGTCCCCATTTACCCCCAGGTCGGCAGGCCCTTCGGAGGCCAAAGTTAGTTAAGTTAGATCTGGTCTTGGCAAGAACAAAGAAAAGGACCAAGTCACTGCTTTTGTTTTTGTTTCAGAAGGGAGAGGGGGTTAATTGCTGTAATGTTAGGAAAATATCAAAAGCAAACAGAAGTACTGAACTTTTCTTTTTCTTTCTTTCTTTCTTTTTTTCTATCAGGGAAAACAATAGGCGAGATACGCTCATGGGGCAGCTCTTAGTGCTTTAGTTTAAATGGACTCAAAACTTCACACCCAACTACTTTACATCAGAAGATACAAAAGATGAAGATGTGATCTAAGAACCACTGTGGTGAATTTTGGCACAGTCATGGTAAACTTAAATGGTGCTAGAAGACGGGAGCAAAAAAATATTTATCAAAGGTCAAAAAATAGGGAACAATATATTTGAGAATACATTCAGTGAGAGATTGTCAGATAGTGGAAAAAGAACAAAAACCAAATGCTTGAAGAGTGGTGTTCAGAGCCACCAAATGCTCAATGTATGACTAGGGAACAACCTCGCTGCCTCCACTTTGCCGCCCATAGAAATGGAAACCATTCAGATCGTGAACTGGTTCAGTCAGTCCACTTCCCAGGGTTTGAGGGAGGCTCAACTGAGATAATGTTTTCTTGTGAAAATGCTCTGAAAACTGAAGCTCTTAAAGCTGCCATGCCCCATATTTCTATGTATGGTTTGTATAAAACAGAAATAAAACTAACTCAATATGAAAGCGATACAACCCAGTTAAAGCTAACATGTTGAAAAGCAACTAAGTGAAGATTAACAAAGCACTCAACTTACATGAACGATGAGACAAAACCAAAAAGGATGGACTGTAACAGGGATGTATTATAATACTCACATTAATGTAAAACATTTTCACTGCACAGGTTTAAGAAAGTGGGAAGTGTAGCCCTAACCTTGGAGCATTCGATGTAGTATTATAAAAACTTCCCAGTCTTCATTTACAAGCTGAATATAAGTCAACAACATGATGGGGATGCTAAAAAGTAATGTAACCATAGGATGCACTAATGGAAATACCACTCCAGGAGAATAGAGCGGGACTGGAAATACGCTTGTACCATTGCAGCCTCAATGTGTTAACTGTTTGGAGCATGCTTCAGATACACTAGGGGTTCAAGGGTTTTAAGGGCTCGCCTGGAATCATAATGATCATGAACAGCAGTTTTCAGCAGGAGAAAAGTGTTCAAAGTCACAAACAGTCAACTTACTGATATACTTTAGAATACAACTCATTGACAAAGGGTGGAGTGTGAGAGTACAGACACTTGGGGCTCTGTCTCTTACACAGACACCTCCTCCCCAGTGTGAGAGTGTGAGCCTCGCGTTTCACAGGTGCTTGCCCTCTCTCCAGGATGATTTGAAAAGATGGAGGTAAATTAACATATTGATTTCCCAGCACTCTGAAGGCCATAAGCAGCACACACTCGGTCATGTTTCAAATGATGGAATGTGAAATTAAATTAAAGGATGCATCTGTGCTCACTCCCTAATTGCCAGCCTAGTGGATGTTTTTAAGGAGCACAGAGAGGGAAGAGAAAGAAATGAGAAATGGAAGAAGCAAGGTGAGTGCATCAGCGAGCCTGAAAAAACACAAGCTGTAACAAAGGGGGTTGGGGCACTTAAGAATTTTTATGCACAGATTACATTTCACATTCTCTGTTAAATACATTTCTATAACTGAAAACACAAGCAAGAGCAGTCATCAGTTGGCATCTTTGATAACGCAGATAGAAGTTTTAGAAGCATTCCTCTGGCAACATTTCACGTGTCTGAAAATGTTATATAGTTAGAGGAAATTAATAGCTGGGTTTTTTTTATATCATCATTTTCTTCATTTATCAATTTTCAGGCTTAAACCTTTTTCTACCTATTTCTCAACTCTCAGTTTAGCTTTAATCTTTCTAACTGGTCCTAGGATGTGATTTCTTAAAAATTAAATCACTAAATAAAAATGTTCAATTCATCTGTGGCATATTTCTGTGGGTCATCTGGCTAAAAACATACCCATAACTGGTTAGTGACCCTTCATTTAATGAATACAAGATAAAAATTTTAAATATATATTTAATGACAGTTATTTATAAAGTTATAGAATTCACTTCTATTGGTACAAAATGAAAATCAGAGAAAAGCAGTTCTTGTTTTTCTCCAACTCTATTCTGTGGAAAACTGGTACTCTGTTATATACTGAGAGGTACTACTGGGGTAAAAATGGTTTTCTGTGGTCAAATCAATTTGAGAAACACTGGAATAAAGAGTTTTTTTTTTACTGCGGGCCTTCTCAAAACCCTTCATATGCTTATGTGCATGGAGGAGGGAGATACAGTATAACATTTCCAAAATGGAACATTTGTTATTATCTCCAGAGACCCAAGTGAACCGCGAAACACAACCCAGGAAAGGCTGCTCATCCTCCTGACCCAGCACACACTCCTCTGTCCAAATCCATTCTCAAATCACATTTTGAAGATTCTCAGAACTAAGTGATGGTACAGCCATTGACCTAATGACCTCGGCAGCCAGATGCCCGAGGCTACTGATGAGAAATGGCTGCTCAGTTTCAAGATGATAAAACAGATAGAAGCAGAAAAAGCTACAGGAAGCTGGTGTAACTGTATTTACTGTCACCTACATAGGTATCCAATTCAGTCCCACTCAGGTTTTCGTATATTTAAAGAAATGCTTACTTTAGGGATTAGAAATAAGATACGTTGACTATTTCCATCCTGAACACTACTGATATTATAGAATATATAATTGTTCTCAGCTAGCAGTTAAGAATATGTAATGCAATAAATCAGTTTCACTGACAGTTAAATAATCATTGAATAATCATTTTAATTATTAAATTCATAACACAAGTATAAGACTATATAGCGTAATTCAAATGAAGTTAAGCCAAGTTCTAGTCACTGAGGGAGGGTGTAAAAATAAGAGATAAGCCTGCTCCTGAGAAGCTTATACTAAAGAGTAGAACACAAAGACATGAACAATTAAATTAAAAGCAATATACACTATGACAGATGACATAAAGTGTAAAGCCATTTGGGAGCCCTAAAAAGAGGAAGGTGGGGTAGAATCCACATTATTTTATGATTTAGAATGGAGAGGGATCGCTCAAAAGTGACACCAATAAGAGAACACTTTTACTTATCAGATTGGCAAAAATAAAATTGTTGATGAAGTGCTGTGGTAGTAACAGGAAAACGATCACTCTCAAATATTGTGAATTGGAGTATAAATTTGTACCACCTCGTTAGAGGCTATTTGGCATGATCTAGGAAAATTAAAAATAAATATCCCTTCATCTGGTTATTTCATTACTAGGAATTTATTCTACATGTAAGTTCACACATATGTGCAAAGATATGTAGATTCCAGGATATATATACATATAGTCTTATTGTTCACAATCATAACAGGTCAGAAATAACCTAAGTATCTCTCAACAGGAGGCTGGTAAATAAATTATGATATGTCCACACAACAGAATACTTTGTGACTTCTGTGAGAACATGGCAGACCTCCTTACACTCAGAGTAAAAGTCCCAGTGGTTACAGCAGCCTACAAAGCCCACAAAGCTGCAGAGCCCCAGGGCATCTACCACCCTCCCCTCTCTGACCTCACTAACTCTGGGCTTCCCTCTCTGGCTTCACTCCGGCCACACTGGCCTTCTGTTTTGTTCCTCAGATGTGTCTGGCACCCTCCCACCTTGGGCCTCTGCACCATCCTCCTCCTACTTAGAACACCCTTTCCCCAAGGTTTTCCCATGGATAACACCCTCACTTCCTCAAGGAATTGAGTAAATCTCACCTTTGCCAACAAAATGGGGATATGATCACCTATACTGCAGGATCATGGTGGAAATTAAAGGAGATAAATGTATATAAGGTGCTTGGTACCCAAAGGTGTACCATAAAATTTACAGTGCTGGAATTTTTTCCAGAGGAAATAGTTGATAAAGCTGGTATGAAACCATGTGCCTTACTACCACCAAGCAGTAAGGCAGTATCATTTTTCTGCATGCTTGTGCAGAGTATATTACCTATAGGAAAGCAAAGAAAGTAAAGACACCCAAAAAAGATACAAATCTTGCATAGAAAAACATAAGCCAGAGATAAATGAAGGAATGAAGGGTTGAATTTTCAGTGCAGTGCAGGAGGCACTTCAATCTATGGCACCATATTTGTATATGTAAATAGCGTCACCTGTCCAGTAGGTGCAGAATTGCTCAGCACTGGAAACTTTAGCAGAGACAGGAAAGGGAAGTGAGAATCCCTGGAAAGCTGTGGAGCTTGTACCAACACTGTCCAGATGCGACAGGTGATCAAGACGTGAGTCTGAACTGACCTCACCCCCAGCCAAAGTTGGTTTGAGAATGGGAGGAAGAGCTCTGACCCACTAATGTGAAATTAAAAGGAGGACACATCAGCTGACCACAGAGCTTTGGAAACATTTCTCTCACAACAGAAGAACTCACAGAAGAGAAGAGAGAGAAATCAGAGAACCTGCTCAATGAAGATGAAGTGCTATACTTCAAGAAAATGCCTTTCTTAACACATGATTTCAAGAAGAAAATGTGAAATCAGATTGAAGTTGCCCAAGGACAGTTGTCTTTCCTATTCCAGGTCAATATGGCAGGTTTTCAAATTAAGCTGGACTCTACTATTTGCCAAACCACAGGGCATCGAAGGGAATAATAAAACCCCTTGAAAATAAAAATCTTGTGTAATGTAGTGTAACATTTATTTTAGTGGCTGAATTTATTTTAATGGCTTTAGAAATGATTTCGGTTCTGTATTCAAAGAAACACTAAGAGGTCACTTAAATTTTTCAGTTACACTTTACCGCATTTTATGGAGGAAATTTTATGTTATAATATTTGTGAATTTGTGGATGCAAGAAGGCCCCCTGGGCATGTTCCTCATGAATGTCCCAGGTCTACTGTATCAAAAAATGTTAGAGATGGAAAAGCTTTTTAGTAAGCTGAGGTCCACAAGACAAAGCAGCTTAGAGATCATAATGACAGTTATCATACAATCAGGGAACCTGGGTTAGTCATTCACCTTTCATTCATTCATGCATTCAACCTACTAACATTTACTGGACATCTACTATGTGCCAGGCACTGGGAATACAGAGTTTAACAGGATAGATAAGATTCCTTACGTCATGGTGTTTGTCATGGGGAGAACCTAATAAACAAACAAATAAATACTATCATGTAATGGTAAGTGCAGTAGTGAAAATAAAATGGAACAATGTGGTAGAGAATGGCTGGAAAGTCAGTCTAGACAAGAAGGTCGAGTCTATTTGAGAACACAACATTTAAAATGATATCTGCATAACAAGAAGCAGTCCACCATATGACTATATTCAGGAAGTACATTCCAGGCCCATTTGAAGGGCCAAAACCAAAGTTAAACTAGTCAAGGAACAGAAAGATTTATGTGCAAGAGAATGGGGGGTCAGGGAAGGAGAAGGAAATGGAGGCAGAGAAGAAGGCATGCAACCTTGATGTGGTGGGAGTCAAGGTAAGATGTTTAGGTTTTATTGTGGTTGCAGTGGGATGCCATCAGGGAGTTTTAAGCAGCAGGGGCACGGTCTGATTCATAATTTTAAAAGATCACACAGGATGAATTCAGGTAAAATGGTGATGGTGGTAGAAGCAGCATAATTTTGTATCTTCCCAACTCCCCACATAAAAACAGACAGAGCAACTGGGTGGGCAAAACACTATGGATGACATTTATACCAAACGCCACAATATAGCTCACAAAATCCAAATTACAAGCAGGTGAGGACAAGCCACCAATAAGAATAATATCAATGTGCAAGAGGAAGCAGAGAGAAGCAAAGAGATGTCTGAGAGACCTGAGAACAGGAGAACCCCCAAATAGTCAACAGGTATTCACTAGAGAGTGTCACAGCCATCTGATAAACAGTGGCTGAGACTGCCCAAGCCAAAGCCAGTGAGAGCTAGAGGCTCACAGCAAGGCCCAGATGGTCTGGAGTAGTCTTGCCCCTGTGAACTCTTGAATCTGACCAGCTGGGGCTCCTTTCAAGCAAAGGACCCCACACTGAGGAGAAACCACTGGGAGTAGAATCGAAATTAAACAGGACAAGAACAACAGTGATGGAAGGAGGACAAGATCCAGATGAAAGGGGAGGCATATTTTCCAAAGCTGCATCCCACAATATCTCCCATTCTACATGTCCTTTTTACAATGTCACCTTGATACCTTTCCCATTGAGTGATGAGGTTTATGTCCTCTTCCTTTGAATCTGGGCAGAATTTTGAGACTTGATCAACAGAGTATGACAAAAGTGACTCCGTGTGACTTTCAAGTCCAGATCACAAAAATGCCATGCACTTCCACTGTGCCCTCTGGGAATGCTCCCTCTTGGAACCCAGCTGCCATATTGTGAGGAATCCCAAACTAGCCCATGGTTAGAAGCCACGTGTAGGTATTCTAGTTGACAGCTGAGCTGAGGTCCCAGCCAACAAGCTGAGGCCCCAGACAGAGTAGAGCAGGCGAGCTGCCTCCGCTGAGCTCCATCTGAATCCCTGACCCACAGAATCCAAGAGCATAATAAAATGGTTATTGTTCACCACTGTGTTCTAGGGTGGTTGTTACCCAGCAATAGTAACAGAGATACCATAGTTTTAATTAAAATATTCAATCTCATGGCAAAAGTTATAAGGTACACTTACTTTAAAAGTCATCTTTATTTTTGGTAAATTATGAAACAAACTCAATGCCAGTGAAAGGGTTTCCCTTTTAAAAGAGTAGCTTAATTGATTGCGGGAGCATAATCAATTTTCCTTTGCTCTGCATGGCATCTCTTGCCAGCTAATGCTTCAAAACTATGCAGGGGAAGTTTGTTTTTTTTTTTTTTTGTCCTCCCCTCCAAAGGAAATGGTCAGATTCATTTAGTTTCTTTTCTTCTTTTTTTAAACTTATTTGCAAATGGTAAAATTGTATTAAGTAGGATGATCATATAATTATCATCCAAACTAGAAAAATTTTTCAAAACTGATTTATTGACATAAAGTTCACATACCAAAAATATCACCTAAGTAAAGTATACAATTCAATGTTTTCTTACTATACTCACAGGGGTCTGCAAACATCCCTACAACCTAATTTCAGAACATTTTCATCCCCCTCTAACCTAGGACAAATTGAAAGCGAAAGGAGGCCTAACAATAATTACACAAGAACAACAGGTGTGAATTTGGTATATCCAGGGTCTGTCCAGGGCAAACCAAAGTGAATCATCACTGAGGTAGAATATATGGGTATTAGGGAGAAATCTGCACAACCTAATTCAAAATAGGAGCCTACTTGAAGAAGGCTGGTTCTAAAATAGAGAATCAGAAACGGAACTCTCATTCCTTTCTGGAGGTAGGGGAAGGGTGCCTAAATCGGTACAGCCATTTTTGAAAACTGTTTGGCAATATCTGTGAAAGCTGAACATATGCGTACACTATGACCCAGCAATTCCACTTCCAGGTACACATCCAATGAAAATGACTACTTACTTATGACTTCATTTATATAAACTTCAAAAACATGCAAAAATAATGTATGAAGTTACATTCCAGATCAGGATAGCAGTTAATGTAAGATAGAAGTTAGTGACTAGAAGGGGGCATTAGGGGAATTTTGAGGTGCTAGTTAATGTTCTATTTCTTGATGTGGATGCTGGTTACCTGGGTATGTTCACATCTTAAAGATTCATCAAGCTGTACATTTAGAATTTGTATACTTTTTCATATGAATGTTAGACTTCAAGAAAAATCCTACTTAGAAATGGATAGGTTTGTGTTTGATAAAGAGATATTAAACATCTGGATTGAGAGGGGATTTCCAAGCCCATTAACAGAGAGCTTTCTTTTCTTTTTTTTTTTCTGAGACAGAGTCTCACTCTGTTGCCCGGGCTAGAGTAAGTGCTGGCAGCGTCAGCCTAGCTCACAGCAACCTCAAACTCCTGGGCTGAAGCGATCCTTCTGCCGCAGCCTCCCAAGTAGCTGGGACTACAGGCATGCGCCACCATGCCCGGCTAATTTTTTCTATATATATATTTTTAGTTGTCCAGATCATTTCTTTCTATTTTTAGTAGAGACGGGGTCTTGCTCTTGCTCAGGCTGGTCTCAAACTCCTGACCTTGAGCGATCCATCCGCCTCCGCCTCCCAGAGTGCTAGGATTACAGGCGTGAGCCACCGCGCCCGGCATAGAGAGCTTTCTTAAAGAGAGCAATTAAGAGCAGTTAATTTTCACACAGTAGGAAGTAGGTGTTAATCTTCTCCTTAACACCTTCCCCTGGAACTGGAGGCAATGAAATTCCCAGGGGAATAAAGGTGAGGAAAAGTAAAAGGTCTTTCCTCACATAAAGGAATGTTTAAGTAAAGACTGAAATAATTACCAGGTGAGAATGGTGGGGACTTGTTTTAGTTTGGGTTCTTAAATGCTTCTGCTAAACAGAATAGCATTTTAGAGTTGGAAGTAATATTCAAGACCATTCCATCAATTTCTTTCACTTCACAGTGAAAGAAACTAATGTTCAGAGAACTGGTATGATCAGCCTGAAATTATACAGCCAGTTAGTATAAACCTGGGATCAGAACCCAGGGCCCTTGACTCATAAAGCATTTTTCCTATTAATAATGATAGTTACTCTTACTGCTTACCATGTAGCAATCTCTGTGATAAGGCATTTGTATTGATCTAATCTAAACTCCACAAGAGACAACTGCTGTAACAGTTACCCCCATTTTACAGAAGGAGAAATTGGAGATGCTTAGAACAGTTAATATACTTTAACAAGGTTAAAGATCATAGAGGTGCCAGGATTCTAGTTTGTTGTCACTCTAGAGTCTAAGACTTTAACTCAGGGGCAATACTGCCTCTTTGAATTAATTATAGTGCATTGCCATGTTTCTAAGCTGACAGGCAAATGAGTAAGATACATTGTTTCTTGATCATTATAATGTCATGGAAAAAAACAAGTAGTTTATTCCTGTGTTACAACTGCGTTGTTCTCACTTATTCATATCTGAGAAAAATACATCCATTTGACCAAGGATATCTTCAGTAGGCACCAGCATTTTCCTCTTGGCAGCAACCTCCAAGTGAAGTGGCAGCGCTTAGAGGTCTAGGAGTTATTCAATACCCACAGAGATGACCTTGCAAACATGATATGCTTTAATGATACATCTTTATTTCCTTGGCAATGTTCTTAACAACATACAACAAGCCAGGTTAAAGATTCACGGCCAACCACATCAATTTTACAGTTTCCTTCTTAAAGTATCCATGGATATTTAAGATAAGATCCTCCAAGTAGAGTCTAAGTAACCATTCACATCCTAAAGGGCCGAAAAACACTACTTGGAGTTCAATACAAATATAAGAAAAATATATTTAGATAAGACATTTGATTTGGCAAAAGATAGCTTGCATTAGGATTTGCTTTTCCTCACATTCTCTCTAAATATCTAATCTGTAGTAGAACTGAGGCATTTAAGAAGAGCAGGCTCATTCATTATGCATTGTAAAGTACATTTCCTTTCTATTCATTCATCTTGCAAGACTATCAAGTTAATAGAACAGTAGAACAAAAATCGTATTTACCTTCCTTACCGTTGTCATAATTTTAAACTTATGATGTATAAGTAGGAAGAGGACAGAAAGGAAAATGGATAGGACAAGGCCCCTAATTAAAGCCAATATTTCCTCTAATTTATTTTTTAAGTTGTAAGTAGATAACTAGGTTACACAAAAAATAAAATAGGAGGATTGAACATAAATGATTATTTAATCCTATTATACCCCAAAGATTATAAATACATGGCCTACTTTCACTCCCATGGCAGGTATCACTAATTGATAGGGCCTGCTTTCCCGCCAAACACAGATTCCTTTGACCTCACAATCTTTCCCAATAGTAACATTGATTATCTATTATGTGCAACCCACTGTACTAACCACTTTACACGCACCATTTCATTTTACAGCCTTACAATATCCTAATAATTTAGGTACTATTATTATTCCTTTTTAGAGATGTAGTCACTGAGGATCAAAGGTTAAGTTACAGAGTTGGAAGGGCCTGAGCTGGCATTCAAAGCCAAGTTCATTTTATTCCAATGTCCACGCTCATGACTACACTATACAGCCAGCTCCCACCAGTTAACTGGACTTAGCATATAACATATTTGCCATCCTAGTTCTCTATGCATACATTCCTTCTACAGCATTGCTAATAGTGGTCACAGAAAAGATGTTATTGCTTTCAGAAAAAAAGATTTTTCCTCGAAACTACTCACTGGTCTTAGCTTTGTTTCCAAAAGCCACACAAGGCAAATGTTGGGGTTTGCACACGTTGGCACTATTGTACCTCCAATCTTCTCTCTGATATTTTTCTGTGATGTCTCCTTTAGACTGGGGTAAGCACCTTCTATTTTTTCAGCCAGGCTGTACATGCCTTTCAGTGCCTAGTCATTCTTCTCTGGCAGTGCTACGGTTTGCCCACATCTTCCCAAACAAACAGAATGTTGCCCATGAGGTCTGACCGGCCCAGAGTATAGCAGGACTATTGTACCTTCCAGGTCTGGCTCTCTTTCTTATCACATCTGAAGACTGATTTTTAAACCAGCTTCATAACTCTATTGACCTATACTGACTACTTAATACTCTGCTAAGTCAGCATAGTCCTCGAACTCCAAATAAAAAGCTGGATAGAAAAAACGTACAGTAGAAGAAAGCCAAGAATTGGCTGAAGAAAGAGGGTCGAAGAGATAGAAACACTTCTGGCAGGACAGGCGGCAAGTTCCCCCATATCAAGGTCTCCTCTTATCTGAATGGGATATGCTCAGCAAAATTAGTAAAAGTGACTCAGTCCATAATTCTCTTACTCTGCCTGAAATTCCATCATTTAGAGATTCATTGGTGTTAACAAGCAAAACGAACAAAAACAAAAGATTCATCTGTAATAACCTGGATTATCAGACAATCACATACCTGGCTTAAGTGACTTTTAAAAAGAAAGCAATTTGGTTTAGTGAATGACACTGAGTTTTGGTATTGAAATTGCAGTTTTTTCACTTGGATAAAGGGTTGAGGAGAAGGTGAAGAAGACTGGGAATTTGGGGGTGGGGAGTGTAGAGAGCCAAAAATCCATTCTAGTGGATGGATAAGAAGACCACGCTTTGCAAAACAAAAATCAGTACTTATGGATGGACAGAGGAAAGAGGAATTTGAACCAGCACAGTGGCAAAACCTGAGACACACGCAGGCCATAAGAACTTTTCTGGTGGGCAGACCTGGAGGGAAGAGCACCGTGTGAGCCACGCGGCAACCAGCAGCCAGCAGGAGGGCCGTGGGCATCTCAGGAGGCAAGTTCACCTTCGCAGCCCGTGGACCTAAGACCAGTTAAGCTGCTGCTTTCTTCCTCTCCCTGAGAAGTGCCGATGTCATTTGTCTCTCATCACATCCTCCGACATTCACTGTGTTCTGCTTTTCTCAGATCCCCAGCACTTCACACAATGGTTAGTGGTGAGCACTCAAGGATGAATATTGCTGGAACAGTCTCCCACCACATATGCTGCCTGGGAGGTGCTACAGCTGGAAGCACAGGGAGAGCCCTGGTTTGATGGCTTCCCAGGACATACTGACTCCAGGGGCCCTAAAAGGACTAGGAAGAGGAGAAGCCAATAGTTGCCACATAGAGAATGAGCCTCTGGACAGGACCCAGTTTACAGGGGACCCCAGCCTGGAAAATTGTACCAACGTCTGACAAATGATCTTTGGCTTTGCAATCGACCTCATACAATTTAATTTAATCACAATAGCAGTCTAAGGATTCTATTTTCTCTCTGAAAAAGAGCCACAGCTGACCCTCAGGTCTAATCTTGTAGATACCGGAAAGCGGTGGTGGTGGGGATTTTGGGGAGGGAGGGGAAGAAGTCCAAAACAAAACAACAACAAAAAGGCTGCTATAAAGCTGTGACTACAGCTTACGAGGTCTAATTTTACGCATGAGTAACCTTGGACACCTAGTATTTGACCCCCAAATGGCCCCAGCTGAGTCCAATTACTATCTGTGCACACACCTGTGTTTTCTCTAAGTCAACACATTAATAAGGCTTTGTTTTCATGTGAAAACTCCAGACAGATGAACTGGATTCAGTCCTTAGGATGTGCTCTACAAGCAATTAAAGGTTACACAAAAAGGTTTAGGAAACATTTTGCTTTTGTGAGACATGCTTGTACTGTGGCTTACCTTTTGTTATTGATTTCAAACAATTATTTAGCACGAATTCTTTTGTTGAGGAGGGTCATTCTCTTCCCATTCCTGCCACCGAAACAAGATATTTCATCCTGTATATATTTAAGTCCACAACTGCTATGGTCTGAATGTTTGTGTTCCCCAAAAGTCATCTGGTGGACTCCTGACCCCAACGTGATGGTATTGAAGAAGTGAGGCCTTTGGGAAGCGATTAAATCATGCCGGCAGAGCCCTCGTGGATGGGATTAGTGCCTTCATAAAAGAGGCCCCAGAAGGCTGCCTTGCTCCTTCTGCCACGTGAGGATGCAGAAAGAAGGTAGCATCTATGAGCAACAGGCTCTCCCCAGATACCGAAACTGCTGGTGCCTTGATTTTGGACTTCTCAGCCTCCAGAACTGTGAGAAACAAATTTCTATTGTTTATAAGGTACCCAGTCTGTGGTATTTTGTAATAGCAGCCTGAATGGACTAAGATAGCCACAGACAAATAAACCAGGTGGATTAGTACAGGTGGAGGCTAAAAGGGGCAGGCAGGTGCAGTGGGCCTTGGTGATTTGCCCACCAGTCAGCCAATGTGTCTTAGTGAGGCAACAGCACCTCAGGTGTTCTTTCCCCTACTTTCAGTTCATATGATTTACTTTTCTACTCCTGTCACTTTCCTTAGGTTCCAGGGGTGAGCAGATGACCCAGCACTGGACAACCGGGGCATCTATTCCCTCTGGCCACTGGGGATGGTCATGGGCACAGACAGATCAATAGAATCCACTCAAAACTATTTAGAAAGCAAAGTGGAGTATCAGGGAGAACAGGGCAGAATTCTGCTGGACCTAACATCAGGGCAACCCCAAGACTTTTTTGTTAAATAAATAAATTACCTCTTTTTTTGGCTAAAGCCAATTTGAGTTGAGCTGCTGTAACTTTTTCTTTAAAAAGTTTGGACAAGGTGGAAGTCAGTCTGTTGGAATTTTATTTCCTTTGCTCTACTGTAGTTGAACACTAACATTCACTATGAAGTGGTGGGCAGCGTTTACGGCCTACTATTATTCACAACCTGGTGTAACTCCTTCCTCTTGAGTATAGGCCGGACTTAGTGACTGTCCTCTAATGAACAGAAGGCAAGAGTGATGGGTTGTCACTTCCAAGATTAAGTTACAAACAGACCGTGGCTTTTGGCTTGCACGTCCTTTCTTTCTCTCTATTGGCTCACCTGCTCTGAGAGAGGCCAGCTGCCTTGTTGGAGCTGCCCAGTAGAAAAGGCTGCATGGGAAAAAATCCAAAAAACAGATGTCTTCACTCAATATCCATTAAGGGACTAAGACTTGGCTGCAACCACATAGTGAGCTGGGAAGGGGATACTACCTGCTTGCAGCCTAGAGACAACTGCAGCCCCAGCCTCTACCTTGGTCACGGCCTTCTGAGACACCATGTGCTTTGAGAACTCAGCTAAGCTGTACCAAGAAATGTTTGTTATTTTAAGCTGCTAAATTTTGGGATAAATTGGCATGCAATAGATAACTAATAGAATGGAATTAACTCTACATAGATTACCAATAAAATACTCATCCTTTGCCTCATTGTTATGTTTCCCAAAGCAACTCTCAATTACTTTATTATAAATAATGTAACAGTAATAAATAAATAGACTTTAAAATGCAATTTCAATGTATTCAAGTTCATGGAATAATTCTATTAGGGTGATAAAATATGCTATTTGAGCAGTAAAATTCTTTGTGAAAAAGGCTGACAGTTGAAATTCCATTCTAATTTAGACTAATCTATTTCATAAATACACATTGAGCACCTGCTATGTTCCAGGCATAGGAGAATAAATAGGATGGGTAGCTTGTTTTAAAGAGTTCAAAGTTCATTCAAGAGAGGAGAAAAACCCATAAGGTTTGGAAATAAATGAATCAAGAGTAGTGCCACTACTCACTAGTTACTTGTGTGACACTGGATAAGCCATTTAATTTTTCAGGGCTTTTCTTTTCTCATCTATAAAATGAGAATAACAATAATAACGTAGATTTATCAACTTACAAGATTGCTGGAAGGACCACAAAGGAAAATTAAAGCATTGTAAATATTTCAAATAAAATAAAACTGTAATTATTACAATGCTTATTACCAAAACTATAATATACAGGTTTTACTACAGAAATACTTAAGAATGGTTCATAATTAATTTGCTGTTTACTGGCATGTAAAATTTTTTCCTTTAACTATTTAAATACATCCTTAAATTTGAAATTTATACTCTAAGGGTAGCTGTTTTGATCATTCCTTTCAAATCCACACAATCTGAATTACTTCTCCCTTGAATTTAAACCTCTCATACTTTCATCTTAATTTATTCTCTGTGAAAAGATAGTTACAGTAATTGTTTACAGAAAAACTCAGTGAAAATTACTTGCAAAGTCTAATCATTTTGGTCCATTAATAACTTTTGTAAGCAAAAAGGTTCTGTCCTATAAAAAAGACAAAATTTTCTTTGATGTTAAACAGTGTTTAGAGCCACCATTTAGAATCCATTAAATGTTCTCATTATTTAGCTCTATTGCCTTCTCCACTAAGCTTCCTCCAATTCCTCCTATGATTCATTAGATCAACATTTTGAGGTCACTGAAAAACACTTTATTTTCAATATGCCACTGTACTCAAATTCATCATTCCAGTACAAATAGCAGATCCCTTAATAAAAATGTAGAGGCAAGAATAATTGATTTCATTTTAGGGAAAAGATATCAACAATAAACTGCTTTGGACTGAAAAATCAATGGTTATTGAATTCTGGACTCCAGGCTAATATTTCCAGCTACACAGGTCCTTGAGACGCAAGTTGCCCACTTTGCTTTTAATGAACAAGGTCAAAATCATGAATTGAAATACTATGACACTAATAGAATATTTTACCTCAAAAAATTTTAGCCTCAAGGCATCATAAACTGCCAAGTATCTTTCCAGTGGGCCTAAATATTAATGTATACTTCAAAGTTGAAGATAGATATGTCCCTTGGAATCCACTATTCTAGTTGTCTACAGTTTGGTGTGAAATAAAATAAAATTAAACATTTATTAAGCTCTAACTATGGGCTAGCCCAGGTGCAGAGGGAATACAAAGATGAAGTAGAAAGTAGATGAAGTAGATAAAACATAATTGAAAAACTTAGAGGATGTAGGGAATGAGAAATAAATTTGAGGTTCCTCGTTTGGACACATTTTTAGAGGACAATGCCTTTAGCTAAAAGAGGGAAGACAGAGCAACCATATTGGGGGTAGGAGATAAAGTATTGAGTTCAGTTAGGAAAAGTAGAAATCGGAGGTGATGGAGGACCCAGATAACAGTTGGAGATATAGATCTAGAGCTCGTTTGTGACATCTAAACTTCAAAGAAGAGGGTGGCAGAGATTGCCCAGGAAGAGTTTACAGAGCAAGAAGGCAAAAGAGCCAAGTATGAACTCCCGGGAACTCCAGAGTAACAGGGTAAGGGGGGCGTAGAAGGAGAAGGTATAAAGCTGGGAGGAGAAACAGGAAGAAGATGGATTACAGAAACCAAGACAGGAGAGACTCAAGGGCCAGGATAATGACCAATTACAACTGCTACAGAGAGATCAACAAAGTTAAGAACACCTTAAAGACCACAAATTTAGAATCAGGAGACCACTGGCGATCTTTACTGGATCACTTTCAGTGGAATGGCGGGTGTGGAATCCAGAGGGCCACAAGGCATCATTCCATCATTCCAACATGAACTGAGCACCTTCTTTGTGCTTTGCGGATGGGAAAGTACAAGCTATATATATGGAATGTTTTGTGAAAGATATTTGGAAGGTGGGAGGAGGTGGGGAAGCAGAGTCAACAGAACTTAGCCCACCTCTTCAGTTGAGAGTGCGTCCGGGGATGAGAGGAACGAGTTGGGATTTCAGAAGAGAGGTGCAATTTGGGAATAATTGCTCAGGAAAAGGGAAGGGAATGACTGGAGATCAAGGCAAAAGATTGACGATTAGTGTTGACAGCCCAGCTGAGGCTGAAACTCATAAATTTGTAATGTAGCCAGCCACCACAGTCAGTGTTTTCTTCCAGTAATGTCAGTAGCCTGAAAGCAGGAGTGAAGACCTGATGGTTTGATGGAGCTAAGGTCGAGCACCAGCAAGCACATGTGGCTGAAGCATCAAAGGGAGACAAACACTTGAGGGGTCTGCTGACTTATCAGGGAAACAGATGCCTAATCAAAGAATGAGCAGTCAACAACATTCCGACAGGTGGAGAGAATGGGTAGGTTTAATGGTGAGGAAGAGATGGAAAATGGGATTCTATGGAATTTTTGAGGAGAAAAAATATATTAAAATAGAGAAAGAACCTGATAAAATTAAGAGCTACCAAATGTCTTAACAAAGCAAAAGAATTGATTCTGAACTTCTAGAAAGGATACACTTCACTATGACTTTTCTCTACAAAGCTTAAAATTTGTATTTTGCTCATACAAACAGTTAAACAATTCCAAGTCAGATGAGGTCATTTCTGAGGCTTGCTCTTCTATCTCAAACTATTAATAAGAAATCCCTGTCATGTTTAAATAAAGTATTGCAATTTCTGATTGAGAAACATCAACTTTAAGAAGAAAAAATTAAAAAGTAAAAAGCAAAAACCTTCCAAATGAAAAAAAGACAAAGGTAATTGAGACAATGATAACACTTCAACTAGGGTGCTTTGACAAAGCCAAGCCCAACCTGGATAGTGTAAGTGACATAGCCTGACACTAAGAGTTCCTTGACCACTGTTGTCAAGAATCAGAGTAACATTCATTCAAAATGCTTATACTTGATAGAAAACAATTTCACTCTATTTGAGAAATATTTCTCATCAGTAAATTTGATATGTGGGTATTTATTCTATTTGGGGGAGGAAAGACTATGATTCATGTGTAACTTAGTAATAGAAACTATAAATAAATAAAACTAGTTCCTATATTGCTTTCCAATTCTCATGAATTCTAAGATTTATTTGGAACCCCTAAGAGAACTCTCTGCTTTTATGACAGATTTATACTCATATTCACATTTTCATTCATACTGATGCATTGGTTTTGTGCTATTTGACTTTTAATAATTTGAGTTCTATGTATTACATAAATAAAATAGATTCATATTCAGATATTCAGATGGCCAGATGTGACACAGGACAGTGTCACGGCCCTCCTGTTCTTGTTCTATGTTGCTGAGGGATTATACACAAGGCTTAGACAAGGTCCCCACCCTAGACTGGATCTGTTTGATCACCTTGGTGATAGTATTTTTCTTCCAGTCCAAATGTGCTGTGAATTATATACCATCAGTTCCTAATTTCAGATTCAGTGGGAAAAAAACAATAACAACAAAGTCACAGTAGAATATAAGGCAAATTGTTCTGTTCAAAGCACAAATGAGTTCAAAATAATCGAATGAACAGGGCTGAGAAGAAAATTTATCTCATTACAAAAATAGTCATTACAGCATGTTGTGTTTGCCTCTTTTTCTGCTTTCAGAGACATGGAAGTATATCTAGGCTCACTCAGGAGTTTATCAACCTGACAAGATGGTTGAGGTTGCTATCATGAAGTCACCCTTCACCAGCAACATGGGAGAGGAAGGCAAACAGTGCTGCATTTGGGAGCTGTGATGCTTTTGCCATGGTTCTCAGCACATAGTAAGTGCTTAATGAATATTTGCTAATGATATCTAACATAGATAATTGTGTGACATTGGGAAAATTAATTAAGCTCTTTTGGTCTGAGTTTTATCTAGAAAATAAGAATCATGATATGTGTCTCATAGAGATGTGTGGATTAGATTAGATAAAGCATATATATAGATATTACTTATGCATATATAAATTAGATGATGCTCAGTATAGGGCACGTGATGTGCTATCTTAGGAGACCAAGCATCAGGAAGTTTGTAACAAGTATGTGTTGAGAAAAAAAAAGGTAGGTCTGTAAAATCTTATGAAATGTAGATGTTTCTTCTTCCTTCTATTTTTTTTGCATTTAAATTCTCTAAAAATCTGTTGTTGAGAGATGTGTTTTCCTGTGCTACATGGAGTAGTAGATGGAGAAAGATAGTTTCAGAATTACGGATATGGCAAACTAAAAAATTCTTACGGCCAAAGAGTATTGTTTTCTAAACTTTGCAATCATTTGAACATGGCAATAGTGACTATAAAGTAATAAGATAGGTTTCTTATGCAAATCAGTCTGCTTCACAACTTTCAAGCAAGAAACACCTATTGCTGGCCCAGGCACTGTCCTAGGTGCTGAAATATAAAGATAATAAAGTGGCACTCACAGAAAGTAATCACAGAACTATGGAGTTAGGGGTGGGGTGCCATTCATATACATGGAGCCCCAGATCTACCCTTTGGGGAAGCGAGGAGGGTGGTGGGGAACTTCCCACGGTGGCAGCATTTGAAGCAATGAGAAGGGGTTGGGGGAGGATAAGATTAAAAATACACCAAGTTCAGAGACTTAAATATTTATGTCAGTTCTGTTCTTAGCTGACTATGTAATCCTGACTTAGATATTTTCTCCCTTTAATTCTTAAAAAAAACCAAAAAACAAAAAACTACTGAGCAAAGACCATGTTATTAGAGATAATAGTCATATGTAAAATCAGAGGGCTGGATTGGAAGGTTTCAATAGTTCTTCTTAGCTTTAAGATTCCTTTTATGCCTGATCATCTTCCAAATGGTCCTAAAAACACCATTACATCAAAGCTTTGAGGTTTTTAACAATGAAAGAGGTGTTTGTTCCTGCAAATCATGAAAACTTGGTATTGGTAGATAAAACCAGCCATAAATAACAGTTCTCAGGTGCTGGGAATTGCCCAATTCTATGTCCACAATGAAAGGATACTGTAAATCCATAGAGTAGAAATTTATAACCAACTGCTGAATCTGTACATCGCACCCTAAATTTTAACAGCTGTTCTCTTAAAAGTGATCATGATTATAGAAGGGTGAAATGTACTGAGCAAAGTGTTTCCAAGGTATAAGTTCATATTCGTTCACGTCTTCAAAAATACTTGCAGAAGTTCATTTTTTCACATGCAGACCGCAGTTTACAAAAACAAGTGTTAACCAGAGCTGTAATCATTTGTAAAACTCTCCACTATAGCTATTTGTTAACCTACATCCAATTTTTAGAATCAGCAAGGATGCCACTGTTGGCTTCACATTCTATATTGGTTACATTTGACATGTGCCTAGTTTTATCTCAAAAATGGGGCTTCACAAATCAAATGTTATTTTTTGCACCTGAAAATTCATGAACCACATACCACTGCCAGCATAAGCACAATGCGAGAACATAAGACCAGCTCAGCAATAATCAAAAGCACCTGTTTTCACAAAATGTTTGCTACTGTTCTGAAATTAGGCATAAATTTTAAAGGTTTGTTGGTTAGACTTATCTCCTGAAAAGCAGTTCAGATGATCATCAGAAAACAGAAAGATTTTTTATCTTACATTAAATTTATTTTTGAATATAAAAGATTAATCCTCTGAATCATATTTAACAATAACTGATATAGAAAATAACTTAATATTCCAAGAAGCAACATAAAATTCTTTGTTATCTATTGCTAGTAACATAATCAACAACAGTAAAGTAAAGCACCCCGTTCTCCATAAAGCACAGAGGATGGCGACACTGTGGGCTGTGACCACACAGGCCCTGCACAACTTTGCTTGCTCTCGGGAAATAATTTCTTTGACATATAATCTTTTCTATAACATACAAAGCCATTAAGAATCTTTATAATGGGGTGAATTTAAAAGACTAGGAAGAAGCATGGTATATTTTTGTCCTACAGAAA
Organism: Propithecus coquereli; assembly: GCF_000956105.1. NCBI lineage: Eukaryota > Metazoa > Chordata > Mammalia > Primates > Indriidae > Propithecus > Propithecus coquereli. The sequence goes on from NW_012141858.1 coordinate 950,194, forward strand.
ACAAACAAACCAGAAAACAATCATACATTTTTATATTCTCCGATTATATGACAAGCGCACTTTTAGTCTAAGAATCATGCTCAATGGATGTTTAGACTCCAGGTACAAAGAGCATTATGACACACTTACCGACACTATTCTACAGGCAGAACCAACCATTTTCTTATACCCCCGAAATATCATCCCCACTTTAGGCAACCACTAACAGAAGACGTCTATGTATGAAGAACAACGACAGCCCTTTTTTTTCCAGCAAAATATAGACTTTCTCCAGTAACTATGCCCCCTTTGGCTACAGCCATAGTCTCCCTGTTAGTGAAATATTGTAAAAGACTTTATGATTAATCCTGGCTCTAAATCTATATTTTTTCTATTTTGAGTACATTATTCCTAGGAAGAAATGCATTCTGAACTCCAAACAACTGATTTTACAAGTGAATGTAAAGAAAGCAACCCATTTGGAAGATGTCAAGGGAAATACTATATTAGAATGAATAAACACAATTCTAATTCTAGAGGGCTTTATGTCCCAGCTTCCTATCCAGATTACACAGTGGCTCTGTCTCCAACCAGGGTCAGCTCAACATATTGTTTTCAAAGAAGGATCACCTAGGTTAAAACACTCACCCTTCTCAATACCTCCAACACTCAATCCCAAAACTTTGATCTGATTTTCTTCATTGCACTTCCCCCTAGTTTTCATTTTCTGTTTCCTTGTTAGCCTGCTGGTTCCCCTAGGGCAAGGGCCTACTCTGTCTTCTGTAGCTCTAGCATCTAGGATGATGCCTGACGTGTCGTCCATCATCAAGTATTTGCTGAATGAATAAAAGTGGTGGGATGCTTACCACAAATTTAATCATCCCATTCTTGACTGGGTAAAGAAGTAAAGAAGAAAACTCAAGCATTATCCTGTATCTTATTATTTAAGATATTATTAATTATGAATAACTTATTTGGCTATAATCTCATAATATCTTAGAGTCAGTTCAAGCAATTTCTAGAAGACAGATCTTCAAAAGTTTAATTTATCAACTGAAATTTAACTCAATTTCTACACATCTATAGACTTAATTGCTGATATTTAGTTTAAATCTGCAGATCCAAATAAGTCAGTTTTCTGGTTGGATGTTTCAGAAAAGCTTTTTGGCTCTAAGATTATGTAACAATCAATAAGACAGTGGAGTAGAATTCTAACACTTTAAATAAAGAAGTCAGATAATCAATTCTATTGTATATTCTAAAATCCACTAGGAGTGTGTCCCTCTGGCATCATCTGGTGAGAAGTGAATCATCTGGTGAGAGGTAACAGGGAGAAGTTGTGTGTTCTCCTCTAAAACAAGATTTATCTCTCTACACAGAAAGTGGGGGCAAAGCACAGAGGTTAGTTTGCTAAGTAAAACATCTTCTGCCTAAATTTGCCCCCAGCTATGCCCTTCCTCCAGCTGTTTGGGCTCTGTGATGCCCTGGGAGATGCAGCTCCACTGACTAGACCGGTCAGTGAGTCCCCTCTGCTGAGTCTAATAAGAAGCTGAAGAAGCACAGTGACCCAAGTGATTCATCCAGAGTCACATAGTTCCTTAGTCTCATTAGGAGCATTATATTTTTGGAGGATAGAAACTTTGATGGAAAGAATATAATTTCCATCTCTGGCACTTATTTCTATCAAATGAAAATAATGAAAGAATGTTCCAAATTAAGACATTATCAACACTACCAAGCTAGAAACTAGTTGATCTGAGTTTCAATCCTAGTTCTTTCTAACTATCTTAACTTTAATTTTGGCAGCCCTAGAGACCCTCGAGGACTGGAACTAGTGGCTACAGCTGGGAGGAGTCTCTTGATCTTTCATCTCCATCTCTTGCACCTTGGCTTGATTCTCTCCCACTCCAGAATGGTTTCTCCATGTGGCACAGGACATTGGGTTCAACCTGCAAACTGCCAGAGGAGCACGCCGATTGAACCAGCTTGGTTTATGTGTCCATTACCGGACAAATCACCAAAAGCTAGAAAATGGTAATTTTCTATAATTGCAACTATAATTATGACAGCTTTGATCAATCAATAATGACAGAATTGAAGTAGAGACAAGGGTATTTTAAATATGAACATTGCTCTTCCCAGAGCAATGGGGTGGGGATAGTTTGGAGTAAATGACCACTACATCATGCAAACAGAAAGTACTGGAATGTGTTTTTCATTAAATAAATGGAAGGTTTGGTGATCGTTTAGAAATAAACAAAAAAAAAAGAAGAAGAATAAAAAAAAGAAATAAAAGTTACCACATGGATGTGGGCCCAATACAGAGCTCTTCTGGGTTTGTATCGTTAAAACAAAAATAGCACTGAAGGAATTACTCACCTCCACATGCCATATGTTACATCCGTGAAAGAGTAATGTGAACAGAGAGGCGGCATGAAATCTCACTGCACATTAAATTCAATAAAGTCTATATTTATCTGGGTCAAGATACAGATTTTTGAACACATATTGCATTTGTTGGAATATACCAGCAACTTAACATACAATTTAGAACTTATTTAAAAGAGGCATAGGTTTACTCAGTGACTTGCCTTGTCTGGAAGTAAATGTGTTCACACTAGGAGGATTTAAACAAAAGCTGTAGGTCCGTATAGCTGGGATACTGACGAAGGACTTCCTGTATCGAATGGCAGGCCTCACTAACCAAACCGCAAAGTCCCTCCTAATATTCTGATACGATTATGCTATTTTAAGTTCCCTAAAGGGATATTCATTGACAAAAGTAGCTGTATTTGCAAACCACAGAGCCAATGAGAGGTACTACAAAAAATGCTGTTAGCTGGTTTTTTGAGTCATTGACAATCACTGTCATTAACATCATCTATAAATATGATACCATGTTACTTTGACTTGCAATATTAAATTAGGAGTTAGTTTTTGCTCAGGAGTTTAATTTAAGATGACTCACTTTCAAAAGAATAAAGCAACCTCTCAGGGAAAATAATAGTTCTAATTCATATGTAGATGGATCCTGGATGAGAAGTGTTACCAGCAGGGTCATCAGAGAGCCAAAACAGGAGTGTGGGATAACACACATAGGGAAAATTTGTATGGCGACTTTTGGGACACCCTGAAGATGCAGGATCAGAGCCAGAAAGGGGGTCCGGCTTCTAGTCCAAGCTCTGCAATGATCAGTGGGCTCTGCATAAGTCATTTAACTTGTTTGTATCTTAGTTTTTTTAATCTAAAAAATAGGTTGAACAAAATAAATTCTAAGGTACCTTTCACCTTTAATATTCCTTTAAATTATTCCATGTGGAAAAATATACAGCTCGAGGTAATAAAGCCGGTGACACAAAGTAAGAAACAAATGGAACATGCTAGCCAATCAATTTTCAACAAAACAAATAATACTACGGATGAAAAGCAACTCTTAGGACAGAAATATAAGCAGTATAGTCATAAAACAAGCAAGTTTGCCCTATTTCTTTATAATCGATGTTGCTTCTAATTCATCTGGGATTTCTTGAGTCAAACTAAATGCAACTAAAGCTTGAATTGTCCAGGATCTCACATCCAAGACCTGTCAGTTTGATGATCCCTATTTTTAACAAAGAAATAAATGGCTTCTATGCTTGTAAGCACTAGAGAAGGACAGACAGCCTGGGAAAGGTGCTTCCCCCTCTCCTTCCATGCCCCTCCCCTGCTCCTCCCTCCTCCTCCTCATCCCCCATAGGCTGGGGAAAGCAACAGCCCCTTTGATTATGTGTTCAGCTCTTGCACACATTATAGCAGGGATCAGCCATCTTTCCAAAGTATATGTCAAAATCCTCACTTTAGCCTTTTGGCACACTTACCGAGAGAAGGGGAGAGAGAGAGAGAGACCTAATTAGATGTCAGTTCCCTGAACCAGAAGGGGTATAGTTACATGAATTCACTCACTCTCACACACACACACACACACACACACACAAAATCTAGTTAAAGGAACTAGTGAGAAGAAATTACTTGTCTAATCACCCACACCAATGCCTAAAAATTCTCATTCTACAAACACCCACTACCAATATTGTTTTTTTCTCTGAGAACAATGCATAATGTTTTTTCAATGAAATAAAAGAAAGTGAAGCATCCCTTTTAAAATGCAGCTTGAACATCTAAGGCACTTTAAGGCCTGAACTGCCTAGGTAGGAATTTTAAATTCATCCACTGCTTAAGAAAATAACTTTATTTGATGTATGTGTGTGATTTTATACACACACACATTACAACAATTAATGCTCAATATCTATTAGAAAAGGCAAACAACATCAACAACAATGAATGAAATAATTTGTAAATACAAATGACCTTTATTTCAAAAGGTCTATACCATATTCATGCTCCTCCTCTTCTCCCATTTCCCTGAAATGACTTCGGTAAGAAAAGTTAATGGGTCACTAATGACTGCCCTGGCAGGTTTCCTACACAGCTTTTCTTCTGCCTTGGGTGACTCAGGATGAAAACCAAGGAGAGCAGTTACCATGGAGGAACCCCATGCCTAATTCAACACCATTGTATGTGTGCAAAAGATGCCAGGGCCATACATGCAAGAAGCTCACAAACCTCTATTCATAAGAGATAAACAAATTCCTCCTTCTCAAGTAATTCAACTTCATAGACAAGAGGAGGTCAGAATTTTTATCATGGATAAGAATAGTGCTAAGAGAATGCTTATAAAATATACATTGTCTGTTTTATAGCTTGCACATTATCTAGTGTGGTCAAATGAAAATATACATAATAGAGTCAGACGTTTTATTTTTGTATGACAGATTAATTAAAATATTACCTGCCAGAACTTTTAAAAAGACATTGCTATAACAGAGTATTTGGTGAAAAATAAATAAAAGCCCCAAACATAATGAAACTGAATTTTAGGGTCCTTTTCTAGTTTTTTGCTACATTCAAGTTCATGACAGTTTTGTAATCAAAGCAAGTTTTTCTTAAGGAAAAATACCGAACGAATCCTTTACGTAAGAATTTCAAAGAGTAAATGGAACTTCTTGATGGATATTAAATAAAAGATGTGGTGTAGGATTTACCAACCTGTTCGGAATTTCAAAGCTTTATCGAAATTCTCTAGGAGTCCTTAATATTCAATGATAGATTATGATCTTAAAGTAACAGGAATCCATTTACTGACAATTCCTGCCAGAAAAACAATTCCCTCAATGTTCAAGTGAATTTTTTGGTTTAAATCTCAGTTAAAATCCTTCAGTCAATACTTTTACCTGAAATGTTTTAGCAATTAAGTTTAGAATCATATATTTAATAGTTCGATAACTAGAAAAACCTTTAGAAATAAGGCCACCTTGTATCACATTTTAGAAAATGAAAGCTATGAAATATTTGGTGATTTACCCAAAGCACCTGTCTAGTTTATTCAAACTCTAACTCTAGAATTATGAAAAGATAGCGCGATGAAAGCAGTTTTAAAAAATCCAAATACTGACATACATCAAGTCAATATAAAGTCAGAGAAGATTTAAAATCAGTCTATCATCATCAATGCTAAAACTCAGTTTCAGTAAAATCATCCATTTTTTGAATAACTTCTCTTTCATAGCATCTGACCCTATTGACATTTTATTTCAGGCTTTGGTATTTAATGAGATCTTAAGTGATGTTGTATTTAGGATGAAGAAAAGGATGGTGAAATTCTAAATCAGAACCCACAATAGAAGAGACATTATTTAGGATAAAATTAAATATCAGTAAGCATTTGAAAATGTACTAAATGGAGGGCAAACTTTTTGGGGAATTTTCTTGAGGGGTTCTTTCTAAATCAATCTTTCATTATTATATGTATAAAGTCCTTGTGGTAATCTGAACTAGTAAAAAAACTGACAAGATAGAATTAAGTTTCTTGGCCGGGTGCAGAGACTCACGCCTGTAATCCTAGCACTCTGGGAGACAGAGGCAGGAGGATTGTTTGAGGTCAGGAGTTTGAGACCAGCCTGAGCAAGAGTGAGATCTGGTCTCTACTAAAAACAGAAAAATTAGCTGGACGTAGTGGCAAGCACTACAAGTGGTAGTCCCAGCTGGGAGGCTGAGGCAGGAGGATCACTTGAGCCCAGGAGTCTAAGGTTGCTGAGAGCCAGGCTGCCATGGCACTCTAGCCCGGGCAACAGAATGAGACTTTGTCTCAAAAAAAAAAAGGAATTAAGTTTCTTTCAAGAAACAAAACAAACACTATAAGGAGAAAAATAAGAATGGCACTTCTGGTTTATCAATAGCACCATTAACTAAGATGTGAATGTCATCAGTAAATTCCACCAAGTTTCGAGCCTTAATGTACGTAGTTTTTCTAAGTTATCTAGGGAAACACACAGAGCATAAACTTTCAAATTATGCCAAAAACTAATTAAAATAGATATGCTGTAGATGTAATTGAATTCAATCAAATTACCCATTTGAGAGGACTGGTTTTAAGGATCAGTCTCACTCTTTAATGCTTTCCTACAGCTGTAAAATGTGAGTGGATGTCTCCCCTACCCAATTCAGAGAGGTCCTGAAACTGAAGCCAAAACATGCACTGAGAGGTCATTATATTAAATGACTTGTCGTCTTTAAAAGCCCTGGCTATCTGACGTTTGATGAAACGCCAAATCCCAAGTGCCTGCATCCATTGTGACACATTCCATTTATTATGTAGCGGTTCGAAGTTGGGGACTCAATTTGCCACTAACTCCACAAGTTATATATTACATAAAGGGTGCCTTCTGATAATCAGAGGGCAAACATGTCAATTTCACATCTAAAGTAAATAACTTTTGACGTTTAACATCTTATCCTTAGCACAACCTTGACAAATAAGACAAGACATGATTCTCTTTGAATTATTGCACTTGATGTATAAAGACTGCTACTTTAGTTATATCATTCTCCTAACTCTAGTTTGGGGATATTTCTTACATAACCCTATAAATATTTCTTCTTGTAGGCACCTTTCATAAACTAACAGAGTATTTCTCTTGTTTTAAAATTCTTACCAAAAGTAGTAGGATGCAGGCATTTCAGAGATATTGTTCAATTCTATTTGTGCAAACATGCATCCCAATACAAACCTGAGAAAGTGTGAATTTGACTTAGTATATATTGATTGCAAAAATTTGCACAACACATACCAATCTAATTAAAAATTCCTAAATGTCTTTTTTTCCCAATTTCTAAGTTTTTAGCATTACACATGCAAGCTGACAGTATTTTTTGATGTGACACAAATTTTATTAATAAATTCTAGAATATATTATGGAAACTAAATTTAGGAAACATCGACTGTCACATTAGAAGAGATTATTCATGTAAAAGCATTATAAAAAAGAAACATCTCTAAAACTCAGAAATTACTCAGTAAAAGCAGCATAGCCACATTATTCAAGGAAATACCAAAGAACTACAATTGTGCCTTATTGCGTTACTGCCACCACATGAATTTTCAGCCCTTAACTTTCATTAATCATAACAGAATCTCTGCCATTTAGAACTAATTCTCATGGCTTTCAATACCAAAGAAATTAGAATCTAAATTATTTATTAGTTAATACTCAGAGGTTGTAAGTGGGATGAATTCATGGTTAGACATCAAAAGGCCAGGAGAAATTGGGATCGAAATACAAGTTTATAAAGATCCTTATTCAAGAAGATAAAAAATTTTAATTAAAAAAATGTAGCTCAAACATAAATGTCATCTCCCTCCATTTAGGGCACATCATAAACTCAGTGATCTCTACATGTAGCTGCTTCCTCTGTGTACCCTGAGGCACTTCTGGGCATTTTTAATCTATTGGGACAAGTTTAAACCTCATCAGAAACTTAAAGCACTGACAGGTACAAGAAAAATTCTAGTTCTCTGCTATTTATAAGCTAATTTACAATATGGATATATTATGGATACTACAGGTATCACTGCTACTACAGGTATCACTGCTTCTAGCTGACAGCAAATAAAAATTCCCTTAATTTAATAACAAAATTATAAACATGAATCAGAGAAAAGCATTTGAGCTTCCTTGTACAAACAACACCTCAGATTAACCACAGGTAACTGTCTAGAAGTCTGTATTGTGAGCATTAAACATCAGCATCAACTTGAACATGAACAATTATTTCTTCCAAATGAGCTAGGCTTTCCTATTCTAAAAGAAAAAGAAAACTAGTTATTGAAAAACAACTACAACAGAACACATTCTAGCCACTTACAACATTCACTTGCAAGATACTTTTTTGAATGGCTCATTAAAATGATAACATAATCAATTAATTGCACCTAAAATATCAACCATGTGTACAGACCTTTGCTGGTGACACTGTCTCCTAGATCCTATCTGATGGCTATTGTACCAAATCAAGCAAAACATAGCACTTCAGTACTTACTGCTCACAGAGAACACCATCTGGGAAACCTTTTGCATTTAAGGTTAAAGCTCCACACAAGGTTTATTGTTATCCCCAGCAAGAGAGAAGGAACCGGAGGGTAGAGGGAAGTGCTTACTTCGAAAATGCTCTGAAGCATAATAATAGACATCCTCATAGCCCTCGTGGTAATCCTCTTCTGGTCGGTACTTTTTTCCCTTTCTTCTCCTAGATCTTCTTATCTGCTTGACAAAACCGAGGAAGCGGTCCATCTCTCTCTCTCCGCGCAGTGCACAGCGCGGGGCGCAGCCGGCACCGGAGCCAGCCACAGCCCAGCTGCTCCGGGAGCCGCTGGGGCATGAATGACCAACGCCGACCTGGCACCAGGACGGCTACCCTTCTATCTGCCTCCGTGCTCCCGCCAACGCAGACACTTTCGCCATGGGAAGGGGAAAAGAATGACAGCGATACGGGTTTACCTTGACAAGATTTCTCATTTAGCTCAATAAACTGTCAAATTTGCAATTTTTAAAAAAAAGAGGAAAAAGAGAAAGTGAAATGATAATGAAAGACTAAAAGAAGAAATAAACAGCAAAGCTTTGGACTTGAAATAGCTTTAAAACACAACAAAACAAAGTTCAAGAGATTCAGCTGAGGCAAAAGGAGTCCCAGCGCTAGAATTTCACTATCCGATGTCCCCGTCACCAGGGGTGGGGGGGTGCCGGAGAAGGGCGGGGCGGGGAAACACGTTAGTCAATGGACTGAACCAAAACTATAGACTTTTTCCTATCTGTTAACACCACCCCCTAATCCTAGTACCCCTAATCTCCAAACACGTGCTTGGGAAACTTCTTGAAAAGCTGTTGTTTTGCAATGGGCAGACTGATTAACCCTCTGTGCTCTCTTGCATATCATATTAACGAGCAGCAAAGTGGTTTCATCCATACGCACAGCCCCCTTGCTGACAAGAGTGTGCTGTATGTGTTAATTGGAGCAGCAGGGAGAAGGCTCTGCAGCTGCTTTCAAATGACACGTTCACCCACTGGGCATTCATGTATTCCAATCGTTGTTTGATCTAAATATTAAAATGCACTTCACAGAGAAGCTTCTCATAGGCTTAGTAACATCATACCATAATCAGCAAATAAGGAAACTACATGGTTCTAGGGAAAAGAAATACAAATAATCCAACTCTACTTACACTGAACTCAAATATAAATCTAGCTGAGTTGTTACGTTTTTAAAAAAATATGAAAACAAATGGGCTAAACGGCAAATAGAATTTAATTCTTCTTCGTGAAGACAGTGGAAAGACAGAAGTTTCAAAATATGCTCACACCCTATTCATCCTTATCTCTAGAAATCTCAAGCTTTAAAAGTATGTCGATCAGAAACACTTCAGACTTGACAAAAGAGGTACTCTAAAGTCCAGACAGGTCAGCATTAATCATGGATAATCTTTTTCTGTCTGGTTTATTTCTTCTTCAGGTTTTTAAGTGAGTGGGAATTTTTAACACCAGGAAAATTTTGATTTGTTTACAATATAATTAATCAAGCATGTCAGCATATCACCAACTAAACTAATGATGTTCTGCAGCTCTATGTTCCCAGAAATATAATTTAAAAAATGGCTTCTTACTGCATACAGGTTGTTCAATATCCACGTAATATCATTCCAGAGGGAATGAATTGCACTTTGCACTATCTGTTATTAGAGTCACAAGCAATTTGTCTGTCTTCTAGGTTTAGACAGTTCTGTATTTGCAGGTATTAATTGCTAATGATGGAGCAGGGAGAAATTTACTTAGAGAGGAAAATATTCATCAGCCAAGAACATTTCAGCTCTGAAATATGTAGTTACCTTTAATGTTTCCATGAATTTCCCTTATTCCTAGAGATTTCTCATTTTTTAATGCACAAACTTAATGATGCTCACAAAAAGATGCTATAAACTGTTTTATGAATATCTTTTTTTTTTTTTTTTTTTAAAGACAGAGTCTCACTCTTTTGCCTTGGCTAGAGTAAGTGCCGTGGCGTTAGCCTAGCTCACAGCAACCTCAAACTCCTGGGCTCAAGTGATACTCCTGCCTCAGCCTCCCGAGTAGCTGGGACTACAGGCATGCGCCACCACGCCCGGCTAATTTTTTCCTATATATTTTTAGTTGTCCAGATAATTTCTTTCTATTTTTAGTAGAGACGGGGTCTTGCTCTTGCTCAGGCTGGTCTCGAACTCCTGAGCTCAAACAATCTGCCGGCCTCGGCCTCCCAGAGTGCTAGGATTACAGGGATGAGCCACCACCTGGCCTATGAATATCTTTAAACAAAAAAATGACTTGTCCTTAGGTTCCAAATCCTTTCTTTATTATTCTGACTCCCTCAACCAAAACAAACTAGAACAATTAAAAAATAATGAACTAGAAATTTGAATATCTGGATTTTAGATCTCGAATAGATCACTAAATAAATGATAACAATAATACATTAATATTTTAATTTAATCTAACAGCCCTTATAACGAGGAAAGTATCTTTATACCTCTATGGATGAGGAAAGAAGATTCAAAGATGTTTTAGTGGCTTATGCAAGATCATAAAGCTAACACTGGCAAAGCAGGTAATATCACGTATTTTTTCATAAAAATTCAGAGATTATCGTATCTTTGAATTATGTGCATTCAAGTTTGTTCTTTTCTATATAAGTTTGCTCTTGAAATGGAGTTTGAAAACAGTTGTTGACTTTCATTTTTAATGGACCCAATATATATCCTGGTTTATGTGATTAATTCATCAAGTCCACTTGTCCTCCACAGATAATTCAGGCAACAATTTTACCCAACTTCACCTGAACTATTATAACTCCTAAATTAGTGGAGTCCACATTATTGAAGTTTTGTAGTTACAAGCTCTCAGTTCAATCTGAAAGGACTAACTTATAGAAAAGAGGATGCTTTACTCTTTAATAGAAAGAGGATCCCATTTGTATAGAACAACTTAAAACATCCCACCAGAGTTCACTGATTTTCAATGTAAACAGATTGATTTTCTCAAGCACTGGTAAGCAACCATTTTTATACAAGAACCCATGCAGACAAAGTAAAATTTCTATGTACTGAACTTTTTGTCTTCAGAAATAAATATTAATAGAAAGAAATTGTGCTTAAGCACCATGTTATTATTTGCTTATTTCTGAAGAATTTTATTTGGGAGGTTAACATTTCCGTGTCTGATTGTAATAATACAATTTTTATATAAGAGGCGGTTTGGTGGTGCTGGGGAGGAGTTCAGAGTGCAGTCATTTATTTGAAGGGGTATGATAGGGGGTGTGACAATCTCTATTAAAACAATCAGAGATGCTGGGGAAGCAGGAATAGGGAAGCTGTTATTTAGAGGAGGTCTACTCGGGTCACGAAGAATGACAGGTAGCAGTGGACAACATGAGGGAGGGGAAGCATGTGTGTATGTGTCACAATCCAAAAGACAGAAGGCAAGACACTTGGTGCTCTGCCTGCAGGGTGGTGGAGGTGGATGGGATCCTCTTCCTCAATCTTCCTGGGTCCATATTTCTGAATTTTTCCCATCTTCTAAACTAAATGCTCCATATTTAGCAATGAAGGACCAGCTTAAAATCTTTAAGGCCTTGCTGTTATGCGACAGTTAGCTAATACCCCCACCAACTGACAAAGTAGAGTGTAGTTCAAGTCCCTTCCATTAGGCGTACTACTCTTTCTGTACAGAGAATCATCCTTTCACCCCACAGCACAAACAACAGTAAGTCGTGCTGTCTACCAGTTATTGCATTCTGCAGTCTAAACAGATGGAGGTTAACAGAACAACTATTTCCCACAAACATGTTTTGTTTGGCTCACACAAGTGTTTGGGGTTTTGTTGTTGTTGTTGTTTGTTTTTTAAAACTCGGCCAGCATCTAAAAGTCAGGAGATTTCACAAATAAACGTTTGATTTTTTTCCTTGAAATATCAAAAGATTGGCATCCTTGGTCCCGATTCCAACATGGCAACTATTGACTAGAGCTGAGTAGTGGCTGCCACCTATAAGTAAACATGTGCTTTGCTTTCTACTTAGCTACAGTCCCCTCCCCTGGGCCCAATTCTGTCATTCAGTTACCACCTGGCCCCTGTAGGCATTTATGCTTGTGAAACATGGTTGAGGTACTATCCTGACTAGCCAGCCCCAAAACAATAACTACCTTAAAAGAAATTTCAATGCCCCTATATTTTCACATAAAGAAAGCAGGTTATTATAACAAATTGGATATTAGTTGAGTGAAAAGTTCACTAAACTATAATATTAAATTTCTTAGAAAAATTTGTTCACATGCGAAAATAAAGCAGATTGAATTATTCAACAAAATGTACTTCCACCAAGAACAGCAAATATATGTAAACAAATTTTTTTCAAAGCAATAATTATTTTCTTTCTGGGAAGTAGGCAATTGCCTATAGAGCATTTACACAGTTTCTACACTCTTCTGAATTAGATTCTCCGTCCCTTTTTAGGAAAAGAGGAATAGACCAACTATTGAGATTCAATTTACAGCCTTCCCTAGATCACTGATTAAGAAGTACTCTTCTGTGCATATTTAGATTGAGTAATGGTTACAGTATTTTCTGAGTAACAGTATGGATTCTTAACCCTTTCAGACCCAATATTGCTTTATTGTAGCAAATGATTTGTAATACCCCTCTTTACTAAATGAGGTTCATCGATCATGTGACTCATGAACATATAACTTAAACAAAATGTCTTAAGAACAATATATATTTAAATATGTTTAATAATATGTATTTAAATAAGTGGCTTTAAGGGCATGACTACAACAAAAGATGTAGTTAGATGCTTGCAGCCACTTCTAATTAATAACCAAATTTAAGGGGTAATGAGAAGACATTCCATACAAGGCACCAAAAAGAAAAAGGTCGACAGGTGGGTGGGCACCAGAGTGAAAACTAGTATGTTCACAGTAAAACTGTGAAAAATACCTTATGCCTATGTAACAGCGTTAGCTTCTGGGCTCAAATAATTGTAAGTTTTCACTTACAAGAATTTTTATTCATATGGATATGTAAGAGTTGTATAGGATGCAGGATACATTTTCAGTTTGTAAGCATTTCTCCCTCATTTCAGTATTTCTAGCACCCCATCTACAAAATGCTGGTACCACCCCCGCCCCTGGCATTGTGACAACCCAAAATACAGGAAAAAACACTCATTATGTTTAGAAGACTTTTTCCCTGAATAATTCCTAATTGGGTCTCTAATTTGATTCTGTCCAATCACTAATTATTTGTGTTGTTTATTAAATAAAGACTAGAGCCACCTGCCTAAACAGTAATACATAGAGCCTAAGATTATTGGTCTGCAAATTGATGAATAAACTAAGCCAATTCGTCCATCTGTGAAATACTTCAAGGTCGACCCTCCTTTGGCTAGAAGATTTTGAGTTAAAAAGACAGTGGAGGACGGTGCTTATATTTTGATAATGTTTGCTTACTGAGCGTGAAATGAAATTTAACTGTGGCATGTCTGCATTTGTAAATTTATTTTGGTTGTTTAGACTTCTTGCAAAATGAAATGTCAGGCAGTCATTCTGAGATTCCTAATATACTAGGCTTCAAAGGGCTCAGGTAACCGAGATTATGCATTCAAAGACTGTTTTTCTATTTTTTCCCACCATGTAGAATTAATTAATATTTTCATTCAGTATGGGAATGAGCATAGAAAAGCAAAAACAAAAGCATAAAAATAATTCCTGAATTTGCAATGCTAAGTGTGTTGTCTGAATATTATAAGGGTTTCACACATGCTCATTGTATCAGAATTCATTTTTTTCCCTGAAGGTGTATGTAATGTGTCTTAAGAGGAAAAATTTGGACTAGAAAGTCTCTTCTAGCTATAAGATGTTATTATTTTTATGCAGCTAGATGCTTTGAAGTGCTGAAAAATATAGTGCTGATTATGAAGTCCTTTAAGGTAACTGTGAGACTTCATGGGATCTCTTATATAAGCTCCACATTGATGGTTCTGAAGAATGTATTACCTAATGGCTTCTATTTACTGGGAATTCATTTCATTCATTCTCTCTCTCCCCCTGCTTCTCCCTTCCTTTTTCCCTCCCTTCTTCTCTTCCTCCCCCTCCCAGACGTGCCCTTTCAAGCTACCCAGAGAGCAAGAAAAATCTATTTTTAAATGGCACACATTTATCTATCTATTTATGATTGTTTCTTGGTTGGCTGATTTTAACGAAGCATTTAACTTCAAAAATCTCAGGACTTTTGTTGATTCATTTGGCTATAGGAACATTTTCTTGGTATTTAAAATATTTACCTGTGGTCTCACTTCTAAGTTATCATGAATAATCTAATTTAAATTTCTTGTTGTTTTCTTCTTCTAAGTGTATTACCATATGATTCGTCTTTCCTACCTTCTTGGCCTTTTTCTCTTAAAGCCATTTCTTAGGACCCCCCCTCCCATTCTAGCTCCCATTTACAAGCAAACTTGTCTGGTTTGATATCAAATATTTTAAAGTCCTTGTGCCTTTTCAACTTTTTAGGAGCTGTTTATCCAGTTTGGACTAACCAATGTTCTTGCTTTTCCTCTTTAGTTTTATTACTGAACTTATAGCTGGTTCATTTGTTTGTTCATTTATTAACTCAATTGTCTCACATACATATTACATACTCAATATTTATTATGCAGTGGATGTGCAACAGAATATGGAGAAAGAATTCTAAGCCATCATTCTCCTGAAGTAGCTTTAGTTGCAAGTTTAGTCAAGAGTTTAAAATCATTAGCTTAAACATGGCTTTTGGAATGTCTATGGTTTAAGGATTCATTTATTCACTCTATAAAATGTATTTAATGCCTGTCACATGCTAGATGTTTAATCCACACCAGCTTTGACCAACTTTTAGAACTGGTCCTATTTCATGTCCTTGCAGGCTGATTTTGGTGTTTGCCACACTTTTTAGGAAGAAAACTTTAAAGGTCCTTGAATAATTTAAATAGTATGTTTCCATGAACCATAAATAATATGTGCTCATCTCACACTAAATCTGATTCTTTCATTTGACAAATGCTTCCTGTGTGTCTCTAGTGCCTGGCACTGTTCACACTCTAAAGATAGAACAATGTACTTGAGGGCAGTGCCCCCCACTCTCATGGAGGCCATATTATAGGTGAGATGATAACAGATAATGTACAAGTAAGTACATCCTCAAACCAAGAAATTTCCGATACTGAGAAGTGACAGAGTGACATGATGGAAAGTGAATCTGAGGGCTATATTAGAATGGGGCCATTTGCAAAGGCCTCACCAGGAGGAGATGCAATTTGAGCAGACATCTAAATAACAAAAAAAGATCCATCCATGCAAAAATCTGGGTGAGGTTGGGGGGGCAATACCTTTGATGCAGCATGAATAGGAAGGGCAAAGACACGGAGCTTGGCATTGTGCCAGGGACAGGACGGAGACCACGGTGGAGAATAACAGGAGAGGAAGCTAGAGAAGTAGGCAGGGACAAGCTCAGCCTGGGCTTCACGGGCCTGGATAAGAATCATGGGGTTTTGTTCTACATGCATCAAGTGCACAAAGAATTCACTGCAGAGTGTTTAGTAATGATGTGACATGCTCTGGTTTATGTTTAGTATGATCACTCTGGTTGTTTATGGAAAATGGGCAAGAGAGGAAACAGGGGGTTTAGAAAGGAATCAAGAATGATTCTTTGGTTTTTGGTTTGAGTAACTGGAAGGATAATACTGATTACTATGATGGGAATAATGGAGGAGACACAGGTTTGAGGGCTGTGTCTTGAAATATTTTATATATTATATAATTATTTATGTACTTATTTTATATAGTCATAAATCTACAAATTCCATTTTAGATAGCAAAGTTGCCACCCTCAGCTGTGCAAGCAAGAGCAGGTTACTCAAGCTCTCCTGGGCCTCATTTCCTGATCTACAAATGAGGGTGGGCAACTGTGCTGTGTTCATGGGACTGTGGTGAGGAATTAAACCAGTCCATGAAGCTCTTGCAGACTGCCACGTAGCAAGAAATAGTTAAATGTGTTGTTGTTGTTGTCACTGAGGGTTAATTTACTTAGAAGAGTCTTGTCATTTTCATTCACTTTCATTAACCCTATTATAAGTGCTCTTTACACAACTTTGCAATCATCTGCTTACTTATCTGTGCATTTAAGGCAAAACTGTCCTTTCCATTGTTACATGCTGATTGTCTAACATATGTTTTTCCCTTTATTTATTCAACAAAGAATGTACTGAATATTTACTATGTGTCTATCTGCAGTGAGTACTACTGATACTATAAGAAACAAAAAGCAGACAGTGATCATGTCTTAACAAAGCTTATATTCTGGATGGAGAACGACAGTTTATAGAAAAAGTAAATCAACAACAATGAAACAAATCAGTAAGGGGAATCTACAATTGAATATTTGTATCCTTTATCTATGTGTATATAGAAAGTGTTCCATATAATTTATTTGAAGAATGAAGCAATTACTACATAATTAGATCTTCTACTGGAATATTAGTAACAAAGGACAAGTCAAATCTCATTCTCATGGCTCAAGGGTATAAGAGGGAAGTGTCAGAATCACCTGGCAGGAGTTTTTTCCAAATCACAATGATCTTCCAAAACCCCACCCAGGGACTCCCAGAAAGCACTGCCTGCTTCTCCCCTCCCTCATCTCTTCCAAGGGGTCTAGGCCTGAGAGTTACAGCATCCTGGGGTTACTCTACTAATTAGAACACTGGTCTGGGTGCTTTAACAAATTAGTGATAGTGGTTTGAACAAGATGGGAGATTTATTTCTTCCTCATATGAGGGTCTCAGTTGGTAGATGGTGGCTAGGTGGTGGGAGAGAGGAGGTGGCGCTGCTATATGAGGTCATCCAAGGATCTGGGTTCCTTCTGTCTTTTGCTGGAAAAGACAGCGAAGTTTTCATTTAAGAAGAGGACCAGTAAGTTCCACCTGTCACTTCTGTGCAGATGCCACTGTCTTACAGCCACATCTTACTGCAGTTGAGGAAGGGAAATGTGGTGTCTCTAAATTTGGGAGTTCCAATTAGCAAAAATGGGTGAACAGGTATTGGAGGACAAGCCAATTGTCTCACTTACTTTATTGTAGCACTACTATTCTCTGTTGTTATTAAGACCTTCTTAGCCTTCCCTGGAACTGATCTCAAAGATCATTCAGCAAAGAGCCAGTATTTTATTCATCTTTGTTTCCCTGGTAAGTAGCATAGAGCTTGGGCTCTGATAAGCACTCAATTCCTGTGTATGGATTGTACTATGGGCTCTATAAAAATTATTTTCTTCTTATAGCCACCTAGTGAGATAATTATAATAATTATATTTTACAGGTGCTGATATTTATAAACCTATCCTTTAAGGTTTCATTAATTTTTGGTTTCATTTTTTGAACCCAACCTGTATGACCCTTCAAATCCCTTGCTTTTACACTAAACCATACTGGTACATTTTAAGTAAACATCAAAACTTGAGACTACCTTTTAAAAACGTAGCCTCAAAATCTTAGAGATGTGTTAGAATTTTCAGATGACTAACAGCCTTAATTTTATCCTTTACCAATGAATATTTCTGAATGACAAAAAAGATGAATTCTGATGGTAAAGATTTTGAATTTCAACAAGCACCCCATGTACTCACCATCAAATTGGTATTAACCGATTAACACATAAGTGCACATATAAGAATAACATTTATTGGATGTCGGGCGGCGGGGGGAAGGGGGAGGAGGGGACGGGTATATACATACACAAAGAGTGTGATGCACACCATCTGGGGGATGGACACGCTTGAAGCTCGGACTTGGGGGGGCAAGGGCAACATACGTAACCTAAACATCTGTACCCCCATAATATGCTGAAATAAAAAAAAAAAGATTTTGAATTTCTAGGCAAAAAGAACCAATCTGGAGGTATCACATTACTGAACTTCAAATTATACTGCAAGGCTACAGTAACCAAAACAGCATGGTACTGGTATAAATGTAGACAACAGATCAATGGAACAGAGTAGAGAACTCAGAAATAAAACCATATTGCTACAAACTATTTTCAACAAAGCAGTCAAAATCATAAACTGGGGAAAGGGTGCACTATTCAATAAATAGGGAAAATTCGATAGCCACATGCAAAAGAATGAAACAGGATTCCTATCTCTCACCATATGAAATAATTAACCCAAGATGTATTAAAGACTTACAAATGTCAGACCTGAAACCATAAAAATTCTAGAGGAAAATGTGGGAAAAGTTCTTCTGGACATTGGCCTGGGCAAAGAATTTATGATTAAGACCCCAAAAGCAAAGACAGCAACAACAAAAAATAAATGAACAGGACTTAATTAAACTGAAAAGTTTCTGCAAAGCAAAGGAAATAAAGGAATAAATAGACAACCTACAAAATGGGAGAAAATATTCACAAACTATACATCCAACAAATGACTAATATCCAGAATCTATAAAGAACTCAAGCAAGAAAAAAACAAATAGCCCTATCAAAAAGTAGGTACAAGACATGAACAGAATTTTTTCAAAAGAAGATATATAAATGACCAAAAAACATATGAAAAAGTGCTCCACATCATTGATCACCAGGGAAATGCCAATTAAAACCACAATGAGATACCACCTAATACCCGTCAGATGGTTATTATTAATAATTTAGAAAATAATAGATGTTGGCATGGATGCAGAGAAAAGGGAATGCTTGTACACTGTTGATGGGAATGTAAACTAGTACAACCTCTATGGAAAACAGTATGGAGACTCCTCAATGAACTAAAAGTAGACCTACCATTCAATTGCGCAGTCTCACTACTGGGTATCTACCCAAAGAAAAAGAAGTCATTATATCAAAAAGACAGCTGCACCTGAATGTTTATCCCAGCACAATTCACAACTGCAAAGATATGGAATCAACCTAAGTGCCCATCAACTGATGAGTGGATGAAGAAAATGTGATATATATATGTGATACACACACACATGTACACACACACACACACACACACACACACACACATATACCATGGAGTACTACTTAGCCATAAAAAGGAATGAAATAATGTCTTTTGCAGCAACTTGGGTGGAACTGGAGGCCATTATCCTAAGTGAAGTAACTCAGTAATGGAAAAACAAACACCACATGTTCTCACTTTTCAGTGGGAGCTAAATAATGAGTATATATGGTCATAAAGTGGTGTCATGGACATTGGAAACCAAGAAGGAGGGAGGGAGGAAGAGAGGGAGGGGTGTGAGGGATAAACAATTGCCTGTCGGGTACAATGTAAATTATTCTGGTGACTAGTACACTAAGTACCCTGACTTCAGCATTATACAATTCATCCATATAACAAAAAGAATTATACCCCCTGAATCTATAGAAATAATTTTTAAAAAACAAAATGCAAATGAATTGTAGCCAGTGGAATGCAATTGATTGTTGCCCTCTTGGTAGTCAGGATTTGCATTTACTATAGTTGTAAGTTCATTTCGGCATTCCTTATTGTCTATATATGTGTAGTCCTTTAAATTTCCTGTTTGAACCAATTGTAGCATATTACTGGTTTCCTCATTAATTAATGATTTAAATAAAATC
>NW_012141858.1:972441-974567 GCF_000956105.1 Propithecus coquereli
TTTAAAATGTTAAGTAATCAGCCTTTCAAATGTTGTTTTCTGTAAGTAATTACACTATATCATTCTTAGATTACTTGTTTCACAGAGCAATCATGGTAAAAATACGTGAATTAAACCACTTACTCACAGCTGATATTTATTGAATAACTATTATGTACCAGGAATTGAACTGGATACCACAAAGTATATAGTAAAGAAAGTTTTTAAATAACATATAATACATTGCTATATTGAAACTATTTTTTATAATGCCAGTACAAGGTAGTTTCAGAGATTTATACGCCAAAAGGGCAAACTAAACTGATAATTTTTAATATTCACTGTAAAATTCGACCTAAGACTTCGAGTTTCCTGTTTCACATATAAGATGCGTGGAAGTCATCACTCCATCCTAATGACAAGTACAAAGCTAAACAAACTGAAAAATCAACAACTTTTCTTGAATCCCTCAGAGAAGTGAGGTCACAGGGCAAACCGCTGGTGCCAAAATTGGGGAAACAGGCAGATCAGAGAATCATAACTTTCTGGAGCAGAAACTTCCACGAAAATTAGCACCGAGGTAGGAAAGCCTGAACTGAAATTGATGAATTGCTGTAGGCTCAGTGTGGACAAGCCTCAGAGATTAAAAACTCTGGGGAGACCCAGTCATCTGGGGGCCCCTCACATTAGTGACTGTTATCTCCTGAGACTTGACAGAGTTCTCACAGTGACTATCAGAGAAATAAGTCCTCCTGCTTCTGGCAGGAAGAGGGGAAAAATAACCGTTTTGAAATATGCCAAAGCATTCTGTTCTTTTTAATATGGCCTTCCCTCAGGAGAAACTATTTTAGCAGAGCCTAAACTCTTGGGGTTTTATCAGAGCCTAACTGACCTGGGGAAGGGAAATACCCAACTCCAGCCCTCTATAAATACCCTGTCCTGCCCAAGGTCGTAGGGAGGGTGAGTGACTGAGAAGCACTTGTAAGGTTCACAACCCCGAGGTACAGGCTCACTAAAAGACTGAGATCTAATCATAGGAGTGCAGAATGCTTCTCCTACCCCACCCTCACACCGCATCACTAAAGGCTTATTGACTGGAGTTCCTTTTGCCCAGTACATCATGTCAAGCTTTCAACAAAAAATTACAAGACATAGAGAAAAGCAAAAAACAGAGTTTGTGACATAGCAATCATCACAACCAGACTCAGATATGACAAGAATGTGGAATGATCAGATTGTGAATTCAAATTAACTATATTAATATGCTAAAAACTCTAATGGAAAAAGTAGATAACATGCAAGAAAAGATGGATAATGCGAGTAGAGAGATGGTAACTCTGAGAAAGAATCAAAAAGAAATACTAGAGATAAAAAACCTGAACAGAAATGAAGAATGCCTTTCGTGGGCTCATTAGTAGGCTGAACGCAGCTGAGGAAAGAATCTCTGAGCTTGAGGATATGTCAATAAAAAACACAGAAAAGCAAAGAGAGAAAAGAGAATAGAATACGGAAGAACTGTGAGAAACTACAGAAGCTGTAAAATATACATAGTGCGAATACCAGAGGAAAAGCAAAGAGAGAAAGGAACAGAAGAAATAATGACAGAATTTCCCCCAAATAAACGTCAGGCACCAAAACACAGATTTAGAAAGCTCAGAGAACACCAAGCAGGATAAATGCCAAGTAAACTACATCAAGGTGTATTATGTTCACACCTCAAAAAATTCAACGTAAAGAAAAAAAAAATGTTAAAAGAAGCCAGAGGGAAAAAAACACCCTACCCATAGAGGAGCAAAGATAGGAATTACATCTGGCTTCTCCTCAGAAACCTTGCAAGCAAGAAGAGAGCACACTGAAATATTTAAAGTGTTGAAAGAAAAAAGCCCACCAACCTAGGATTCTGTATCCTGTGAAATTATTCTTCAAAAGTGAAAGAAAAATACTTTCTCAGCAAACATTGAGAAAATGTGTTGCCACTAGACCTGCCTTGCATGAATTGTTAAAAGTTCTTCAGAAATAAGGAAATTGACAGAAGTCAGAAACTCAGATCAACATAATGAAAGAAAGAACATTAGAGAAGGAATAAGTGAAGGTAAATAAAAACTTTTGTTCTTCTAATTCTTAAATGATTTAACATAACAGTTTGT
>NW_012141858.1:975708-977042 GCF_000956105.1 Propithecus coquereli
GGGCTTATGCAAATAAAATAAAGGTAGATTAGCTATAAATTTCAGGCAGCAGATGTCAAAAAAAGAAAAATTATCAGGGATAAAGAGGGAGCATCATATAACGATAAAGAGTCAATCTCCAAGAAGACACATCAACATCCTTAACTTGTATGTGCCTAACAACAGAGTGTTAAAATACCTGACGCAAAAAATGATGATGAAATTGTGAAGAGAACGGGGTGAACCCCCTATTATAGTAAAAGACTTCAACATTACTCTGTCAAAAATGTACAAATCCAACAGGTAACAAATCCGTAGGGATATAGCTGAATCCCACAGTGCCATCAATCACTGGATATAGCTGATATCTATACACAGCTTCATCCAATGACAGCAGAATGCACATTCTTCCCCAGCTCACATGGAACATACACCAAGATAGATCACATTCTAGGACATAAAAAACACCTTAACAAATGTAAAGAATAATAGATAATATAATGTATGCTTTTACACCACAATGGAATTAAACTATAAATCAATAACATGACCAGGTGTGGTGGCTCATGCCTGTAATCCTAGCACATTAGGAAGCTGAGGTGGGAGGATGCTTGAAGCCAGGAGTTCAAGGTTGCACTGACCTATGATCACACCATTGCACTCTAGCCCAAGCAACAAAGTGAGATCCTGCCTCAAAAGAAAAGAAAAAAAAAAATCAATAACAGAAAGATAGCTGGAAAGTCCTAAAATATTGGAGATTAAATAATACACTTCTAAATACCACCTGTTTCAAGGAAGACATCCCAAAAAGAAATTTAGAAAAATATTTTGAGCTAAATGAAAATAAAAATAAAACCAAAATTTGTGGGATGTAGAGAATGAAGTGCTTAGAGGGAAACTTATCGAATACTTATATTAAAATAGAGGTAAGACCTAAAACCAATAATCTAATCTTCCATCCTAAGAAACTAGAAAAAAAAAGAGCAAATTAAAGCCAAAGTAAGCAAAAGAAAAGAAATAATAAAAATTTGTCTGGGCACAGTGGCTCACAGCTGTAATCCCAGTACTTTGGGAGGCCTAGGTGGACGATTGCTAGAGGCCAGGAGTTTGATGCCACTGCACTCCAGTCTCGGCAACAACTGTCTCCAAAAAAAAGAAAGAAAGAAAGAAAGATAGATAGAAAAGAAAAATAATAAATGCTTTGTATTTTGACAAGTGCTTTAAAATATTATTTTCTATAGATAGAAATAAAAAATAAAACATTCTGTTATTTGACATGAAATTTCTCATTTATAATTCACTATTGGGATACATAAAATATGCAACTTTATAATAAATGGACTCCTTGTAGTTTT
>NW_012141858.1:977094-978666 GCF_000956105.1 Propithecus coquereli
AAAGAAAGAAAGAAAGAAAGATAGATAGAAAAGAAAAATAATAAAAATTAGAGCACAGATCAATGAAATTGAAAACAGGAAATCAATAGACAAAATTAACAAACTAAAAGCTGGTCCTTTCAAAGAATCAGTACAATTGATAAGCCTCAAGCCAAGCTAACTAAGAAAAAAAAGAGAGATGATACAAGTTACTAATGCCAGAAATGAAAGAGGAGACATGGTCATTCCGTGGTCATTAAAAGGATGCTAAAGGAGTACTATAAATAACTCTATTCTTACAACTTTAATAACCTAGGTGAAAAGGACCAATTCCTTGAAAGACACAATCTGCCAAAATTCACACAGGAAGAAACAGGCAATAGAATATGCCTATATCTATTACAGAATTTAAATTAATAATTAATAACCTTCCAAACAGAAAGTACCAGGCACAGATAGGTTCACTAATGAATTCTACCCAACACTTAAGGAAGAAATTATACGAATTCTCTACAATTTCTTTCAGAAGATAGCAGAGGGAATGTTTCCTACCTAATTCTATGAGGCCAGCATTACTCTAATACCAAAATCAAACTACAACATTCCCAGAAAAGAAAACTATAGATCAATATCTCTCATGGACATAGAGGCAAAATTCCTCAACAAATTCTTAGCAAATTGAATCCAACAATGTGTAAAAAGAATTATACACCAGGACCAAATGGAATTTAACCCAGGTATGCAAGACAGGGTCAACATTCGAAAAACAGTTAATGTAATCCATCATATCGAGAAGCTAAAGAAGGGAAATCACATGATCATATCAATATACGAAGAAAAAACATTTGACAAAATCTAACATCCTCTGATGACAAATAAGCAACTTAGGAATAGAGGGGAACCTCCTCAATTTGATAAAGAACATCTATAAAAAAAAACCTACAGCTAACATCATACCTAAGATGAAAAATTAAAAGTTTGCATGCTAAAATCAAAAACAAGGCATATGTTCCCTCTCACTACTCTTTTTCAACATTGTATTGGAAGTCCTAGTTAATGCAATAAGACAAGAAAAAGAAGTCAAAGGTACACATATTTGGAAGGAAGAAATAAAACTGTCTTTATTTGCAGATGCATGATAATCTATGTAGAAAGTCCAAAAGAATCAACCAAAAAATACTTGTAACTAATAAGTGATTATAGCAAGGTTGCAGGGATACAAAGTTAATATATAAAAGTCAATTGCTTTCCTATATACCCGCAAGAAATAAACGAAATTTGAAATTAAAAACATAATATCCTTTCATGAACACCAAAAAAAGGAAATATTTAGGTATAAATCTAATATAATGGGTACAAGATCTATATGAAGAATACTACAAAACTCTGATAAAAGAAATTAAAGAATAACTAAATAAATAGAAAGAGATTCTATGATCATATACAGGAAATCTCAATATTGTCAAAATGTCAGTTCTTCCCAACTTGCTCTACGGATTCAACGCAATCCTAACCGAATTCCAGTGAGGTATTTTGTGAACATCAACAAACTGATTCTAAAGTGTATATGGAGAGGCAAAAGACCTGGAATAA
>NW_012141858.1:979726-999862 GCF_000956105.1 Propithecus coquereli
CTAAATAGATACCTCACCAAAGAAGATATACAGCTGGCAAATAAGCATATGAAAAGATGCTCCCAAATCATATGCGATTAGAGAAATGCAAACTAAAACAGCAATAAGATACCAGTACACACTTATTAAAATGGCCAAAGTCCAGAACACTGACAACACAAAATGTTGGTGAGGATACAGAGCAAGAGGAACTCTTGTGCATTCCTGCTGGGAATGCAAAATGGTACAGCTACTTTGGAAGATAATTTGGCAGTTTCTCATAAATCTAAACATTTTCTTAGCATTCAGTCCAGCAATCATGCTCCTTGGTATTTTCTCAGAGGCACTGAAAGTTATGTCCATACAAAAATATGCACATGGATATTTATATCATATTTATCCATAATTGCCAAAACTTGGAAGCAACCAAGATGTCCTTCAGTAGGTGACTGGATAAACTATGGTACATCCAAACACTGTAATATTATTCAGCCCTAAAAGGAAATGAGCTATCAAGCCAAGAAAGGACATGAAGAAAACTTTAAATGCTATAGCCAAGTAGAAGAAGCCAATCTGAAAAGACTACACAGTATGATTCCAACTGTATGACATTTGAGAAAAGGAAAACTAGGGAGACAGTAGAAGAATCAGTGATTGCCAAGAACTGGGGGGAGGGAGGAATAAGCAGGTGAAGCACAGAGGATTTTTAGGGCAGCAAAATTATTCTGTACGATAGGATAGTGATGGATACATGGCATCATACATTTGTCAAACCCCACACAGTGTACAATACCAAGAGTGAACCTAATGCAAACTACGGACTTTGGGTGATAATGATGTGTCAATGTAAGCTCCTCAATTGTAACACATGTGCCACTCTTGTGAGGGATGTTGATAGTGGGGGAGGCTGTATGTGTGCACGGGTGGGAGGTTTATGGGAACTCTATACTTTCTGATCAATTTTGCTAGGAATCAAAGATGTCTAAAACATAAATTCTATTTGAAGAAAATAAATACAACCCAATCCTTTCCTAGCACTTACGGTAAAATTATAAACTTGGTAGAGACAAGTAAAATTTAGCAAAAACATTTATTTGACTTTTTAAATTATTATTATTTCTAGGTACAGAGTCTCTCTATATTTTCCAGGCTGGTCTCGAACTCCTGGCCTCAAGTGATCCTCCCACCTGAGCTTCCCCAAATGCTGGGATTATAGGAGTGAGCCACTGTGACTGGCTGACGTTGTTTTTTAAATTTAACATTAAGATAATGAATACTATGAAAATGGGGCTAAAGATTTTGCATGACTGCAAGAATATAGAAAGATATAGATGATTAAAGGTCTTGATAACTGTTATATCTTTATAGATACCATAAGTACTCAATTCAGAAGCACCATAGCATGCATAATTGTGGTTCTCCCCTGACTTACTGCTTTCTGACATAAGCAAAGAATATTTCTTTAGATTTTGTTTGCAATTTTCTAGCTTAGGTTCGAGAAAATATTAAACAAATTTCAATCTGCAAAGATAAAAAATATTATCCTTGTCAATGCAATTTAGCCAGTTATATTTTAATTTTTAGTGGTGACTACTAGTATCCCTAGAGAAACTGAACATATAGTAATTAGAAATCTCTCTTACACATCCTCTTCTGAGTTTTAGAAACAAATAAACCATGAGATCATCAGCAATTTCCCTCTTCTTAAGTAATCTTTTGGAAGGAGGTGGCTTGTGATGAAAAGGAATGGGAATATGAGATTTGGACCCCCATCAGAACTGGGGGGTTCTGTGTACATCTCACGAAGCAACAAGAAGGAGAGGCTCTGCTGTAATCCGGACATGATGAAAGAGGAGTTGTAAGTGTCACATCCTTGGACAACCACATTCATCCCAAGAAGAGCACCTGGATGATGAGCATTTCTTACCTTGGACCAGAGAGAGAAGAATAAGGGCTTAGTAATGGAGCCACTTCCATCTTGTGTGTGCGTGTATGTGTGTGTGTGTGCATGCACACGCGTGCATAACATCCTGATAAATGTGCCTCCTTTTCTTTTCAATTATCTGGTGTTCAAAAAACATCATGCAGTTGAAACATGTAGATGAGCTATGAAGACATGAAATTGCTGACTATTTGCATGACTTACAAAAGCTCAGAAACCATATTGCAACACACATAGAAGCAGAACACCTGGTAGAAGGTGGCTTCATCATTTGTTTTCTTATTTTCACCTGTAAAGTTTTATGACTAATAGAACCACACACTTTCTCAGCATACCTGTGAAAGATTCCAGAGGTCAGCATGCCATTTCTTTTATAAAGCCAAAGCCAGTGATGCAGAAATGGATGTCTTATCAAAAATAGACTCCGTAGTTCTGCATGATCTTGCAAGCTCTAAACCCACTGCATGATCTTGCAAGCTCTAAAATTCTACAATACTCTGATTATATATCCTCAGACATGTAAACATCTTAAAAATCAAAATTTCCTAGGACATTAAGAGAGTGCTATAAAGAATTGTTTCTTACAATTATGTGTTATTTGGTACATGTTGGTAATGTTTCTCAAGTTGCTGCCTTTGTATTTGTTTGGGGAGATTAAAATTCCTTGAGGATAGAGATCTCTAGATTTCTATTTGGTTAATTACCCAATAATGTCTAGTAAAGTGCTTTGCACATTAACATTTTCATGATAAAAATGATCAATGATTATTTAAAGTTTCTCTTGGTTTATAAAAAAATTAAACCTCCTAAGATTCATCTTCCCCCTTCATCAGTATCTAGTACATACTCCAGCACCTAACACATCACTTATCTCTCTCTACAGCAGAAAAATTAAGATTTTATACTCCCCCCCAAATTAGACATATTTAATAGAAGCAATATTGGAAATCAAGTATTTACTCAGTAAACACCACCTGTAATGCCAGGAAATAATTTCTCTGTACAAATGCTTTCCTAAACCTGAGAATCCTAGCACTTATAATACTCAAGGGGTGTAAGGTTCCTGAAAAGGGGGGTTCTGAAAGGATTTTAGGGAGAGAGCATAACCCTCCCTCCCTTCCTCCTCCTAAACACCAACAGATAGCTGCATGCTTTTACTGCCAAGTGTGGACTAAAATTCTTAGCAATCGATCGGACAATATGTAAAACAGAAAATCCAATGCCAACCTCAAACTCTGAAACAGGGACTCCGATGATTCCCAAGTGTAACCAGTTCTAATTCTGCTAATAGCTCTGTCCTTTCCAGAAGAGTTCACAGAAACAGGCTCCAGCTGTCACATGAACCTAATGTTTCATTCTTTGTACAAGCCTGACATGTTTCAAATGTTAATAGCATTAGCAATGATATAATGTAACCATGGCAGAGGTGCCCTGAGTCAGCCAGGATTTTAAAAAAGGTGGGTGGGATACAATCACTAAAAGGTTCAGGATAAGGCATTTTAATCATTAACCAGAAAACCAGACATACTAACAACCCCTCCCCAGCCTGCAAAATGGGGAGTAAAGAAGCAAGAGTTGCTGGTTGAAAGGCAGTCGCAGAGATTGTTTTAGGGTAGCTAAAAGGTGATGCTAGATAGAGAACAGAAATGTGAATAAAGACATAGCAGGTGCTGTTGAAGCTCCAGGTCCAGGTATAACCTCTACACTAGGACTGCCTCATGTGACTGGCCAGTCCTTAAATGGCACCAGACAGTTACTGCATGCCTCCAAGCTTTTACTCGGTCTTTTTGATTTGACATAGCTCAGAGGATTTTATAGGGGTTTGTCATTGCAAGAGGACCTAACACCAGCTCGTGAAGTGCAAACACCAGCTCACTCCCCGTCAAGCTCAATGCCCTCTGCATAATCTGGACAAATGGCGGTCCACTTTCTCCTTCAATATGTCCAATGATGAGAGGCTCATGCATTTAGAGTTAAATAACTGTGCTCTGCCTAGAGCAAGCATAGGGAGACTCATTTATCAAGGATAATTATACCAAGAAAAGGCCACTCGACATAAATTCACTTAAAACAGAAGCTAAATTCATAGTTCAGAGTAGAAATAAGAAGCCTAGAAAAATGAACAGAAAATGAATAAAGTATTGATTTATATCTTTTTTAAAGAGGGGCCATACTTTTTAAAAATTACTAGAAGTGTATATGATAGCACAAAATTACATGATAGCAAAATTTAACATAATTCACTCCATACTGGACTTTCATAGTCCAGTCTAAAAGAGGTTATTTTTGTAAAAGTTTTCGAGGCTTTATTAATTTTTCTCAAAGGCCTCTCTTAGTCCCTTAATACTCAAATCCTTCTCTTTTTGATGTGCCTATATTACCACTATTGTCTATTTTGTATCTTCGATTTTTAACTAGTCCAATTCTATCTTTAGATTTGAGCAATTTGTCCACATCTCTTTATCAAACTCATGAAACTGAATCTTTTGCAAGATTTTCAATTTACACTATTCTTCATTGCCAAGAAGAGTATTCAGTAGCAGCATATATTTATGGCATCTTCTAACAAGGAAGAGAGACTGATGGGAAAAGACTGACAAGATAAAGGTAGAAAGTATATACAGAAGAGGTATTTTTATAGGGGCAAATTTTAAAGTGGTCAGTTTATAAGCAAAAAAAAAATTTGCTTATTTCATGTCATAGCAATTTTTGCTTTGCAAATCATTGTAAAAAGGATATTTACAGCATCATTATTACCTTCTCTGTGTGACTTTATGCACAAGACAAGAGAGGTTAAATACAGAGTCTGCTTATAATATGCATGATCATATTATTTAGTACAAAGAGCTGCCTTTTCTCCTGGGGAAGACAGTTTGATGTAGATATGCCTCCATCTTTATTTTTAGGCATTAGCAAATATGATCTTAGGTTCTGTTGGTTGCCATTCTACAGGCAAGGCACTTAACCTCTACCCCTCAGTTTCCTCATCTGTAAAATGGGCATCGTAGTAGCACCTACATCACCAGCTGCTTGTGAGGATTAAATGACTGTACCGTACCTGGCAAGTAATCCGCATCTAATAAATGTCAGCTGTGACTCTGCAGCTGCTCTTTGTAATATAATGATGGGAGTGCCATTTGAATGACTAATTGCACATCTCTTTTTTTCTATTCAAGGAATAAAACTATATTTAAAATGTTAAAGAGCCTCCTTTATCAGTGGAATAAAAATTTTGATTAAGAATTAAGAAACTAAACTTTCAACTAATATACAGAGTTTTTATGATCCTAAAGTACTTGTAAAGAATTAGGCAGGCTGAACTGAAAAGCTAGCAAAATGTTATTTATGGCAATTGAATTTAAGTCCTCACTTCTATTACTATTTCAAATGCTACTGGAATTAGAGATTTAAAACATCATCTAAAGAAATCTATACTCTATATATATTAGACAAAAATAAAGTCATGGAAAAGAAAAAAACCACAATGTATTAAGTTCTAGCCAATGAAAAAATAACTTAAAAGTGAAAAAGGAGTAATTTCCCCCCAAAGTTCAAAATTTTTAAATGCCGTTAAACTGAATTAAAATTGGAGTGAAGGAAGAATTCTCATGTGCTAAATATATTACAAGCTCAACTTCTCTTTTCTAAATATTCACTAGGTATATTCTGTGTTTGTTTTTTGAAAATGCATCAAAGAGAGTATGGGTAGACAGAAATCGATATATAAACAATATACATCCCGAATACAAGCATATTTAAAATATCCCAAAGTGATTAGCAATTTATTTAATGCCTATGGCCTGGATTTCTCTCTCTCTCCTCCTTCAGGTAAACTTTCCGATGTAGAGAGAAAAATTAAAATTCATTGTATTAGCCTCTGTAATTACATAACAATATTACCAAAACTTAGTGGCTTAAAACCATGCATTTATTATCTCCCAGTTTCTGTGGGTCAGGAGTCTTGGCAAGGCTTAGCTTGGTCTTCTGCTTAGGATCTTACAAGACTGCAATCATGATGTCACCTGATCTGAGTTCTCATCTGAAACTCAACTGGGGAAGGGTCGACTTCTACGCTTACTCAGGTTGTTGGCAGAATTTAATTGCAGTTGTAGGACTGAGGGTTCAATTTCTTATTAGATATGAGCTGGAGGCTGCCCTCAGTTTGTAGAGGCTGCAGGCCTCCTCAAAAGCAGCTAATTAGAGAGAGAGAGACAGAGACAGAGAGGAGAGACCCCAGCAAGAGAGATCTACAGACTTATGCAACAATCACATAATTAAGTACAAATAATCACATCTATCCTGTCACCTTTTCCCTGTTCTATTGGTTGGAAGCAGGTCACAGGTCCTGTCCACACTCAAGAAAAGGGGCTCATGCAAGGGCATGAGTACCAGGAGGCAGGAGTCATACAGGCCACCTTAAGTCTGTCTGTGACATTCATCTATCTTAATACTCAGGAAATTCATCTTTAGTGGAAGAAAAGAAGGACAAAATTGATTTGAAAAGCTTAAAAAAATTCTCCCTTCCACATTTTTCTTTTTCCCCCCTCTTTTGACGTGTTATTGTGAAATTATTGTGAAAATCAGACACGTTTGCCTGTCGTCCAAACTTAAAAATAAATCTCCTGCTCTAAAATAATAATGATCTCTAAAATAATAATCTCGTTCTCTAAAATAAAGCACGTCTTGCTTATTTGGCCAGTACAGAATGAGGGCGTCAAGTTCCAGTTTTCTTAGTGTTTGATTAGTGGCTGGAGGCTGCGGAGGAGAAAACATGGCGCTGTCTTACCATGGATCTTTCACTGGGAGACACTTCAGCCCTGACCAGGAGGCAGAGACATCACTGTCAAACCCTGGACTTGCTCTAATTCCGGGACTCCTAGGCCTCAGGGTCCAAAGTGGACCAAATATTACCATTTTGGACTAATATTTGGCCCACTTAAATGGCATAAATTAGCTTTGTGGTGAGGTAATTATTTCACCTTAGTTTAACATTCACGCAACAGCACTTTTTCTGTGGGCTTTAATAAGTTAGAGGATTGTAGTCCTTGTGAATTGTAGATGATATGAATTACGGATGATGCCATATGTGATAATATAAGGTTAAAAAGACTCCCAAAGGCTACACTAAAACAAACAAAATCTAATAGGTAGCCATGATACTTGGAATTCTTGACATTGGGTTCACCCTTCAAAATTTAAGGCCATACCATCTATTCATTTTCTAACCTACTGACATATAGTACTTAAATAATATGATTTGGAGATTACTGGCATTATTAATAACCAACACCTCACATCTCCATCACTTTTACATTTTCAAAACACATTCATAACTCTTATCTCATTTTCGATAAGTAAAAATAGAATCAAGTACTACTTACCCCTGCCATTTTTCAGTCTGATTTTTATTATACGTAGTGCGTTTTATCTTTCTTTTGCAATAGAAATTACATGAACACCTTCTCTTCAAAACTCAGCTCCAACTGTCTGCTCAGGTGAGGTGGCCTTCTGAGTGTCACACCGCACTCTATGACCAAATCCCTCTGCCTTTGCATTCTCCACCAGAGACCTTTGTGTCGCTTTGTCTCCTACTGTCCAATTTCAGTTGTTTTCAAGTGTGTTTTATATTTCATTCGCTAGATGGGAGCCTCATCAAGGAAAGGAATTTCACATGTTTTTGTTTGACGTTGCTTCTATAATGCTTCATAAATGCTCTTTGTATAGAAGCGTTTGACAAAGGCAACCCACAATCTGACATTTAGCCACTCATTGAAGGATCATTTCGGAGAGGACTCTCCTCCTTTATACCCGAGGCCAGCTGAAAAAAATGCCCCCTCCCCCGAGACACATTCACTTCCTAATCCCCAGCACCTGTAAATATCACCTTCTGTGACTAAGGGCGTGATCTCGAGAGGAGGAGCTTACCCTGAATTATCCAGGTGGACTGTAAACGCAATCACATGTACTCTTATGAAAGGTGGCAGAGGGAGCTCTGAAGAACAGACACACAGAGAAGAGGAAGAACTATGTACAGAGGGTGGGGATGGGAGTGATGTGATACAAGTCAGGGGACGCCAGCAGCCACCAAAAGCTGGGGTGGGGGACAAGGGACAGATTCTCCCTAGAGGCCCCAGAGGGAACACGGCCCTGCTGACACTTCGATTTTAGCTTTATAAAACTGATTTTGGATTTCTGGCCTCTAGAACTCTAACAGAAAAAATTTATGTTGTTTTAAGCCACCAAGTTTGTAGTAATCTGTTACAACAGCCACAGGACACAAATACAGGCCCCCAACCCTGATCCTTTCTCCAATCATAACAGAAAAAGACACTGTGTCTCTCTGTCCGCTCCTCTCCCCCAAATCTAGTTAAATTCCATCTCCACGATGAATATTTTTGCCCAATGAGAAAACAAATATCTTTGTAGTGGCATTCCCACATGTGTGGCGTTTTATAGTTAAGCACTTCCCCAAATCAAGTGGTCCTTCAACCATACCGTGAGGTAAACAGGGTGTGTATTGTTACCTCCAGTTTGCAGGCTAGGAAAGCCTGCGGAGAGAGTAAGTCACCCCCTTAGTTCACAGAGCCAGCTGGGAATGGAAACTAAGACTTCCTGAGGCAGCCACGTGCTGCATTTCCACATGTTTCTCATGACATTGTGAGGTAGAGTTGATCGTCGTACAGATGCAGAAACCGGGCTTGCCCCAAGTCAAGCAGGAAGTCAGTGAAGGGGTACCTGGGTCCATTTCCCAAGCCCATGAGCTTTGTACGTACTGTGCTGCAGGCGGGGTCGGGCTGTGTTCCTGCCATAATCGAAATGTACCAGAATAATAACCATAGCTACTGTGTGCTGGGCCCTTTTATGTGTCAGATACCATTTTAAGCATGTTGTATATATTAACATTTTAGTCCCTGCAACAACCTATGAGTAAGGTGCTGTTGGCTACTGTAGTAGGCTGAATAATGTCCCCCCACCGCAAAAATGCCCATGTCCCAATCCCCAGAACCTGTGACTATGTTACCTTACATGGTGAAAGGGACTTGTAGATGTGGTTAAGGATCTTGAGATGGGAGGAGTATCCTGGATTATCCAGATGGGACTAATGCAATCATAAAAGTTTACAAAAGTAAGGTGGGGGAGGGCCAACGTCAGAAGGAGACATGACCAAGGAAGCAGAGGGGCAGAGCCAGAGGGAGCTGGCTAGGGACAGAGGAGGGGCCAGGCGAAAAGGCGTGCAGGCAGCCTGTGAGAACGGAAAAAGGCAAAGTCTCTTGTGGAGCCTCCAGGGGGAGCTGATACCTTGATTTTGGCACGATGGAACTCATTTCAGACTTGTGACCTCTAGAACTGTAAGATAATAAACTTGTGTTGTTTTACAGCCACTAAGTTTGTTACAGCAGGAATAGGAAACTGATATAATTGTCATCCTCGTTGTACAGATGAGGATAGGGAAGCACAGAGAAGTTAAATTCCTTGCCCCAAGGTCACATGCAGTTGGCAGCTCCAGGATTCAAACCCAGCATTGGCCTCTCCTCCACCAACTCCATCTGAATTTCTTTTCTCCTTTTCCACCTTTTTAAAAAGATACTAATTACTAATATTCATTTTACAAAACTATTTGAAGTACTTTATTCATATCCTAAATGAATAAACTGGGCATATTTTCTTAAGTGTGATTTTCCAAACTTTTTTTGAAAAGCAACAGAATTACGTTTTCAAAATCATACACAAACACGCCAATATATAAAAGGCATCAAAGCTGTTTTGCTGTGATGGAAGGTGATGGTGGTGGGGGCAGGAATTAAATCTAGCCTGCCCTCCCACCTGCCCTCCACCCCCATCCCAGCATCCTCTGTCGAGGCCTCAGGAATCATCTGAAACTATCACTCCAAGGAAGTAACTTCTGAAATTCATTTCCACCAACTGCTTGGGAGCTAGCCACATAGACAGGTTCAGACGTGCGCAGTAAGCTGCTGTTTTACCTCTACAAGGTGACACTTGGCTCTGTTTTTCCAGGAATGCTGATTAGTTGATGCTGATTTATTCACATTAGCATTATGTTAATGTTATTGGTATTTTTAAGGACTTTGAGATATCTCACGTTAGCAATTCCTCTCAAGAATGACAAGAGAAAGAATGAGTTGACTCTGTCACCCCAAGTTTAAAGAGTAATCAAGCTTCTCTCGAAATGTCATATGTTGACCTAATCAAGTTCTCTGGACATATTTCAAAATTATAATAGTGAGTATATATGCTTTATGTGTGACCTTACAAATAACGCCTCAAAGCAGGATATTCCATCTTTCACTTACAGTTTTTAAAACTGAGACTCAGAGAGGTTAAATAACTTTTCTGTGATCACACAGCTGGAAAATGACAATGCTGGAGTTATATACCTCTGAGATATATGCTCTTTCTAGATTTCACACCAAGGAGGCATGTGTCCACATAGGCCACACGGAGTCTCACTGTGTTGCCCGGGCTAGAGTGCCGTGGCGTCATCCTAGCTCACAGCAACCTCAAACTCCTGGGCTCAAGCGATCCTCCTGCCTCAGCCTCCCGAGTAGCTGGGACTACAGGCATGCGCCACCATGCCCGGCTAATTTTTTCTATATATTTTTAGTTGTCCAATTAATTTCTTTCTAATTTTAGTAGAGACAGGGTCTCGGTCTTGCTCAGGCTGGTTTCGAACTCCTGAGCTCAAACAATCCGCCCGCCTCGGCCTCCCAGAGAGCTAGGATTACAGGCGTGAGCCACCGCGCCCGGCCATGGAGAAATTTTAGACTCACAAAAGAGCAAGACAAGTTGTGAATTGAGACAAGTTACTTCTGAGACTTGCTTTGGGAACACTTAAGACCTGTATATTGCAACTGAATTAGTTTCTTGCTTAGAAAATATCAAGAGGTCATTCAGTTCATCTTCAAGCTGTGGCCTGGTCCCTTCTGAAATTATCTACTCAGTTTGAAATACCTCTAGAGAAAGAGATTTTATAGCTTTCTGTGGTAATTGATTCCAGTGTCAGACTTGGATAGATCAAAAGTCATGAGCACAGTGCCTCCTGTTTCACTTTGGGCTCGAGGTCAGGAAGACATAAAATGCAATTTAGGATTTTCCTATAGAGACCTAGGCTACTTTACAAAGGGGCTTCTGAAACATTAGCTGGTATTCTTCCTTCTAAACCAATGTTTAATCTTTTCTTCCTCCTACCCTCTCTTTGGAACCAATGACTATCTCAATTTATTAATAAAAACCAGACCATTTGTTTGTGAGGAAAAAAATCACTTTCCTTTCAGAACTGCACAACTTAGTAAGGAAGTGATTGATTACCACAAACTGATCCCTGTTAATTGAGCAAGTTGGGAGGAAGGGTACTCAACTGGTTGTAGTAAGGTGTCCAAGGAAATCTCTAGACTGCAAATAAGGAGAAACAGATTCCACATTAGGCTTCTTCATTTACTGTTTATCTTGCTTTAGGCAAACCCATATAAAGGGAAAGCTGACAACTAGCCTGTGTGACAGGCATGTTATGACAATCAAGTGAGATCAGAGTAAGTAAAGTGCACCAGCAACTGTGAAATACCATGTAACAGGTGGCTCCCCAGGGGAAGATCTTTGATGCTATCAAAGTTAAAGTCTCTGACCCATGATCCTAACAACATCACCA
Source organism: Propithecus coquereli (assembly GCF_000956105.1). Lineage (NCBI taxonomy): Eukaryota > Metazoa > Chordata > Mammalia > Primates > Indriidae > Propithecus > Propithecus coquereli. Next base: position 991,312 of record NW_012141858.1, read on the forward strand.
CAGACACCACAACCTCCTGAGTTCTTTCTACCTCTTGCAGAATGGAGTTTTCTTTGAGATGTGTTCCACCTGGTGGCTTTCTGGGTGAGCACGTGGCTTCCAGAGACAGAGATGGAACCTACCAACTCAGGGGCAGGATCTGACCATAGAATTCCCAGTTGCATGAAGCCCAGTTCCTCTTTAAACCCGAGGTCCAGCTCTGCATGATGCAGGCAACTTCCCTGGCTGCGGCCACAAGTCCTGGTGTTAAGGAAGGTGTTTGATTCAACCTGGAGGGGTGTAAAGCCTGTCTAGTTCACAGGGGCCCCTGGCCACGGTTGTGAAGCAGGGTGTGTACTCTGCAGCGGTCCAGTTCCTGTCACTCTCTTTGTCCTGGCACAAGGGTGGGGTTGATTTCCTTTACTTCTGAAGCATCCCCACATTTTCAGCCACTCTTCCCTAAACCCCAAATGGGACCCACAAAGTCCCCCTCATCCCCCACCATATGGACCCAGGTCTCCTCACATCACTCAGGCACTCTGCTTCATTCTTCTTCTTTTAACCCTGGGCTGAGGAAACCAAAGTGTACCCACTGTGGCCTCCCTTACCCCAGGGCAAACATGCATCTCTCCTATGCTACAGGACCCAAGCGTCTCCTGTTTCCTTTTCTTTCCTCTCCCCTCACTACCCTGAAGGGTTTGCCCTTCTTCCCCAGTTCGCTCATAACCTACAGACTTTTGCTCCTTCTCCACCCCAACACGGGACCCTTATCACCAACTTTAAACTGAATTATTTTGATTCTTGTCATCATTATTATTGTAATTGAGAAATCATCATGAAGTTGGATTCTGTGTGTAGCCAAATAAAACAAGTCACAACCTTTTTTAAAAAATCTTCTACATTAAAAAAAAAGCAAGCTCAAGAATTGGGAGTAGAGAGAAAAGCCTTAAGAGATAATAAGACAAAATGTATCAAGGGCTTACTATGTTACATTTATTAAAAAAAAGTGTAAAAGAATTTAATCCTCCATACAGACCAATGAGATAGGTATTACTATGTAACAAATGATTACACTGAGGCTCTGAGATGTTACAGCACCACATGCTACATACAGTTAATAGGTGGCAAAACCAGGACTCAAACCCTTATGTTGCACTACCTGTGTGAAATAACCAAGCAATGGCCTTTCACTCCTCACTGACAGCTCCATGTATGCACGAGAAAACAGTGACTCTAAATAAACTCTAAATAAACACAGATGCAAGATAAAGCATCATAGAGGCTTATAATCCCAAGGGGAAAATGAAATTAAAGATCCTTAGCATCAAAGAAAAACCAAGGTTTCAATAGTGATTAATAATAGTCAAATTAATAGTCAACATGTTAGCATTTCTTTATGTCTTGTTCCCCACTGTATTTGCCTTGAATGTACTTTAAAGTGTTTGAGGTTCGTTGGTGACTTATATATCATTTTAGTAGAAGAATGCAATTGGCTGGACTGTACATATAGGTAAAAATAGCCCTGTGGCGATGACTTTTTAGATATAACACCAAAGGTATCATCCATAAAAGAAAGAATTGATAAGCCAGACTTCATTAAAATTAAACATTTCTGCTCTGTGCAAGACTGACAAAAGAATGAAAAGAAAAGCCACAGCCTGGGAGAAAATATTTGCAAAACATATATCTGATAAAAGAACTGTTATACAAGAACTCTTAAAACTCAACAATAAGAAAACAACTCGATTTAAAAATGGGCCAAAGACCTGAACAGATAGTTTACCAAAGAAGATACACAGATAGCAAATAAGCATACAAAAAGATGTTCCACATCATATGTCACCAGGGAAATGCAAATTAAGATGACAATAAGGTACCACTACACATCTATTAGAATGGCCAGAGTCCAGAGCGCTGACTACATCAAATGCTGGCAAGGACGCGGAGCAATAGGAACCCTCATTCATTGCTGGTAGGAATGCAATATAGTAATGCCCCAAACTTTGGAAGACAGTTTGGCCATTTCTTACAAAACTAAACATACTCTTACCATTTGATCATCAATCTCACTCCTTGATATTAGCCAAAAAAAGCTGAAAATGTATGTCCACACAAAAACCTGCACATGGATGTTTACATCTTTATTCACAATTGCCAAAACTTGGAAACAACTAAGATGCCATTCACTGGGTGATTGGATAAATAAACTGTGATACATCCAGACACTGGAATAATGAATTCTTAAGCCATGAAAAGGCATAGGGGAAACTTAAATGCGTATTACTAAGTGAAAGAAGCCAATCTGAAAAGGCTGCATACTGTATGATTCCAACTCTGTGACATCTGGGAAAAGGCAAAACGAGGGCCAGTAAAAAGATCAGTGATTGTCAGGGGTTAGGGAATGAGCAGGTGGAGCTCAGAGGATGTTTAGGGCAGTGAAACTATTCTGTACAATACTATAGTGTAGATGCATGTCATTATACATTTGTCAAACCCATAGAATACACAACACCAAGAGTGAACCCTAATGTAAACTACAGACTTTGGGTGGCTATGATGTGTCAGTGTAGGTTCCTCGGTTGTGACAAATGTGCCACTCTGGTGCAGGCTGTTGACCACGGAGGAGGCTATGCATATCTGGGGGCAGGAAGTATATGAGGACTCTCTGTACCTTACACTCAATTTTGCTATGAACCTAAAACTCATCTTAAACATAAAGCCTATTTTCAAAACAATATTCCTTTTATGTAAGCCTACTACTACTGTTGGTAAGAAGTTAAGGTTTTAATAAAATATCAAATATGACGTGATCGTTTGACGGTCCTGGTGTGTTTCAGGATCCAGGTACCCATCTAAGATATAATGAGTAAGCCTTCCTTATGGATAATGTCACGCAAAACTCAACATTTCTAAATGCTTCGAGAAGAGCACAGGTCCAGGAACCTCACAATCTCATCTCCCTCTGGCCTTCTCTGGCTCCCACACTTTGTATAAGCTCACTACTAATTCATGGAGCTTTCGGGCAGTGACATAGTGGCAATTACATTAGCATGCTCTTCTACACATCTTTTAAAACAGGTCATAGCTCTTGGAGTAGAAAGGTCATTAAAAGGATCCCCCCACCCCCCACTAACCACCCTCCCTTATATTGATTTCACTAAATCTGGAGACAATACACAAGTGTAATGTTTTTTCCCTGCTCACAAATCTCTATTTTTAAACACACACACTTTTAATTTGTAAACAATGAAATAATGAGAACCCTTCACTGGAAGGATGAGAGACTGGCATTGATAAAAATGCCTCCATTAATAACATGGATTTATGGCCAGCAGCAGCGCGTGGGGTCCTCCTTCCCTTGTGTTCACATTTACAGACTTGAAATGAGTAATATCATTAATAGGCCTCATTTGCAGGCTGGCAGCAGGTGGCCCCACCAAAAGCGTGAGTGATGATTATTTCATTTGAAGAGGAGGATGTTTAGTGCTCTCAGTTGGAAACCTCCACCATCAAAGAGCACACCTCTCTTTCAAAGAAAGAAAGGATACCTTCAGGTTGTTTATTTTCTCTTCAAAGCTCTTCTTTCAAATGGAGGCTGTAGGGGAGGAAATGCATGCTTTTAATCCAAATAATAATTGCTGTCAAACAACCCAGTCTGAAATCATTTCCATTGTGCACTGAATCGTCAGAATCTGTCTTTTCCATTTTTTCCCCCTCATGGCTTTTCTCTTTCTAAGAAAAAGTTAGAAGCCTCTATTCCCTCATTCAAATTAATTTAACCCACATTTACTGAGCACCTACTATGAGCTAGGATAGGCCTGCAGGATGCAAATGTAAATAAAACACTGTGCTGATCTTCAAAACTCTCACGTTCGAGTGAGGGAAAGAGACAGATTTAGGGAGGAGTCGCATTTACAAAAATAGCTAAAACATACAGAGAAAGAGCAAAGAAGCAGGTGATTGACCCCACCTAAGCGGGTCAAGGAAGACTTAAGAGGGGAGTAGGTGTCTCAGCCAATCACTGATGTACACTTGGCGTACTTTCAGAAAAGAGGGGCATTCCTCCACACGTAGCCACATGCACCAATGCCCAGAGGCCTGCTGTAATTAGCTCAGTGTGGTATGTGTGCAGAAAAAGTGAAATGAGGCTGGAGAAGTTGGCAAGGACACGGTAATGAAAGGCCATATTCAGGCGTTTCTATTTTGCCTCGTAAGCAATGAAAGGCCATTGGAAAGTTTCCAACAGGAAAATAACACAAATCTACATGAGCTTCAGAAAATCACTCCTGTGGTGGCATAGAGAATGGGCTAAAGAAGGGTTGTAGGGAGACAGAAGCCTTTTGCAATAGTCAAGGCATAGGGGGGTGAGGGTGTGAACAAACGTAGTAGTGGAGGGGAGAAGAAAGGTCAAATGTGTAAGACTTAGTCACAGAATAAAGAGGAAGGCATTAGGAACGAGGCTCTGGGTTTAGGCTTGGGCTCTTTCAGAATAGGGATTAAGGAATCTATCCGGAGAACCAATGTTGGAAGAAAGGGAATGAGTTCCTCTTTTCCAGAGTGGCAATAGGTGAGATATAAAATATTCTTCTTCATTTATTAATCTATCACTGGGTACCATTTATGTTTCTATGCTTTTTAGAGCACAAATTCTAAAAAAATTAAAAAATAATTCCAGTATTTCAAAGTGAAAAAGCTTAGCAGGTAAAGGGTAAAACAGTGAACAAATAGAGAGAAGAGATTGGAACAGCAAGTTACACTAACAAGACAGGACTTCGCTTGCCTGGAGTGAACACGGGAGATGCAAACCTCCGATCAGACAAGAATCTTGCCGGGAGCAGAGGCGCAACACACTCGCTCATGCATGGGGACAAATCAACTTAGACATAATAAAGCCAAGGAATTTTGATTAGGAACGTTTGGGATCAGTAACTGGGTTAGAATAACAGGAGAGGAGCGCACAAGGACAGAGCCTCACCTTATAAGGGGGCATGATGTACTTTCGTTGGGATTGAGAAGAATAGGTGAGCGGGTCAGGTAATTTTCTCTGCTTTGGTAACAGCAGTGATCAGGCAAGTGAGAAAATGGAAGAGGTTAAAAAAAGAAGCCTGCTGAGTAAGAAAGGATGATAAAGGAGGTATGAGGATCACATAATTGTCAGAGTAAAATACTGGGGTTGTCGATAAGGGCATCTTCTTATGTATAAAGGCCAATTCTAAACTTAGCACTGAATAAGACATTTTAAAGGCCAAGTCAGAGTGGAGGCAGAAACGATGAGCTGCCCCAGTCAAAAATGCTATTATACAGCAAGAACTCTACCGCAGACTTGAAGATTTTATCACAAACAGCAATGAAATCAAGACATTAAGTGCTTGTCGCTGCAATAATGAGCATTATTGTAATAGGACTATTGCTATGAAAGAAAATTAGACTAATTTGGATTTAATTCCCAATAGATTCATATTTGAGGTAAAAATACAAAAGGAAAAAACTTACATTTACTGAACAGAAAAAATCTTCTCCTTCAGTGCCAGTAAAAAATGGACATTTGGAAGAATTTAGCTGGCAAAATTGCCAAATCAGTGATTCTAGAGTCCCTAATGAACCTATTAGGGACCACTGTGAGAAAGTAGTACAAGTATATAAAGGTCTAAATGACTCCTATGTTACCTGCTTATGAGGTTAAACTATAATAGACATAATTCTCTGGGATGAGAATTTTCAAAAGGATTTAATTCTGCATGTTAATTGCATGTAATATTCATCTGTGAGTTTATTTTAAATAAATATTTGCATACACACACTAATGCCTCAGTCTATGCATGCATACATGTTCGATATGAAGACTCACAATCATATAAAAAACACTTGAAAAATTCAACTCAGTCAAGTCTTGAGTTTTGGCAGCTGTGTTGCATGAGAAACAGTGAAGAGATATCCCAAAGGGATAAGCTTGGGCTTCAAAGGCCAAAAAAGAAAAGTAGGAATCCATAGCACAGTGGATTCCTGAAACAGTATAGGTAGTGGCAGGCTAAGTGACAGCTCACTTCGGAGAGCAGGTATCCCACCTGGTGGTCAGTTTGGGAGGGGGGACACAGAGTTCAGCTCATCCAGTATTAATCGCACTTACTTTGTGCAAGGCTTCTACCAAGTGCTTCAGTTTAACAGAGGGCCAGATGAATACAGGGTTCATCTGGACTCCTGTACCAATCTCCTCTCTTATCTGCATATTATCACCATTTAAATTTGACAAGTGTGTTAGGAAGCAAATATAATTCATAAGGCTACAAATTCAATACAACTTAATCCATGACCAAAACGCAAAATCATTTTAATTTGGATATTTGTATTTCTAGGCTTTGGTCCTGCACTGCTGTTTCATAGTTTAGGCTTACAAACTCCCCCCATGCAAGCCCATAAATACCGCAAGCTGCAGCTATCCCAAGTACAGAGGGAAAAAAATGGCTCCTCAATGCATAATTAAAGAAAAATCTCTACTACTTGGGAATTTAAAGCAATAATAATAATAAGGATAATAGGCTCCCGGTATTGATTGCCAACTAAAGCAAATTTGAAGGGCTTTCAATCTCCAAAGCTATTATTTCAAGTATAAAGCAGTGGAGGGTTATTCTTATTAAGGAATAATAAAGAGCTACAAGTTTAGGGTGGTGGCTTCTAATCGCTAATGAAATTGTGAAAATTCAACATTATTCTAATGTTAATCTGCTAGGGAATGACAACAAAACAATGTAAGAGGCAGCTTTAAAGAAGGAATATTTGCCCTAGACAAGAGCAGGGAAGGAACAGGCACATTAGACAATGACAGTAGGGGCTGCACTGTTAATGAGGCATATGCAAAATTTTTCCTAGCTGATTGGTTGACATTTTTCTTACCAGTGATGTTATTATTCACCTTGTAAAGTGAATTCATTTTACATCAGGGCACAGTATTAACGCCAAAATACCTAAGATTTTTCACACTACAGAGCAATTTGTTCAGATTGAAACCTATTGAACTCCTACTATGTGCCAGACCTGACAGGACAGGAGTCCCCAAACCCTCCAAATGGCCATTTGGGCTGCCTGAGAGGCAGGAAAGGGTAGGAGTTCTGCCAGCCTCTGGTCCTCCGGTGTCTGTCTGAGAAGGCTACTGTCAAACGTGCAAGACAAGCCCAAGGAGCCTTTTTTTTTTTAACTGGCCAGTCATTCAGCTACTTTTTTCTAACTGGTTAAAATGTAAAAAACTTTCCTTTTGAAATTTAAAAAAGTTTCAAAACTTTCCTTTTGAAATTTAAAAAAGTAAAATATAGGACACCCATTTAAATTTGAATTTCAGGTAATGAGGAATAATTTTTTAGTATTATATAAGGTTATCCCAAACACTACATAGGGCATACTTCCATTAAAAAAGCTATTTGTTGTTTTTCTGAAATTCAAATTTAACTGAGCATCCTATATTTTTATTTGCAAAACCTGGTATAGCTGAACTCTCAAGGATGTAAGGAAAATCTTCGGGGTGGAGGTGAGAGGCAAAAAGGAATTAAAACTGAAAATGTGAGTGACTGGCATTTGGTGGGTGCTTCCCATGTGTTTGTGTCCTCTTCCCCACCCTCTTCTCTCCTTTTAGTCCCTCTGCTAGGCCTTAAAGGAATACCAAGAAGTGTATGTCCCTGTCCTCAGTGAGCACACTACTGATAAAACAAATATAGTCGTGTAATAAAAGATGATAGGTACTAGTGCCAAAGAAGAGGCTAGAAGCACTTCCTATAAAAAGAGAGAGAGATACCAAGGCTAAACTTGTAACCCTATCTAATAAACAAATGTTCTTCAATATACTTCTAAAACACAAAGACAAGAGACAAAGCAGGGCACTGCACAGTGCTTTTTCATTAGTCATCACATTCTTTAATACATATTTTTGAGGCCTACCCTTCAATTTCCTATATTATTTTCTATAGGTACCAGCTCAGTCTCCTGCCTTTGTAAGCTGGACTCAAATTTCAAGTCTCAACTGGGATTTCATGAAGTACTCCTATAAAGGTGGCCACAGTTAGCTGATAAAACAAAGCACCCAGACCAGAGAAATTGTGCAACCACACCTGGACCCAAAGAAGCCTTTCTGGCTTTAGAGGACTATTTTGGGGCAAATATCCTCCTTTCACCAATGCCAAGCCCAAGGCTAATATTTCCCTATTCTGCAGATCACATTTACAAAGGCAAAGTAGGCAAAATGATTAAACATACACATATTCAAAATATAGATTTTATTTTAAAAATATGTACAGGACCAAGGTTTTCTATGATCTTTATAGCCCTGGTTATTTTCATTTGCTAAAGATTAGCAATGATTTGTGTACCCTTGAACCTATGTCCTCCCAGCATGGAGATTAATTTCAAGTACTTTGATATAAGTCCCCTCATTGAGAATACACATATTTAAAAAATACTTTTTCCAAAAATAAAAATATATGCCTACTGTAGAAAAACATTTTAAATGCATAAAATTACCCGGGAAAAAATCCAAACATCTATAATACCTGCTGACATTTTCATATTTCCTATTAGTTCTCTTATA
>NW_012141858.1:1013682-1066310 GCF_000956105.1 Propithecus coquereli
AAATATATGGCTTATATATATTATATTAGCTCTCTTTTTATTAATAAGAAACAGAATGTGGTCTCTTTCCTGGTGATGTCCTCCCTTTTGGACTTCTTGGCTTTGTAATTTCTCTCTCTGATTTATTTAACATCTCTGAGCCTTGACTTACCCAGCAATTAATAAGGTAGGTAAGATATCTAGTATGACACCTGGAATCCTTACTGATTTGTTTATTCATACTGCCTTATTCCAAAAGTGATTTGAGGTGAATGCTTGCAAATTGTAGGTGCTGAATAAATATTAGCTTGTCCCCCCTTCTTCCTCTACTTAAATTATCCCTAATTTTCCTGAACAAGAAGGATAAGCTGAAAAGCAAGGGGAATTTGGGAATAGAGGCCATGGAGGTAAGATATTAGTAAGCAATAGCTGTTCCTTTAAAAAAGCGTCACCATCTGAACGATGACACTGCTTCACAAGACCATCACCTCCTACGCAGGACATCTGGAAGTGGAAACAGGAGACCACACACTAAAAGTAAGAATACTGTTTGGCAAGTGCCTTGATCTGCTATAAAAGAGGAAGTTATAGGCAGGAGAATGTTTTCATGCTAGAGCAGCTGTCTATCCAAGAGCTCAGCAGCCCAAAGCCAAAATATGGAGTTTTATTATAATTACATTTGAAATTTATACAGCGTTTCTATACTACAAACAGCTAACCAAATCTTCATCATGTAGGCTTCACTGCTGATTTGTAAGATTTTACCAGCTGGGTCTTTCTAGAAGTGAATATGATGCCACAGAACAGAAGATGAGGCCTAAGTGTGGGCACAGTCACCAATCAGCTCAGTGACATGGGCATGCCAACTTCACCTCTCTGGACTCAGTTTCTCCATATGTAAAAAGGGCTAATTTCAGTTCCCTCTCAGCTCTAAAATCGCACAATTGCATCCTCCTAGCCATGGAAACTGGGTAACTTAACCAAGCCTCTAATATTAATAGTACTTGGCTAAGTAGGATCTTGGATCCGCATTTCTTCATTCTCTGAATTTGAATCTATTTATAAGATTTTTCTTCTTTATAGTAAACAAGCAAAGTTGTTAAAAAGACTGAACATTCTTTCTTTAGTCATTTGCAATTTTTAGGTTGGCTCTGTCTTTACAGATAGTAAAACTTGATCAGAAGCCAACCTGTCATGATAGTTCATACTATTTACAATTTGGACTTTGGCACAATTAACATTCCTTTTTCTAATCACATCATCATGCATTATGGGCATAATCTGTAAATAGATGGGATAAAATTTCAAATAAAAGATCTGATTGCATTTTAGTGGTATTTAAAAGTCTTCCATAAACAGAGTTATCAAAGAAGACCGTGTCAAAACTGTAGAAAAAGTTGTCTGTAGAAATATGAATTCATTCTTCCATTTTTAGATACCTTTTGTACCTATTTTAGTCATGAAAATTATATCTCACATTAACTACACCAAGAACATTTTTTTCAAAGATAAATTTGATGTCTTTCCAAAATTGCATATGATTTGCCTTAAATCAGGAAAGAGGCCAAGATTTACGTGGTGCTCTCGGTTAACAACCCTCCCAAGAAGTTAAATTTGAAGTCAAATAAAAAAAAATGTCATTTAGAATGATCCCACAATAGAGAACAATCTCTTAGTATCATCTAAGGATAGGAAGGATTTTAATCACCCCAAACAACAAACAAAAAAATGATTATATACATAAATATGATAGAGTATATATATAATAATATTATATCCATTAAAATAAATCTGGATTTTTTCAAATCAGTATAAATTTACATAAATTTTATAAATACATATTTTGATAAATAAAATGTATTTTCCAAATACCAATTAAATAGAGATGTCAACTGTAATGATTTTGAAACATTTACGTGTTACATTATTAATGGAAAATCTGGGCCAATTCCCATGCATGTCTCCTAACGCCAAAAGATATAAAATGATTCCATTTATAATTCAAAGCCTGGAGTCACTGCAAGTAAAACAGTTTTACTGTTAAATATTGCAAATCATTAGTGCTATCAGCATATATGCCTTTGGAGAATAGACTCACATCCTAACACAGACCAACTTCCATTTATTGCAAGCATAAGAGTAAGTAAAACATGCCAAGCTAGCAAAACACATCTTAACCCTCTCAGCCAATTACTTGCCTTGTTAAAAAGTTTCCCTTAATAAACATGAAAAGTAACAGACAGCCAAGATGTTATGAGCTTGGAGTTCATCTCTCATGAACTAAACATAAGGGGCTTTTTCTTCTATGAGAATTCCCAAGTAAGCACAGGTGGGTTCTTTACATGAATAACAAGAAAAGGAGATTTCTAAATCTCTCAGTTGTTTTGGAGCTCATGGACTCTGAAGATACTGGAAGAGTTCTGTAAATATCCCTAAATCTTTCTCATGTGGGGCAAGTTTTCTCTTTTCTTTAAGTCTTCATCATTACCTGTCAGCAGCCAGTGATGCATGTGATATTTGGCTTCATTCCTAGAACAAACGTAAAAGTCATACCCAAAATGAATTACAGAGTAACTAGCAGTGCAAACTGTTTAACTGAACTTCATTTTTGAAATTTATCTTTTTTTTCCTCCTTACATAATCAAAAGCTCAAGTATCTGAGGGAGCCATTTTAACAACTCTGCTCTTAAGTAATAATTAAAGCCGTTGCTACACAGGAGTTTTATGTCTCTGTAAATGTCAACTCAATTCTAAAGAATCTGAGCTTCTCCTCAGCAGCTCTCACACCACATTTATGAAGATATAACATTTTGAAATGTCTTTTTCTCACTTATACATTCATAAATCAGGAGCCAGAGTTAAACCCCAGATGAAGTGTGTACCTTTCATTAATTCTTGTGCCAACAATTACTGGCATGCATTCTAATAACAGAACTCTCTCCAAATTAATAAGGGTAAACACTATGTTGAGGATACAAAAAGATTTAAATATCTGAAGTGCAACTACACTTAATTCTAAGAAGATATAATTTGAGAATTCATGAATATGATTGATTCCTGTCATTGGATTTTTTTAAACATGTATACAATTACCTTTTTGTTAAATAGACACTAAAAATAGGTTGTTTTTCAAATTCACAAAATCACTAAAATGTCTGGCTCTATTAGGATTAATAAATAATGATGAATCTTTTTACTCACTTTGGGTTGACAAGTCATGAAGTAGAGATTTATTGAGCACTTGCTATATGCCAGATATTGGACACTGGGAAGATAAATAATAAATAACGTACAGTTTGCACCCTTAATGTGCAATCTTGTGAGGGAACAGGCAGATAAACAGACTGTACTAAAATGAAAAAGTGCAACAATCTAGAGAGTGTACAGGAGAGAGGCTTGTGTTATACTGAGGTGGGGCAAGGGCTAGCAGGCAGGGAAGGTCCCTGGGAGGAAAGGAACTGCCGGGCAGAACAAGCGAGGCAGAGAAGAGAGGAGAACCAAGAAATTTAGGGTGACTGATTAGAAAGTATGAAGATGAGAATGATGGGGAGTGGGTAAAAATACACTGGCTCATAGGGGATCTTGTGGGACTCAATAAGGAGTTTTGGGTTGGTCCTAGGAGCACTGAGAGCCACTGAAGGATTTTCAGCAGAATTTAGATTAATATTTTATATTAGTTACTCTATGAACACCATGAAGAGGGGCTTTGTAGGAGTCAGAATTTATTAAGCAGCAGAATTTATTATATGCCAAGTTCTTATATTATCTCGTTGAACCCTCTTCTCAATAATCCTAGATATCATTATCTCCATTTCCTAGTTGAGGAATACAGACTAAGAGAAATTAAATGATTTAGCAAGATTACACAGTTGGTAAGCAGTAAGAAAGGAATCAAAATGCTACCTGGTATGCAATTCCCAATATTTCCAACTGTGTCAACATGTTGTCCAAAATGCAAAGTGAAACATGAACTGGGATATGAGCAACCCCTGTTTCATAACTAATAATATGGATGCTATAACGAATTCAAACAAGTCATAGTGTTGATTGAAGAGGAGAATATGTGAAATGGGCCAAGGATAGGAACATTACTGTCCACACTACCCAGTAAGGAAAATAACACAGAGAAACACCCAGATACCTTCACTATTGACTTTGTATGCCATGGCTCTCTGCTAAAAGGAATTGTTCACTCTAAAATTACAGTATCAGTTTTTGTCAACATCATCACTATGTGAAGTGATGTTTTCAGGCTATTCTTCCTTTTCCATCTGCTTTTTTTTTGTTTTTGGTGTGTGTGGGGAGAGAAGAGCTGTCTTAGGGAGAAACCACATTGGTAATCAAATGTCTCAAACTGTGTTACTAAGCCACTAAGGCTGAGTTGGAAACATCAGGCTTTACCAGCTGCTGTTGTACACACAAGGCACATTCCATAACTGATCAGAGGCTGTTAGTTACTTTGAAGGACATTATCTTCTGAAAATGAAACTACGCTCTAAGCAAGTCGGCTAAAAAAAGTTAGCTGTAAGAGTGTTACATCTGGAATCTAGCAGACCAAGAATACATCTTTGCATTATTTGTTCTGTGTCTGTAACTGCACGTCAGGGTTCCAATATTCCCAACATAGGTGAGAAAACTAAGAGTCATGAGGAGAAATCACAAGCATACTTTCACAAAATTTGCAAATATCACTTAATGCTTTATCTTTATGCTCTAGAAAGATAAAAATAATAATTGATAGTGTATTTTCAGAGATTAAAGCATTTGTAAATCAACAAGGAATCAGAGGAAGCCATCATTTCCACATTTCTACAAGGATATTGTAGATTATAACACATCCTTCTAAGACGGCAAAAAGAAAAGCCTGTGGTTTTCATTATCCCCAATGCTAATAACGAAATACAAATATATTAATAACATAATGTGCCAGAGTCGTGATCAGAACTACCTAGAATGTGCTACAACAGTGTTCTCCAAAGTGGGTTCCGGGGAACACTAGTCCCATAAGATACTCTTTTATTGTTCTAACTAGTTTGTGAAATACTATATATTTTTATTCTCTCCATGCAGACTCCTTACATTCTCTGGCATATAAAGGATATATCTTGTAATGTAAAAGAACCAGTTTAACCTTATTTAATTCAGAGTTTTTCAAAATAATAAAATTAAAAAACAGAGATAGTTGAATCTCAGTGATTGAGATCTCAGACTATTTTATAATTTTTTTTTTTTTTTAGAGACAAGGTCTCACTCTGTCACCCAGGATGAAGTGCAGTAGCACAATCATAGTTCACTGCAGCCTTGGACTCTTGGGCTCAAGGAATCTTCCTGCCTCAGCCTCCTGAGTAGCTAGGACGACAGGCACATGCCACCACACTCAGATAATTTTTTAAAAATTTTGTGTAGAGGCGAGGTCTCGCTATGTTGCCCAGGTTGGTCTCGAACTCCTGGCCTAAGCAATCTTCCTGCCTCAGCCTCACAAACTGCTGGGATTATAGGCATGAACCACTGTGCCCGTCCAAATTTTATAATATTTCTAGATCCAACTCCAACAGAATAGTTAAATCATGAGTGAATCCAAAGCATGAATTTTATATGATTTTCATTTAATACCATTTTTCACATTAAAAAATAATAATGATTATCTACTGTGAGCCAGGTGTTTTGCTAGGCTGGTGGTAGCAAGAAAGCTAAAACTAGTGTGTCAATCACAATGAATCTGTAGTAAGTAGCTGCCCTGAAGTGTGGTGTTCAGACATACTACGGGGATCTGGCTAGTTTCAGAAAACAAAAAAAATGCCATGATTAATTTGCAATATCTGCCCCAGACACAGAATTGAAGAGTGGAGGCATATGTGTCATGTATTTCCCATGCATGAATTAGGCACTGAGGATGTATAAATGAATCAAATGTGGTTCCTGACTTCAAGTAGCTCTTTTGTGGCTGGGGGAAAGTGAGGCATATCATCATGTAAATTCAGCACAGACAGACAAGAATAAGAACTGAAGGCTATCACAGAAAGAGCAGGAGTGATCAGCTAGCTTCAAAGATTAGAGGATACTTGAGCTGAGTCTGGAAGGGTAAGTGCAAGCTGATCAAGCGTGCAGCGTGGGTGGAGTATGGAAGTGGACACCGTGGGCAGAAGCAATGCTAACGTGGAGCACAGAAGTGTGAAACAGCCAGCACATTCCGGGCGCTCTGAGCTTCACTGGAGCATGGGGGGTTTATGGAGGAAACACTTCCCACTTTCCTTTGATCATGTTTTCCAGGGCAACTCTCTCCACAGTCTTCACCCTGTCATTGGGGGAGGGTGTTAATACATTTTTTCACTTTCAGTTCTATGAAGTTATTCAGCATGGCAAAGGAATGGATGTTCAGCATAATTAAATAATATGGTTAGGAGATTATTATATACAAGAAACAATTTTTATTCTAATTTTAAAAATGATCCATATGCTTTTAATTAAAACAAAGATCAACATATTTTATAATACATAAGCACTTTTACTGTTTCTTTGTGATAATTTATTTTCATCACCATGATACATTTTATAACTGAGATTCGTATATTTAATAAAGATGAATGTGAATCTACTTTAGGATATATCTTAGAACTACTCTTAAAAATATAAATCACTCAAATTGACTTGTTTTTCTTGGCATTTTTGTCTCTTTTTTGCATATTGTAACTACTAAAGCTTTCCCCTGGGTGGAAAATTAGGTAATAGTATCTTCACTGTGACCCTGGGAGATGTTTCATTTTCTTAGGGAAAAAGGTAGGATACAATCAAGTGGTCAAGGCTCCACTTTTGAAAGTGTGTTGAGACAGTAACCAGACACAATTCATAACAGGCTTTTTTCAGAGTTGCTACCAGCATACTTCTACCCTCTTTACACTTAAAATGAAATCCTCTACTCCAAGGAGACACGGAGGTGAAGTAAAAATTAAGAATAAAAGATGAATAAGTCGTATGGGGGTGGTATGAAGGAGATACTAATTGAATTGGAGGAAAAGTTCATCCTGGGAAAAAAGATCCACTATTTTTAGCATAATTTGGTGTCTTTGCTGTTGTTAGTTATGGGCAAATTTGGATGTATCAGAACTACTCCTTTAAAGAATGAGATAACTGTGCCTATCGACAAATTATCACTATACTCATCATGACTAACCATTTTGACCTAGTTTTCCTATCCATTACCTAATCCCTGTATATTTGCACAGATATTTTTTTCCTACCAATTTCTACCATACCCTATACACTTTGCACGTTTGGAAGTATGAGCCATATTGCAATGTGAATTCACCACTATCAGCCAAACTAGCTGGAAGCAAAACCATTTTTTACTCTAGAATATTAAATATAAGAAATTGCCTGGAAATACCAAGATGAGACTCAAAAGACTAGGATAAATATTCCCTGCATTTTCTGAAAAATACCAATATTAGCCATCACAGAAATATAAGCCATTTATTTCCTTTAGTATTGGTATATGATCCATAGTTTCCTCACAAGAAGTTTTATTTTTGCCAACTATATATGATTTGCTTTTAAATCATTATTCAAACTATAATATTAAATTCTGCTTTCAGATATGTATAACACATGAATTAATAAATGATAACAATAGAAAAAAGGCTCTGAATGAAATAATTTTCTCAGAACGAGCAACAATCCTCCTACAAACAGGAACAAAAAAGTAGATGCAATCTTCCTTATCTTACTGAGATGTCTGATTCCATTCTCTGTGGGAGACTTACCAAACAAACTTAGATAAAACAGCTAGGATCATATATGTGTAGGTAATTACAAATGTATTAACCTCTGAAAATGGTTTTGAAAAGATCACTGTCAATCTGGGCAATTCCTAAAAACAGCACTCTGTGGGCAACACAAGGCTCAGTGTTAATCAATGTCCTGGTGAATGCTGAGTTGAAGGCAGCACCTAGTTGAATTTGGGAGAAAATACTTGGATTCTTAGTTCTCCTGAGCTCAGCATTAACACAATCCCATTCTATTACAAATTCTTCATCTAAAGGTCCCCTATCTGCAGTCAGTTTGTACTTCCTCAAGATGACAGGCTTCATTTAGATTTCCAGGCATCCTGATGTAGCAACTCAGATGACTTATACACAAGATAAAAGTGATCATTACTCTCATTTGGGAAGTCATCCTTCAGTGCTTATCTTAACAAACTTTCCAAAATTTATATTTTAATATAAAGCCTTCAGATCCTTAGTCTGGAAATCAACCCCTTGCTTTGTTATCTATAACAGAGTTTATAAGGATAGATAACTTATTGAAAACACCTGGGCTTCTAGGAGGTGGTTTATTGAAAAAGCTTGGGCTTTACAGGCTGACAGCTGGGTTTAAGCTTCACGTCATCCTTTACTGGCTGTGTGAATGGCTTTGCACAGCTTCCTTCTGGGACAGTAACATCTATCTCTTAGAGCTGTTATAAAGATTAAATGTGAACCACAGCACAATGCCTACCAAACACAGAAATACACTTAGTGCCTATGTTTCTTAGTGCCTATATTGCTAAATTGTATTTTTTGTGACATGGTGCCCATTCCCTGACTATAAGCTCCCTGGTGGCTTGTACCCTGACTTGGCCATCTCTGCAACCTAAGCCTGAGCGCACCGCTTGACATTAAGCAGGCTCTCAACACCCCCTTTACATTAAAGAGGAGGCACGTGATAGTCAGTGCTTCTCAAACTTTAATGTACATGTGAATCACCTGAGAATCTTATTAAAATGCATACTACGATACATAAAACCTGGGGTGGGCCCCAAGACCTGGCATTTCTAACAAGAACAAGGTAGACCCATGCTTCTAGGACAACACTTCCAGTAACTGGGTGCTGGTTTCCTTTCCTTTCCTTTCCTTACTTTTTGACTACCACAATATTCCACGATGTGGCAACAGCAAGCTGTTCGTGAGCAGTTCTTTGAAGGCTATTACACTATGCCCAACCATGTCCCTTCCTTGACACAATCACAAAGGGCAAGGGTACCCAGGATATATCTCTATTTACTGATATATCTCTACTTTATTAGGACAAGCTATTAAGTGAACTCCAATATTAATACTCAGAAACATAAAAAGCCCCTTAAGGAACCATTAACTGTTTCACCATTCTTCTATTAATAGAAGGTAATGATACATAATAATATTCCAGCATAAGATACAAATTTATAAATCATTAACAGTTAATACCTTGTATTTCAAAAAAAGTATCATACCCTTCACTGTAATGTTAACAGAATGAGTATTTATAAATATGCATGCCAGAAAGGCACACAGCCACATTTGCAAAAGGAAAACTGTCATCTGGTTACCACACAGTGCCATCTGCTGGACAGTTGCTGATGTGCAGTGGGGAAAAAAAATGGCAAGATGCCCTCTGGGAATAATAATATCAAATCTTCTGTAGCTTTTCAATGAGATTTACACAAACGCAGGCAACTTACTACAATTCTGCACTGGCTTGTTTAGAAAGAAGAAGATTTTATAGCCTCTAGGCGTGTTTGCTTAGAAAAGGAGAACGTTTTTATAGAGATACGCATATTGGTGTGGGGCTAAAGGCTGAATACAGAAATCCCCCTTGGCCATAGAGAACAAAGAACTGTTTCTTTCTCCCAAAGAAAAACCTGGTTTTCTGGGACCACTGGAGAGACATGATTCTTCATCAATAAAATACTAGTGCACGCTATCTTGCAGCACCCCTCACAAACAAGAAATTGATATAACCAAGTAGAAACTATAAATTACTAATCTAGTTCACTTTTGAACACAAGGTCCTCTTGAACTCTAAAATTGGTCAGAATTCTTCACCATAAATGGTAAAAAAAAAACAAATAAGTAGAAAAGACATAAGGCTTATAGAAGTCCTTCTTAATGACATCTTTCAAGGAAAACGCAACTTGCTCTATCACAGTAATGGTATAATTTTGAAATGATTTAACAATTTCCTACCTGAACTAGCATTCAAGTCTAGTTGCAAGAGTTAATCATTGAGGTCTCGGGCACTCTTCAAGTTTAAAAAAATTAAGCAGATGTGTGGATTTAACTGGACACGTGAACGAATAACGATTAGTGCTATGAAATATCTACTTTGGGATGTTAGGAAAAATATATGTAACCAGGTCCTTTTAAGTAATTTTCTATGGCGGATCTCAAAGCTTTCACTCAATGACCCTCAGAGTGGCTCTACAGAGGTTTTCCTAAGATTCAGAAGTGGAAAGTATGAATAAAATATGGATCAATAAAGTATCTTACAGGTACTTTAGAGGAACATTAACTGAATTGCCTTAGGTCACAAAGTCCTAATGGTGAGGAAAAAAAAGAACCTGGGACTCCCAGACACTGGGTTAAAACACCTAAAACACTTCCTCCCAGGGAATACATCTGGGGGCCAATTTCATAATTAATTTAAACAGCTTTCTGAGGCACATTAATTATGTAAGCTATCTGTACACTAGGCCACTCCAAAAGGAGAAAATGGCTTCCTTGTGACTCATGAATGGGGCTGCTGTTTTCCTCTTAGTGACACCAAGGTGCTCTGCAAGCCCCTAGGGAGGAAAAGCAGCAGTGCCAACAGGGCTGGGAGCACAGGTGGGGGTGGGAGGCGGGAGGGCAGGTTTCTCATCTGGCTGTCCTGTCTGTTAGTGCAGCACTCCTGGGCAGCCTAGGAAATTGACCTGTCTTTCCAATTGTCAAGGCCTCTGCCCCCAGGCCTTCATTGCCCTCAGAGGGATGATTTCCATCTATAAATTTTTGTGCCTGTACAGGAAGAGAGACTGCACCCCGGATTCCATCTCCACCAATGGTTAAGGCAGCATTACTCTTCTCTTCCCATATCCATAATAATTTCCAATGTGCTGCAGTTTCAGGGGAGCTGAACCAGAGTTTTGTGAGCAAACTCTTAAATGGTATGATGAAGAAAATTAAAATATGAAATAGGGTACTCCGATTGAAACACCAAAACGAAACAAATACATCTAAAGTTGGTGAGGAAAAGAATTTCTGATGGTAACGCAGCATCTGGTTAGAGTCAAAAAAAACGACAATGTTCTTTTATTATATGTGCCGAAGTCTAAAATCAAAATATGACTTTACCCTTTGAACTAACTAAAACTACAGCTGACTGAAATTTCATTTCTCTGATCCCCTTTTTTAGTTAAATTAAATTACTTACAATTCCCTAAGGTACACCTGCATTTCTGAGTCCCACTGCAATTGTTCCTACCATTTATTCATTCATTCATGCTTGCCCGCATTGAGTAAATATTTATTAAGGCCAACCATGTACCACACACTGTTCTAGGGGCTAAGAATATAGCAGCATAGCAGATAAACAAGTCTCTGTTCTTGCGGAGTTGATTTCTAGTAGTGTGGGACAGACAACAAATAAATAAACCAATAAATATTTATCGGGAATTAATAACTTATAAGAAGAAAGATGAAGGTAAGGAGGCAGAGTGAAAAGGCAGGTGTGTCTAAGTCATCAGAGAAAGCATTTCTGATAAAATGAAATCCGAATAGGGATCTGGAGGATGCGAGGGAGAGAAAGGTACAGCTGCACAGAGGAAATGCATTCCAAGCAGAGCAGCAGAAGGAAAAGCCGGTGCAAATGTGGGAAGCGTATGCTTGGCAAGTTCAAGGAACAGCTAAGAGGCCATGTGGTGCTCCAATGGGAATATCATACAGGGCAGTGTTCTTCAGTGCTTTGTGGTAAAGAACCAGCTGTCTGTTTTCTTCTGATCCATGGCATATTGGTAATTTTATAAAATGTAATTAAAATGTCAAGGCCATACCTACTGTATAAGATCTTCTGAATCTGTCTCCTCACAAACCATAACAATTCTCACATCGGCAAGGATCTGGGGACCACACTGAATTGCACTTAGGAGGGGTCCAGCAAGCCAGAATTAGTCCTTTCAATTTTATTCGGAGGGGGCTGAACCACCACTAGAAGGTTTTAAGCAGAGAGACCGCTGTTCCTTTGAACTGGAATGCTCTTTCCTCTCCAACACGTGGCAAGATCTTGCTCAATTACATGACCCAATCCACTATTGATGGAGAAGATCTTCAGCCAGGAGCCCTCTAAGCACTTCACATTCATGGATATCCACCTGATCCCATGCCTTCTGTTCCACCTCTGCCAAAAGTAATCATTTTTAATTATTTTTTCCTTTCTCCTTTTTATTTTTATTTTTTTGGTATACTCTTCATGGACTTTATCTATACTATATTATGATTTGAGTACATGCCCCATCTCTTCAAACTGTCTGTAAACTCTAGATATGAGAGACTGTTTCACAAACCGTTATTATGTTAAGTTGACACTCAATAAGTGTTCTTGAATTGAGCTGTAAACTAGATCTACAAAGATCAATCATCAATAATATGATCTGATGATACAAAATAATTTTTAAAAAGCCTATTTACAGCATCTTGAAAAGTGCTGACCTTTATTAAGCTCCCTGTTACTCTACAGATCAAATCCACAAAATGATTGCTGCTTCGAAAACTTTTGTAGTTCTAATCTCTTATCTACAGCATATTTCTCGAAATATATGGCCCAGTGGCTGGAATTGTTAACCATCTTAGTGCTCTATAGATCTCTTTTGTAATGAAATGTGTTGTAATGCAATTTGACCTCAGAGCCGAAGAATTTAAATGTTCCCTTAAAAAGTCAATGACCAAGAAACAGCATTGTTTGTATATATCCCAGACCTATACTTAATTTTCAAATTAAAAGTAATGATCTGCTATGTTAAATGAGTAAGAGAATAATTAAACATCTGGATTAGGGAAACATAAGATAAAAACACAGTAGCAAGTTGAAAATTTGGCTTTCGATATTTTAGCTCAAAGAAACATCGCAAGAAGATTATTGCTCTAAAATCCGATATGAAAAAGTTCACATTAATTCTAATTTTCTTTTACTAGCAAAAACAGAGTTGGCTATACATTCTTGAGTGTTTGTGCCTTTGTACTGAAACAAGATTTACTGTAGTGAAATTCCTGATTTAAAAAAGAACAGTTTCTAATCACAGAATGTTATTTTTTCTCTCAAAATTACAACTTTCTTCTTTATAAATAGAGGAAAATATCTTAAGAGCAGAAAGACAATAAGATGGACTACCTAAATAGAGCAGATCTTTGCTATAGTTGTTTTGCATGGACAGAAATATGTTCAATTTCTCGCTGCAAAAAGAACTCCTTAATTTTGATATATACAGTTTTAAAAGATCAGCAACACATTCTATTCATTCCATCTGCCTATCCATCCATCCATCCATCCATCCATCCGTTCATCCATCCACCCACCCACATACATTCCTCTTTCTCTCCCTCTCCCTCTCTCTATCTCCTCTTGCAATCTTCAAAGTGAAACAAGATCGCCAGTTTTAAAGCAAAACATGACACATATCTTTACACCTATCTTCCTATATTCCTGAATGATCATTTTTCGTCATCAATTTTCCTATTTCTGCCTATTTTCCAAAGCCACTTTTCTCCTCTCCCTAAATTTAATCTTTTCTTTCTATATGTAATTATCCATTCCTGTCAAACCACAGAAGAACATTTAAATTAATCTCATAACTTTTACCCAGGAGTCTGTGTAAAGCAAAAGTAGAAGAGGAACCAATGCCTTCCTTTGCCTGATCTTTCTGGACACCTCCCCACTTCTGAGGCTGTGACTTTTATTGATGTCTCCAGTTTGGTGGCTTTTGTGCTAGCATTTTGACCAGAAAAAAACAAACAAACAAAAAAACAGATAAAATAACCTATCACCATATGAAAAAACCTATAAGAAATAAGAGAAAAACCTACTCCTAAATGACTTTTAAAAGAAGGGCGAAAGTTCAAGAAATCTATTGTACAACATGGTGGCTATAATTAATAATATAGTGTGGTCTTGAAAATGCTAAGAGAGTGAATGTAAAGTGTTCTTACCACAAAAATGATAACGATGTAAGGTCATGCATGTGTTAATTAGCTAGATTAAATCATTCCACAGTATATACATATTTCAAAACATCATGTTGTACATGGTAAATACATACAATTTTGTCTGCCAATTTAAAAAAATTTAAAAACAGGAAATTTTTTCATATTGTGTATTAAAAAAACCCATGACCAAAATTTGACCTTCCTGGACAGAAACTGGTGACCTTTGACTGATATGATTCAATATCAAAAAAGCTTGAAACTCATAATTAGTATCATTGTTTTCACTTTAAATTAAAACATATAGAATGTAAGCATGTAGGGGTTCTCACTGGGCAAAGTTAGGGCAGCAGCAAAGGGTAGACGAGAGGCACACAGGAGCTTCCATATGCACTTGCTATATTTGTTTCCTAAACCGATTGGTGGATACACACTGTTATTAATTCTTTATACCTTACGTGTTATAATTATCTTGTCCACTTCCAATATATAATAAAAAACAAAATTATTGAAGGCCATCCTTTGAAAAGAATTGTTATCGATAATGTTATCTGTTTAGAAAACGGCAGGAAAAAAACATCCACTTTCTATACGCACTTTTCATTAAAAATAAATGCACCAGAAAACCACATATGGTTTCTAAGAACTTTATTCATGAGAAAGATACTTCACAACTTTTTGGAGGGCTGTGAGGCAGTGACTATAAAAGCACTTAGTACACTACTTCATACACAACAGGTACTCAATGAATGTCCTTGAAGTCAGATACAGATTGTTGAACAGGAAACAAAAATCTTCTATAGGAAGACATGTTGAGAAGAGTTTGGTATTAAACAACACTAAATTTTCAATTCCATGTGAAAGGAAAAACATGATTATTTATTCTAATGTAAATATTTTTTTTTTTTTTTTTGAGACAGAGTCTCACTCTGTTGCCCTGGCTAGAGTGAGTGCCCTGGAGTCAGCCTAGCTCACAGCAACCTCAAACTCCTGGGCTCAAGCGATCCTACTGCCTCAGCCTCCTGAGTAGCTGGGACTACAGGCATGCGCCACCATGCCCAGCTAATTTTTCTATATATTTTTAGTTGTCCAATCAATTTCTTTCTATTTTTAGTAGAGACAGGGTCTCGCTCTTGTTCAGGCTGGTCTCGAACTCCTGAGCTCAAACAATCCGCCCACCTCGGCCTCCCAGAGTGCTAGGATTACAGGCGGCGTGAGCCACCGCGCCCGGCCTATTCTAATGTAAATATACAAAGCGGTATTGGGGAAGTAATGATTGGTAAAAGATGGGGTAATTATAGGTATCACATAATTAATCTCAACATATGGGCTACAGAAGGAAAGCTGCTTAAAAAATCCAACAGGTGGTTCACTTAATTTAAGCAAACGAAACTATAGTAAAACATGGAACTATTAGGTAAAATTTTATATTAAATATACCTCATCAGAGAGGAGGAAAATGTATGCCGTTGCCCAGATAGACCAGGGAGTGACAGGGAAGAATTTGTACCAGCGACCAGTGAAGCAATAGAAGCCACCAATGAAACGGAGGAGGAGGGAGAGAATCCTCTTTAAAAATATTATTTAAGTAAGGAAAACAAGAGGGTGGGGAGAAGACTCACTGGGGTATCTTTTGGCAAGCATTTGACATGTCATCTCAACTAAATCTCTCAAAAGTATGAAATGGAGATGCTATTACCCTGTCTGTACAGACGAGGAAATCGTAGTTCCATGAAGTTAGCAAATTTACCCAAACAGACACAAAGTTATAGCAGGAATTCAAATCCAGGTATGTTTGACTTCAAAGCCTGTAATTTTTCTACCATGCCACTCTCCAAGTACAGAGAAGCCTAGAAAATATAGTTGAGGTGGAGGGATGTGACAGCAGTCATCTGCCCCCAAAATTGGTGAAACTCAAGAAAACAAAAATTAAACAAAATTTTTATTTGAATCCTTACTGCAGCAGTTATTAGGGAAATCTAAAAGCTGAATCATCTTTTGAAGCAGAGAGGTCAAATTAATGTTAAGAATACAAGAACAGCTGAGATGGTCAACTGGAGACATCACTTGCTGGATTGTCCCAGCTGGAAGGTAGAATATTGGGCCGAGGAAAGCAGAGAGCAGCCGCAGCTCGGGTGTGGATCACAGGGAGACAACAGAGACATCTGGGGACCCAACCGAGAAAAACTGTGAAGCTGAGAAAGAAGATAGGGAGGAGAAGACGCCGGCACAGTCCAAACACAGACAGCCTCGCACCCAGTGAAAGGGTAAGGTGCCTTCAGTGAACATCCGGATATAAAGCGTACTGGAGGCGCGTCCACCCTCCACGAGCCCAGGCACAGAAGCTCAACAGGAATGGGGGGTGGGGGAACCAGCGATCCACAGTTCAAGTGTTCAAAAGGGACACTCCACAGGAGAGTGCCACAAGACACCGGACTGCGGGCTTTCTTACACCTAGACACTTCCTCCTCTGCACCTCCTCCAATCACCGCAGCAGAGAGTAATTTTAGCTCTTGGGCCAGCTGGTAGCCATGCTCCCTACCCCCATTGCAACCGTGAGGATACTCTGAACAGAGACGCACTCCAGCGGCTGCTTCTCCACAGTGGGTGCGCGTTCCCAGCTGAACCCGCCTCTGAGAGCAGGGCTGTGGGAATTTGTGAACTTCCCGCCCACAGGCATTTCGCTGAATTGCATGCTGGAGGCTTAGACAGGTGGCCAGAGCCGGTACCCCCACCCGTCCCCCCGCCCCCCGGAACATGAAAGGAGTGCAGGGAGATGCTGGGGAGAGGTCCCGGACCTGGACTCCAGCGGCGAGGAAGCCCTCGCGGACAGATCCAACGGGAGAGTATAGAGAGGCGCTGAGGAAAGGGGATCTGTGAGCATGGCCATCCCCCAGCCCCTCTGGAGAACCACCATAGAAGATGGGAATGCCATACTCGCAGTGAATGTGCCTAGCCCCTGGTTCCCATGACAACCGAATGCCTGGGACACGCTGGCTGAAGAGGAGCAGCAGCCTCTCCCCCACTCATTACAATAGGGAGTGCAGCCTGAACCAAGAAACTCGCAAGTGTCCGCGTCTATCGGGTGGAAGCATGCCCCTGGCAGATGGACCTGTGGACAGAGAGGCCTACCTCTCTCCCCTTGGGGTCTTGTGTTGGAACAGGAGTGCACAACTGGGGATGCCCCCACCCACCAGCATCCCGCAGAGACGCACGCTAGTGAGTCAAACACACGATTGAGGGGTAGTTTGAGAGCCAGGGCAGTGAGATCAGAACAGAGAGCCCAGATATCAAATCATCCTCATATAGCCATCTGATCTTTAACAAAGCAGACAAAAACAAACACTGGGGAAAAGAATCCCTATTTAATAAATGGTGGGGAAAATTGGATAGCCACATGCAGAAGACTGAAACAGTATCTGCACCTCTCACCTCTCACAAAAATTAATTCACAATGGATAACAGATTTAAACCTAAGGCATGAAACTGTAAGAATTCTAGGAGAAGAGGTTGGAAAAACTCTTATAGATATCGGTCTAGGAAAATAATTTATGAAAAGACCCCCAAAGGCAATCACAGCAACAACATAAATAAATAAATGAGACCTGATTAAATTAGAAAGCTTCTGTACAGCCAAGGAAACAGTCATTAGAGGGAATAGACAACCTACAGAATGGGAGAAAATATTTGCTTGCTATATTTCCGATAAAAGGCTAATAACAAGAATCTACAAGGAACTCAAGCAAATCAGCAAGAAAACATCAAACAATCCCATCAAAAAGTGGGCAAAAGACCTAACAGTAGCTTTGCAAAAGAAGATAGACTCATGGCCAATAAACATAGGAAAAAATGCTCAATGTCTCTAATCATCAGGGAAATGAAAATCAAAACCACAATGAGATATCACCTAACTCTAGTGAGAATGGCTTTTATCAAAAAGTCCCAAAACAATAAATGCTGGCATGAATGCAGAGAGAAAGGGACACTTAACTTACACACTGCTGGTGGGACTGCAAACTAGTACAACCTCTATGGAAAGTAGTATGGAGATACCTCAAAGAACTAAAAGTAGAACTACCATTTGATTCAGCAACCCCACTCCTGGGTATTTACCCAAAGGAAAAAAATACATTTTATAAAAAAGACATTTGCACTCGAATGTTCATAGCAGCATAAGTGACAATCGCAAGATGTGGAAACAACCCAAGTACCCATCAATACATGAGTGGATCAATAAAATGTGGTGTATGTATACTATGGAGTACTACTCAGCCACAAAAAATGGTGAACTAATATCTTCTGTAACAACCTGGATGAAACTGAAGACCATCCTTCTAAGTGAAGTATCGCAAGAATGGAAAAACAACACCACGTGTACTCACTATTAAATTGGAACTAATTGATCAACACTCATGTGCACATATGGTAGTAAAATTCAACGGAAATCAAGCAGGTGAGGGTGGGGGAAGTGGGGATGGATAAATTCACACCTAAGAGGTACAACGCACCCTATCTGGTAACTCTGACTCAAATTGTACAAAAGCAATTCATGTAATCGATGTTTGTACCCCCATAATATTCTAAAATTTTTTAAGAAGTACATGATATTCTGGGTCTAATTCATACACTGGACATAAATAAATCACCAGAAGTGTCTGGAATACACTTTAGAGTCTCAAGGAACTGCAGGATAAAACAGTGAAACACAAGGCCAAAATGTACAACTTGTCATTTACAAAGTTATCCTTTTGCAAGGAGTCTAGAAGCTTGTCAGGATGATTCCACTACAGAATATGGGCTGCAGAGGTCTAGATCAATAACTTCAACTTTCATGCATTGACAGGCAGGCTCTAGAGGCACAATGCTCTAGATTCACTGTCAAAACTCTGCATGTCTCATACATCTCTTGCTACAGTGTATTGCAGTTATTTATGTACATATCTTACTACCCCTAACTAGATTTTAAGCTGTTTAGCAAGGGCTATTTCTTACTCATCTTGTATTCCCTGACAGCCTGGCATACTGACCTGTACTTAACAGATACTCAATATTTCTTGAATTGAATCAACCCCTGACCACATAAATAAGCACCACTCCTAGGCAGAAAAGCACTGTGGTTTCTGTTGGGGTAAATACCATTTCACTGATCTAGTCGAATTCTATAGGAGGTTGAAATCAGTTTGTGACCAAGAGGAACTTTTGAACATACCTTTCTAAGTGAATTGTACGGTGATGGGGAAAACTGGTTCAAAGCTATAAGCAAGTAGGAAAGGCAAATGTATAATTTCTCTAAATGGAAAAGAGTTGACAACAAGGTCTCTGATGCAGCTAACCTTAATCAACTTTTTAAACAATATATAAATCATATGGCTAATGAAGCCATATTCTAGATTGTATATAAGAAAGTGTCAGCTAATGAGCATAGAAATAGCAAAGAAAATAAAGCTAAATAGCTAAAAAAAAAAAATGGTAGAGTTGGGGGAAATGAAAAGTGACAGGTGTGTGTCACTAAAGACAAGTACAAACTAATGATTAAAATATAAAAGCACCATATAGGATGATGGATTCTGAGCCATTCGTAACAATTCAGGGAAGCCATGAAGGCACTTAAGCTCAGGCATCTTCTAAACATACAGGTCAAAAACTTAAAAGTATCATCAGGCAGGGTTTAGAAAACCAAAGTGTATCATTTGCACCAAATCCAAATTCTGTAACTGTGTCTGATGACAGCCACACAGAGTGAGGAAGGATCCAGAGAGACATGTGAAAAGCAGCGTTCTCATCCTCTGTCCTGCTGACATTATCGGCCAGATAATTTGTTGTTGGGGACTGTCTGGTGCCTTGTAGGACGTTTGGCATCATCCTAACCTCTACCCACTAAATGCCAGCAGTCCCCTCACAGTTGTGACAACCAAATTGTCGAATGTCCTCTGGGGGGCAAAATCATCTGGTTTCAGAACCGCTGCTTTAAAGTGATCAAGAGACTCTGCAGCTGGAGATGAAATCTGATAAGCATATGACAGAAATAAACATTCCGTGAGAGAGCTGGTGCAAATATGCATAGATTTGTCAAATTCCAGCTCCAGCATAGCTGAAGGGAAGCACTTTTAAGGGAAACATCATAGAGGTATAAACAGGATGTAAATTTGTGAATTTAATTTCATCTTGAGAAGCAGATCAGGGCTGGAAAAAATAGGTTGAAGAAATGTTTGGCAAAGTCACATGTGGACAGACCCCCAATTTTTTATGTTAATCTCTTAGAAGGCAATGCTGTTCCTCCACAGAACATCTCTTGGTGCAAAGACAGGGAATATCAGTGTAGTCTCATATAGTATAAAAGTTTAAAATGTTAGGCTAAAATTATTTGTATTCTCTAGTTCTAACTTTGAAACGTTATTTCTATTTATTCTGAGTTTCATGAAATGCACCTAGTTTAACTGCAGAAATTATTTCTTGTTTGAGGTTAGCCAAATTTGGGCATGGACATGGAGATGGAAAAGGGATAACGGTTGGGTTCATGCTTCTGATAGGTTTACTGGTAACATGTGCTATCAGACTGGAAAGAATGGTGCATGACCAATAGGATGTAAACTGTTCGTCAGTGCTAGGATGTACAGTCATGGCCTTAGTATGTTACCACTTCATAACGAACCACTGCATTTCCAAAGGCTACCTACCAGTTTGGTCTCCCTGGCACTGTTGCTCTATGGCCTTTTCTCACTGTACATTTTCACTGGGAACCTTAACATTACAGTTTGCATTACAGCCTGCACAGCAGTCAAGAACGTGAGATTTGCAATCAGGGCCTAATTTTTACCATTTATACTCTGTGTAACCTTGACCATAGGCATAACTCTTCTGAGCCTCATTTTTTCATGTGTAAAATGGAGGTATTAATAACCAATCTGTCAGCACTGAAGTGAGGCACAAACAAGGTTGAAAAGCTCCCACTGGAATTGTTATAGGTTGGAAAGGGAGGTCTTCTGAGCCTTTGCTTAGGCATTTGGGTCTGGAGTCTGTATTGTTGAAGGATCAGGCAACGTTACAGTTTTCTTACCGGTTTCTCCTTTTACAAACAGGAACACCTTATGAAAACCTGTGGTAATTGTTTTAGAACACTTTCTACTTTTCTCCTAGTTAATATATAAGAGCTATATATTCCAAGCATTCACTTGGGAATGAGAGAGAGGATTAAATCTATCTACTATTACCTCCATCTTTGGAAAATAAAATCTGCCACAGCAATGCTGTGTGATTTGGAATTCAAATGTTAATCCCAAAGATGTTTAGCAGTCATAGTCGGAAGTTTAGACTACTGGAGTACTTTACGGCTTTATACTATCATAATACTCTACATCTGGTACAGATCCAAAAGGTATATGCAGACATTCTCAATTTTGTTTTCTATTTTTTATCCACAGGTGTATAATTTGACTATGGAATACCCATCTAAAAGAATCTGGTGACTACGTATATTCTGAATACTAAAATCTCTCAGTTATAGTCCAAATTAATATATATTTTGCATTTTCTTCCAGTTTATCATAAGTCCCTGGTACTGTGATTCCTCTATAAAATAAAGATCTCTTGAAAAATCTTGTGTTTGCTTTCAGAGCACTGTCATCAATACACAATCTTTTTGATAAAAGGATTTTTATGATGCTCATATATTTCCTATAGTTTTGTAAATGGAAGATGGTGTTGATGATGACATGATAATTTATATCTTAATCACTGAGCAGATCATTGCAGCTGAGTTTTCTATTGAAAAATTCAATTACATTTCTCTACATTTTAACCCCACTGCCAAAAGATGTACTAAAATCTTTCCTGACTCTTTTCTAGGCAAAAACAAGTTCTGTTACAAAGAGTGTCTTATGATTCTTGAAGGACATTTCTCCTCATCAGTATGTGATCTGGGGGAGATACATGCTGTTTCAAGATACAGACTCATCAGTTAGTCCTTTGGTAAATTTCAAAGCTTTGACTGTCTGACTGCAAAGCTATCACCTGAGAGCTATTACTCTTACAGTACCAATCCTTTCCAGAAGAATATATGTCCTGCATCTTTTTTAATGGAATGTGCATTTATTCCTCAAGTTCAGGGCTTGGGTCATTGATCTCAGATCCAGTACATTTACATAGTGATTGTTCAACAAATGCCTGTTTACAAGAATCTTATGATTACACGTGACTTCTATGAATATACAGTTCATGTACCATCGTGCTGACTTTTTATATTTGGCTAGAATTTTAGATTTTTAAACTTCTTGTGGCTTATGTTTCATGAGATGGTCATTATATTCACATTCTAAGATATATTACATTTCACGTATACATACCTCATCTTTGTGCTACAAAAGTCAAATCCATAAGAATTGGTTATAAGATTCATGAAAGTAGGAACCATGTCTATCTTTTTATTTCCTGCACCTAGAACAGGGCCTCATACAGAGTAGGTATTCAATAAACATTTGTAAAATAATGCAATGATTGAATAAATGAAAGAATAGTAAGATATCATTCTTAGGTCATCTTGTCTTGTTCATTCATTATTACATGAACTTGACTAGTCTTATCCCCAAAACAAGGTTGGTAATATCCATATTGTTACAAAATGGGACCTCAGCTTCTTTGAGAAATAATTGGTTCATGTCTACACAGCCATCATCAGAAAAGATTTAATTTCCATCAAAATGTATAAATTTGAGTTACGCTTCCAGGAATGATTCTTGATTGTATTGAACAAGTGGACGTTCTGCACTTAGATGTTCCCTGTTAAGTGAACAGGAAGTGACCTGGATATAGTTACATAACTACAAAATTCCATCTTCATACAAGTTCCTCTCTGGTCGCTAGGGCTCACCCATTCCACAGACAGGCTGCTTCACAAACATTACACATCTACCACAAAAATAAAACTCTGGCATCGTTGCTACTTATTTAGCAATTAAATTCTATGCGCATCCAGAATTTTGCTTGTATGTACATTTTAATAATCAGGTTGTCTTAAAGGCTGTTGAAAGGTAGTAGAAGACTTCATTGCTTAACCAAAGTCTGCCAATTATCCCTAACTTTGCAGTTTTACTAGGATCAATCATCCAACATATTGTGGTGCTTTAACTGGTTACAAATTAAACAGGAAAAGAAATAAGAAAACTAATTTCCTAGACTACCCTAATCCAGCCAAGCATAAAAATGCACTTAACTCAGCAAACTGCTGGGAGATTAATATAGAATTTGTGTGCTACCACAGAAATCATTATAGCAGCTAAGTTCTGAGAATACAACTTCTGCAAAAGTGAAGGGAAATATTGTATTCAAAAATAATGGTGCAATAAAATTTAGATATTTATTCTCTACCAATGTAAAAAAGATTTTCAGTATAACTTCATTTAAAGTCACATATGCAAATCTCCAGTGTATCAGTGAAAAAAAAATTTCAACTGTTAGGCAATTTAAATTATAGTATTAGCTAACAGGGAAAAGTATGGGCACTTAGAACAACAACAACAAAATCTGCAAAAGTAATAATGAGGACCAAACCGGAACAAGAACTAAGAAATCTCGCAACTTAAAGAAAAAATTTCTAGTTAAGTTAGAAATAAGATTAAAAGACTTGAATTTTTTCTCAGGTATAACTCTTTATCATTGTCATGGTTGTCATGATTATTGTTAAAATCATCATCATAGCCACCCTTTAACTCCACTACAAACACTTCATACACATTTTCTAATTTAATCCTTGAAATAACTCAGTAAGTTAGGCTCTATTATTGCCTGTGGTTTACTAGTGAAGAAGCTAATGCTAAAAAAGGTTAACTAGCACAAATTATTTGCCTAACCCTGGTAAGTGGTAAGTTCAAGCCCTAGGCAGTCCAATTCCACATTTCCTTATAATTATCATCTGTCTATATATTTCTGACAATAGGTCTGATGCACACAGTAGCTACAGACATAACAAAGCTGTCAAGTGGCTCATGAGCTGCATGAACCTTAACTAGTTATGTGACTAGTTTTAGGTAACTAAAACTTATCTGCTTCTCAAATTCCTTAAGAAGGGGTAGGACTAGGACAGAGGTTTGCAACTGGGTCACCAAGCACTAGGGAGCAATCTGGACATTTATGCGGAGGTGGGATCACAATGATTGTGGATCACTATTGTGGGCATTTTTTGGGCAAAGTTCAGTCACAGAGTGGAAATGAGTGGAACAATTCCATGAAAGGAAAAACTGTTCCATGTTCTGCACAGTTTCCCAAATGTTCCACCATTCATTTGGGTATTAGATAAACCCTTTCTATAGCTATCTGAGCCTACATATTAACTACTTTTTTACATGTAAACGTATTTTTTTTGTTTCATGCTATTTTACTATATACTGATTTTTCCAGGAAGGTATCTTCAGTGTTTGTGTATGTGTGTGTGACTGTGTGTGTAGGGGTGAACTTGCTTCACCTGGAACTTTACCAACAATGGTTTGCCATATGGGAAAATCATGCCATTGATATAAGGTCAAGCATGGTATTTGAGTTGCCGGTACAACATATCTATCACTGACAGCACTTGTGGCTGTTCCATTCATGGTGATTCTACACATATGCACAAGCATCTGACCACGACATTATGTCTTCCAGAGGCATCATACTTAAGCATTTATACAACGATACTGATATATGTACATGTGCATATATAATGTTTATACATATTGTATTTATATAAAAGTGTATATATAAATACAATATTTATATGTTATATATAAATTATATATTTATATATAAATATATAGTTATACATACATACATACTAATATTTAGTGTTCTTGTCAATTATTTTATTTGCATATTTCCTTTGAATTTCTATCAGGGTGTTATATTGATTTTTAGAAATCCATGTATGTTGATCATTGGTGAAATTAATTTTAAGCCACCAAAGGCAGTATTATTAAATCTTTGTCAAAAAAGGATACAATGGTTCTCATATGATAAAGAAATTCTGGACTAAGTGATATCTAAGGTCTCATACAATTTAGAGATTCTATTTCACCCTATTAAATAAAGCCATAATCAGTGATTTTTTTCTACAAAAGTGACTACAGCCAAAAATCAAATGTAAATTACACACTACATCTTACTTAGCATTATTGCATATAGAACACACACTTATATTTCTGGAAATTCCCTAATTTGCACATTTTTTACAATGGAAAATGTCTTTCTAAGTCTGTGAGTCAGAAAATAGCATTCCATATTCACCCCACATATTCATTCTTTCGTCTTAACCCACACATAAAACATACCTGGCAGAAAGTCAGATTAGAAAATGGAGTGAAATTGTGCTTATAAATTCATTTTAAATTCAAAAAAGAAATATAAAAAATTGAGTGAAAGGAGTCACAAAAGAAACAATGAATGGAAAATGAGGGAAATGATATAGAATTAAAATAATTTGATTACTCTGTATCGTGGGCCAACATTATAGAAATATTCATAAAATTACAACAAAGAATCATAATTTTAACTAAAGAAGGACAAAATTTTCTCAGTGTTTCCCCATCTAGAGGAGTCATTTAATCAACAACTATTAAGCAAGAGTTCAGAACTCTTTACAAGGGATACAGATGACCTTTCTGAAGTCCCTTCTCACATTCAGACTCAAGTGATTAAACAGACCGACTGAGCACCCACTGAATAGATGGGCCGAGGACTGAGCTGGGTGCTAGACAGTGGGGTGGAAATGAAGAGATTGCTACACTTAAATGCTCTTGCTGGATACACATATATAAATAAATCTGAAATAAGTAAGACTATGAAACAAGTTATAGAGAGGTGCTAAAGGAACCTGGGAGAAGGGAGAGATTCATTTCAACTGGGGGAATCTGAGAAGCCTTCTCGGAGGAGGGAGGATTTGAGCTGAGCTGGAAGGAAAAGAACAGCTTGAAGGAAAAGAACACCAAATTTAGGTCTGTGGTTATCTTTGGGAGGGAGGAAGGAGTTGGGGAGA
Source organism: Propithecus coquereli (assembly GCF_000956105.1). NCBI lineage: Eukaryota > Metazoa > Chordata > Mammalia > Primates > Indriidae > Propithecus > Propithecus coquereli. Next base: position 1,039,627 of record NW_012141858.1, read on the forward strand.
GGGAAGGAAGGCATAAAAAGTGATACAGGAAAGTGTCCTCAGGTGGCTTTTACTGTCATTGTTATTTTCCTTCTTAAACTGGTGGTAGGCACATAGGCATTTGCTATGTTAATCTCTATTTTAATTTGCATGTCTGAAATAGTTCACACAAAAAAAATAAAATTGTAAGAGTGGAAGCTAAGAGTAATTAAAATAGTTTATATGTAATTACCATTTACTATGTACCACACGCTTTAGCACTACACAAGAACTACTTCAATTAATCTACACAAGAAAGGGGGTTTTATTACTATCTTTCATTTACAGGTAAAAAATAAATGAGGCACAGAAACTAGGTAATTTGGACAAGGTCACATAGCTAGCAAATCAAGCAACACAGGCCCCAGATCAAGGCAGCAAGATTCCAAAGACTGCATGTGAAGCCACTCTCCAAACTGCACTCAAAACTGCCTCTCGCAAAGGAAGTGGGAGGTTCCATGGGAATGTTCCCTTTAAACTGGCCCCACCCCTTTGAGAGCCCACCCAAACCCTACTATAAAAGCGCTAGATGCCCACCATTTTGGGTCTGATGCCATCTTGGCCTCAGTCCATCTGTATGCAGACGTTAAAATAAACTTCTTTTCTCCTATCCTGGCCTCATGTGTTCCTCCCTCGGCATTTCTAACAGAATCAAAAGCTTAAGCTGGAGGAAACTGAACAGCGAGGGAGAATGCACAAAAGATAGTGACAGAGTTAAGACGATTGTCAAGACAGAATGGATTGAATGGCAACCAGTTAGAAGATTCATTCACTCATCCATTTTTTTCATGGTTCAACTCTCAGTGCATATTTCTTGAAGATTATGTGCCAGGCACTACTTTAAGGACAGTAATATCAGAGCAGATAAGGTAGAGCTTACCGGCAATCAGAATACTGTGTGATTAGTGCTATAATAATGGTATGCATGGCGCATGTGGGAGCCTGTGGGAGGCGTGTCTGAGACCCGGACATCAGAGGCGACTTCAGGGTGAGGAAGAGTGACACCAATTAAGCAGAGGTTGAGATGTCAGCACAGCAGGAAGTATCCACAGGATTTACACCAAGGCCTACCTTAAGAAATGCAAGTGATTAACATGGCGGAGGAAAGAGAAGGGAATGAGTATACCCCAGCTGGAAGATGAGGCACAGAGACTTGGTAATTTGGACAAGGCCATGTAGCCTGAGGTTAAGCAGAGGTCCTCACATGAAGGCCAGAGGTATAATGGCCAGCCATGCAAAGGAAGGCAGGCGCTAAGGACGGGTGTAACCAAGAGAGAATGTAGTATGCAACGGAGGGAGCAGAGGGAGCCTGAGAACCTCACATTTTCTAGATCTGTGGGTGGTAAGATCATCTGCTAAGAGAAAGGGAGGTGAGTGAAAACTTTCAGGACAGAGAAAGTCAGAAATAGCCATGTTAATTAAAATGACAGGAAACTAACAGGGGATTCAAAATAAAAACACCATGCCAAACTGAGGATGTCATAGAGCTGAAGCGTCTTGACCTTGAGTTCATCAGTCAGTGCTCACATTGGTCAACATCACAGTCAGGAGACCCCCGCCCATTCCCGACACCAGGGTGTGGGGGCAGAGAGATGGCAGGAGGGACCAGGCAATGAAGACAATCAGGCTGGGCATGATGGGCTCTTCCGATTAATTTTTAAGTTATTTATAAGGATTCAGTGGCTACTACTAAAGAACATAGACTACATTGTTTCCAACTCAAAGAGTTTATAATGTAATTGGAATAGGACAAAAGCACAGAAAGAAAACACCAGCCATGGAAAATAGTGGGAACATGACAGAATATATATTACCAGTTAATATTAGCCAAATAAATCCCAAAAGAGTGTTGAGCTGATTAACTGACCTGTATATTTATGTACATAGGCAAACCCTTAAAAGTCAAACAGATTTTTGTTAATGTTTCCTGAGGTTCATTTAATCTGTGTTCTCTACAAACACCATTTCCAAGTGAGTAGTGAGGTGAATGAGGAAAACATCTCTAGTTCTTCCCAGTGGCCTGACACTAAGAAGTCAGGTTTTCGAGCAGAATTTCTATTACTTTTCTGTTCTTTTCCTTTCCTGCGAATAACAGGTGTCTCAGTTAAGTAGGAAAAGGAGGACGAAAGGGAACTTTCACTTTTTTTGTCCTTTCATTTATTAATCCCTGCAGATACTGCTCCAAATGGACTATCTGATAAATGGTAGACAGAGTTCCTTTAAAGAAAAAGGCCCCAGTGGATAGAAGCACTACAGAAAAAGAGAGGAAAAAGGAGAAGGTGGTTTTATGTATGGTAGTGGGTGATGGCAGTGTAGCGCTTCCTTTTTTTCCTCTGGACACTAATACCAGAGGTCAACGTTAAGCCTTACTCTGTAAAGATGTGGTCTGTGGTTCACAAGGGAAGTAAAGGGTAAAAAGGCTTAAGGCATAGCAGGAGAAGCTGAAGCTGCTAATTGTCTCTAATGATCTGAATGCAAATTAATAAATCTCTGTGCTAAAAATTACATGCATATATAATTGTGACTTTCATAACTTAAGAGCTCTATTTAACCCATTATTCACGTTCTTTCCTTCCTGAGACCTGGTAAGGATGGAGAACGTTATTTTTTTAATACTTTTCCTGCTTTATCCATCACATGCACCATTGAGCTTTACAGCCTTTGAAGGTCTTATTAAAACAATCCAAGGATTGCAGAACTGAAACCCACAGACATTATTACAAAGGAGGGGAAAAGGGTCAGGCGCAAGGCTGTGGAAGGCCAAGCAGCTTGAAAATTCCCAGCAAAGTTAGCTACTCAAGAACCCTTGGACCCAGCAAGAAGAAAAACTGGAAATCACAATGTGTGGCCGTGGGCCATCAGAAATAAAAGGCACATAAGAACACAGCTATAACAAAATGATCAGACTGCATTTACTTCAGCAAAGAGTGGAGTAGTTGTCAGGATTAACTGAGATAATTGGCAGTAAAAGGGCTAATAGAATGCTTGGTACACAGCAAGTACTTAAAATTTTCTTTTTTTTCATCCACCCATTCAATCAGTCTGACAGGTGGCATCTAATTCCTATTTCTAGTTCCTGTTTTTTCAGGTTTTCCTGTCCTCTTCTCTTTATTTTTCTCTTTACTATGTACTTGCTCCTTTTTCTTCCCCCCCTACTCCCTTTGTCCTCTTCTTACTCCGTCTGTCACATGAACAGGCCACCACATAGTTCCTCTGGAGGCATACAGAAAGAACAGGTATTGAACTTTGTCATTCGACATTCATCAGAGACCTAAACGCTTGGGCCCTGTTGCCCGTGTCCTTTGTATAAACATAGTGTGACGTCATTTAAAAGACCACTCTTCCATCAACCCAGATGTTGTAGCATCTGAGCCACTGCAATGCTAACGATAATTTTAAAGGGGGACTTTGCCTGGAAAGCTGGTAGACAGGACAGTGTACACAGACAGGAAGCTGCCACGATAACCAGAGAAAAACTGGAGGCAAAATAATGTCTATTTTGTACTTGAGATCTGACAAGTGTGGCTTAGAAAAAAAAAGAAGGAAGAGGATCCAGTAGACCCGAACCAAAGCCCATTTCAGCCAATTAAATAGCTGTGATCTTGGATAACTGCCTCATTTCTCTGTGCCTCAGTTCCCCATCTGTAAAATGAGTCTCTTGTGAGAATTAAATTAGTCAATACATCTGAAGCATTGAGAACAGTGTCAGGAACATATCAAATAATATACAGTAATACAAATAAAGTATTATCTACATTGCTATGACCACCACCATCATTACCATTTTATTTCATAGTGAGTCCCAACTCAATACTATCATCATTACTAAACATAATAATAGCATTCTACTTATTTCATATTTTGCTCTTCAGTTCCAAAAGCACCTTCCTCGTGTTCTCCTTTTGGCTCCACAACCGCTCTGTGGGCCAATAGAGTTATTATCTCTGCTTCACAAACAAGGCATCTCGGGCTGCTTTAAATACTCGCTCCACTCTGCCATTCTCTGCAAGGTTCATAACTAAAGAGACACCTTTACTAGATTCCAGCTCCAGAAAAACACAGAAGAAACAAAAACTGGTGGGAGAAAAGGTCTTTCCCTCTTGCTCCTCACATTCCATCCATCATCAAGTTACATGTACTCTCCCCCTCTGTTCTGTTCATTTCTGTTCTTTCTCTCCCCTCCATCCGCACTGCCACAGCCTCTATCATTGAACAACTGCAACTACCCGTTAATGTCCCTCCTATCTCTCTGGCCTCTGCCCTTCATGGCCGTTCTCTACTTAAAAACCCCTCATGTCATGCTCCTCTGGGGGCTCCCCTTATCTGGCCCTGACAGACTCCTCCAGTTGTGATCCCAGCACATCTGGGTACCCCCTTCCCTTACAGCATCATCCATACTATTCTTTAACTGTTGGCTTTAGTCTTCACACTAGATTATAAATCCTTTGAGAGCACGGACCATGTCTTTTTACCTTCCTTTTTCCAGTACCCATGAAAATACCCAACGTATGATAAGAGCTCAATAAGTATATATTAAACAAACTGAAACTCCATGATATAAAGAGAGGGACTGGGGTACAGCCCTGACCATGTTGACGTTGTATTGCATCAGTAGACACATTCACGGCAATCACTCCCTTTGAGTAAAAACTGAATCTGATTAGAGACTCGGGACTTTCCAATCCTGGGCAAAGGGTCTTGAAAAGGACTCCAGGGTCTTCCTTTGGTGTCTCAATGACTGAAAGCTCCCCATGGAGGAGGTTTATAGTTAAGGTGAACATATGTCCTGGTGTGCACAGAAAAGCCCTGGTTTATAACTTTCACTTCAGTGTAAGTAACAATAGTGTCCCATTTCACTCTCAAAGGCATCCCAGTTTAGACAGTATATTACATGGTAGGGAAGAGAGCAAACTGGGTTTGATCTCTATTGCTTTCCAGCTGTGTGATCTTGGTTAAGTTGTTCAATTTCTCTAAATTTCTGTTTTTCCGTCTGCAAAATGGGTATCTTCTTCGTGAGACTGTGAAGTTTAAATGAGATAATGCATAGAAAGTTGTTAGCATAATACCTGGCACATTGTTCAAAAATGTCAGCTACTATTAAAATATTAGGTTATTAAGTATGAAATATCTCATTTTCTTAAGTACTAAGTCTTAAGTACTACAGTTGATACCTCTGATATTTCACTTTGTCACTTCTTGTCTTATTTTTATTGAGAAGGTACATCCTCAGTCTTTCAAATGCATGTTTTGGCTTGTGATTATATTTCAAGTTTTTTTTAAGAGCATTTTTTGTGAAACAATGGGTAAGTCAAAGATTTGTGCTTTTGAATATAGGTTCCATCATGGAACCAATGTAACACAGATAGCTCAAAATATCAACAAAGTGTTTGAGAAGGATGTGGCTTATGTGGTATGGCAATGGTTTGAGAAGTTTTGCTCTGGTCATTTTAATATTGAAAATGAGCCACATGGGCGACTTGAGACCAAGGTGGATAATGATGAGCTGAAAGCTATAGTTCAAGTGAATCCATCTCAACCTAAGTGTGAATTAGCAACAAGGTTTGACTATTCCAACTATACTGGTCCAGTATTCCAAATGGTCCAATATTCCAACTATATTGGATCATTTGAAACAAATGGGCAAGGTAAAGAAGCTGGATAGATAGGTTCTGCATGAATTAAAAGAGCAACCCAAGAGACATCATCTTGAAGTTTGTCTTTCTTTGCTGTCATGACATAAAGGCGAACCATTTCTACACCGTATTGTTACGTGTGACGAAAAATGGATTCTTTTTGACAACTGCAAGTGTTCCCACAATGGTTGGATAAAGACAAAGTGCCAAAAAACAGTCAAAATAAAAAAAAAGCTAATGGTGTCTGGTTGGTGGTTCAGCACTGGTATTATTCATAATAGCTTCATGACACCTGGTCAATCGATTACAGCGGATGTCTATTGCAACCAACTGGATGAAATGATGGGGATGTTTGTGATTAAGCAGCCCAGACTGGTCAACAGAGACAGGCCAAACCTCTTGCAAGACAACATTCGACCACATGTCATACAAACAAAGCTGCTCAAACTACAGAGGCTGGACTTGGAAACTCTCTGTCATCCACCGTATTCACCAGACTTTGCACCAACTGACTACCACTTCTTCCAGGCTTTGGACCACTTCTTGCAAGGAAAAATATTCAATTCTCAACAAACTGTGGAAAACGCCTTTCACAATTTCATTGCCACTCTCTCTCCAGGCTTCTTCGCTGCTGGCATAAACAAGCTACCGTTAGGATGGCAAAACTGTGTTGATAGTTTAGGCACATACTTTGATTAATTGTACTGCTTCTTGAGATATAATAAATTACACTTTTGATTCTAAATCAGACATTTCATATTTAATGACCTAATATTATCACTGAGTTGAAGAAGTTGATCACTTCAATGCACATGCATGTGTGAACAGAAAAAGTATAATTACTAAGTATTAGCTCTCTAACATTCTGGCCATAAACTGATCAGGTTTTTACTCAAACCATATGTGAGTGCCTATTATGTCACATTATAATAGCATTTTTTAAGAGGAGAGAAATGGGGAAAAATGGGCAGAAGACTGCATGCTTAACCTGTAAATGTTGTTAATAATTTAAGTGAGGCCACTTAGAGCTTTTGCTAACAACAGGGAGCTGAGATCCACACCTCCCACTGCTGTATTAGAATGCTTGCCAGACACAAGGGAATAGAGAGCTATTTGAAAAATTGCCTCCCTCCAGCCTCTAATAATTATATAAAGCATATCGTTGAGAACCTGTAATTGGTACAGAAGGCTGAGACTAGAAAATGAGACTACCACTCCCTAGAATCTTCTTGGGATAAATGACGCATTTCTTTTAGAGGAATAAGAATCAAAATACACAAGAATAGAAAGTAAAGGAAAGAAACTTCCTTGAACCGGTAATGCAGCTTAAAACATTACTATTTGGAAGAACTGACACCAACTGGAAATGAATGATCATAAAATGCAGAGGTGATAAGAAACAAAAGCTTTAAGATAAAAAAATGTAAAAGGATTATAAAAAGAGAAGTTGCAAGTTTCATGTAGGTAAAGCTTAGTCTTGATCTGCTCCACGATTATGTCATGCGTAATTTCTTGGACAGGAAGGTGAAGCAGAAAGAAATGAAATGCAAAACGAAAAATCAAAGAACAAAAAGTAAAATATTACTTGACAGGTGGTAGAAAAATATCATTTCAAATGATATTTGAAATATCATCTAAAATATGCATCATTTCTGGCAATTCTTATTGTCTCAATGTCTGCCACTCTTCCAAGCTGAGGCATCCATTGCTTAAAGGAGAGGATGGGGCCCAGGGAGAAAAAAGAAGCCATTGCCCAGCTTGGACTTTAAAGCAGATCTGTTTTTAAAAGGGTCACGAAAACTTTGATTTTCTCTTGTAAGAGCTGGGTTCTTAGGAAGAGGTTTTCCCCTGAACTCCAAAGATATGCTTTAAATATCAAAACAAGCCTGAAGAACTATCAATTTCTCAGATGTGCCTGGTGGATCTTGCCCACTGAGATCAAAGCCCAGGGAGGGGATACAGGAACTCTTCAGAGAGATTCACATCCAAAAGCTAAGACTCATGGTCCCTTTTCAACTGAGACTCTCAGGGTGCCTCAGACCAACTCAGGAAGGCTGCCACGGAACAGAAATGCTGGTGGGCAGATCTCCACAGAGAGGACAAGCTGCTTCTACTTCCCCTAGGCACCAGTTCCACCAGGCACCAGCTGAGCACAGAGGGGAGCCCTTGAGGGAGGCTCAGAAAGAAGTGAGAGTTGCTGGCCAATGGGCTCTCCTCTCGGGGTAGTCTGAGACAAAGAACCTGCAGCAAAGTCTGTGAGCAGAACAAAGCCGGAAGGAGATGGAGGATGTCCCGGAATCTAGAGAGAAAACAGCACCAGGAAAAAGCCAAAGGGATGGCAAAGTCAGCAGAGACAGACCTGGGCTAAGGTCAGATCACCAACACTTAAATAGCAGACGCAGTGAGGGGAGGGGAGGATTAGACATCTCAGAGAAGGCAGGAAGAACCAGAAGACAGCAGGTGAGCAGATGTCTCTCCTCCCAGGCCTTGAAGTGGCACAGTACCCACCGTACTCTGCCACCAGAGAGAATGGAGGAAGAATTCTGAAAGGCGATGTCTTCACGTGAAAGAAGAGTGAGTCAGCCTGGAACTGACCTTGTTACCTTGAATAAGCAAATTTACAAGAAAATGGGGAAATGGAGATTCAAGGGCTACACAGAAAAAAAATAAAGTTATTGTATTTGACTCCAAAAAATCTTCCAATACATTATACCCATCTATGGAAAATTAAACTGATAGCATCTTTGTCATCAAAGTTAATACTAGAAAGATGATGTGAGGTTCAACACAGGGCAAACTTTAGTTCCCTTTACACCCTAAGAAAACTCTGTAACTCCACGTAAGAAATTATAGGAAAATTTGTAGATAGAACACTGGGGTATGGGAGGTGTAGCTAAAATGTACTGAGGACTTTCTACACCCCTGGTACTATAATACACTCTTTATTCAATCCTCACGACAACCTCACGACGTAACACAGCACTGTATCCCAGTTTATGAAGGAATCCAAGGTTCACAAAGGTGAGTCAACTTGTACAAGGTCATGGGGGTCACAAGTGGCAAAATTGGGATTCAAACCCAAGCTCTACATGACTCCACAAACCCCAGGCTCTTTTTTTTTTTTTTTTGAGACAGAGGCTTGCTCTGTTGCCCAGGCTGGGCACAGTGGTGTCCTCACAGCTCACTGCAACCTCAAACTCCTGGGCTCAAGCGATCCTTTTCCCCTTGCCTCGGCCTCCCAAAGTGCTGGGATTACAGGCATAAACCAATGCACCTGGCCCCAGGCTCTTTCTACTGAAAGCAGAATCAAACTTAATGACGTCAGCACCTGAAAATTAGAAGGGTAAAGACTTAAGAATAGAAATCAGGTACCTGCTTTGCTGAATTATGAACGTGCCTAGCACTAATTTAGATCTCATAATATCTGCAAACTAAAGTTTCTGAGATGTAATGAAGCATATATTGGAAATAAGATTATTTTTATTTGCAAGTCTGTTTGCTACTTCCTCTATGCAAATATTTAACTTGTGTAAGTGCAAGACAATGTATTCCTAATATTATAGCGCAGATTTTTTCAAACTCAAGTGAAAATACTCACTTAAAAGGAAATTAATAAGCTGAGAGTTAATTTCACAACTGGATATGGACTTTGATATAGAATAATTTTAGAAAGAAAAGATTCTCCTCAAATCTGATATAGTAGAGGTTTTTTTAGGTAAAAATGCTCATAACAAATATAAAATGACTAGTTTTAAAAGTGAAAAACTGTGCAGTTGAATTGATAAATTATCAATGTGGAAGGCTTCTAGTTGTCAATTTCTGCTTAACTCCCAGCCCCAATTACAATCTCTCCACATCTCTTCCTCTGCTGTCAAAATTTTATTTTTCAGCCGGGCGCGGTGGCTCACGCCTGTAATCCTAGCTCTCTGGGAGGCCGAGGCGGGTGGATTGTTTGAGCTCAGGAGTTCGAGACCAGCCTGAGCAAGAGCGAGACCCCGTCTCTACTAAAAGTAGAAAGAAATTAATCGGACAACTAAAAATACATAGAAAAAATTAGCCAGGCATGGTGGTGCACGCCTGTAGTCCCAGCTACTTGGGAGGCTGAGGCAGAGGATCGCTTGAGCCCAGGAGTTTGAGGTTGCTGTGAGCTAGGCTGACGCCACAGCACTCACTCTAGCCAAGGCAACAGAGTGAGACTCTGTCTCAAAAAAAAAAAAAATTTTATTTTTTGAAAACAAGTTTAATTGAGAAGTTTCCCTGCTGAAAATACTTACTTGTTCCCAAATTTAAAATCTCCCGATGATGCACAAAGGTAGACTCCTGAGCCTGTTCCTGTCTCCAGCACTCATTCATCAAGCCGCTACCCACCCTGTGCATGTGGAACCAGTTTCAGCAATAGTAAGCAAAAATAAGATAACAGTAACAAAAATAGCAAGGTAAGAGTAGTAACAAAAACCAATATCTATGTATCATCATACAGCAAAAAGCACTCTCTGACAAATATGTTATTTGATCACGACAACAATACTGTGAAGAAATTATGGCTAATGTTGTTGCTGTTGTTAATTACTGTTGTTATCACCACTCATACACCTATTTCATTTTAAATGAAGTCTCAACAGATTTGGAGATTTTTGCAAGATCACACACCTAAGTGAAAGCTAAACCAGAAGTCTACATCTCCCTGTGCGCTCTCCAATGTACCTCACTATCTGCCAGTATCACTCTTTAGATAATAAACGAATTTCAAATCTTGAAAGTTGGGGAATTGAGAAAGCAATGCAATTAAAATTGTGGTGCATGAACCACTTGATCTTATCCTTTATTTTTCTGGTTTTGTTAACTATGTCAGCACGAGAGATTCAAGTTGTTTGAAGACTTTGCTTTCTGGCTTTGCCTTAGGAATAAAACATATTTTAATAAAAGTTAGCATTTCAAATTATAGCAGGATTTGGAAATAATAAAGATTGATGAAGCATAGAAACTTTTGAAAAAGAAGGTTTAGAATTCAAATCATAATGACTAATTATATTATTTACAAAATATTTATAAACATAAAATTTCTCACTGTGCTTCAATGTCCTCGTGGGTAAAATGAAGTAATATGGTACCCACTTTACAGATTGTTGTGAGGATTGAATGAGATTCTACCCTAAAGCACTTAACATACTGCCTGGCATACCGGGAGCTCATTAATTTTAATCAGAGCATTATCAATTCTAATGATAGTATAATAAACTACAGATATCTTCATCTTGGTCTTTTGTTGTTTTCTTTTCCCCCTCGAGATCAAGGCTATTTACATCAGATATTTATTTGCCTTTTAAGTAATTTGAAAATTCTATATATCTTTTGACAGTCTGTTTGGATTATGTTTTATGTATTCCTATACAAAAATCTCTTAAGAAACGGATCACTAAGAAATTACAAGTTTATACTTTTCTTTATAAACTTTAAGGTTCTCTTTACTAAAAGAAACAGAGAGGTGGCTCCCATGTTAAAGTGCTTTTCCTAAACCAAAGAAGATATTTACTCCCAGACGTCCCCTCCACCAGAGAAGAAAAATTGCTACTATCCTTAAAAGTAAATTTAATTTAGATAAGGATAGGCCCCAATCAGCAGTTGTCTGTCCTTGGTGTGCATCAGAATCATCTAGGGTCTAAAGAGCTTTTAACCAACACAGAGATCAAGTTCTACCCCAGGTGCTTCTGATTCAACTAGTCAGGGGTAGGGGCCCAAGAACTCACATTTTCAAAGTCAGTTGAGGTTATAGGAATGTGTAGTCAGGGTTAAGAACCACAGACCTAAAGAGTTACAAGTTCCTATTTTGCTAACAGCAGCTGCAATTTTGTGAGTCTATGGTATGTTTCTTTACTGAACAACACACTTGCTATCATCAAATTTCAAAAGCGACATTTAAATAAATCAAATATTATTGAACAAATAAATCAAAATAAATAAATTTTGATCTGAGGAACAGTGCCTTAAAATTTTCGAAGACTACATGTGAATAAACAATCCGGTCTTCTATAATCACAATGGGGCATTTATGAAGAAGTATGGCTAGAAAACACAGTTGATCGAAAAAACCTGAAGCTCTAAAAAGTGACATGATTTGTCAAGGGAAATACAGCTAGTGGGCACAGTTGAATCTCAAACCTGTTTCTCCCACCATGCTTCCTCTATTGCAAGTCTAGTTGCTTTTCTATGTGTGGATGTGGTCCACATAAGCATTCTTTTTCTTTTTTTCAATAGTTTCACAGATTTTGGAGAACTGTGATCTAACACTGTACATTATTATATATTCTATATGTTGAATATTTGAAAACATGTCTATAAAAGTAGAAATAACTATGCTGAATAATCAGTGATGTAAGCTAACATGTATTCTTTGCTTCAGACCAGAATAAATTCAGTTAACTGACTTTCAAATTTCAATAAAAGTCAGCTAATACTAATCTTAAGCTTGGAACTTACTGTATTTGCATAATTTTTGAGGCTTAAATGTGTAATACAAATGTCATCATGGTATGATACTGTGCTAACCTGTTATATTTCACATCATTGAATTTGGGACTGAATTTCTAACACTAATAATAACTGCCACTTACAGAGTGCCTATTTTATGCCATTGTACTATTTTACATATATGGTGTTTAAGTTTATTACATAAATTTCATAGATAGGTAAACTGAGGCTCAGAGAACTTAAAATGATCATGAACATAGCCAGATCAGTTTTGTTTCAAGGGCAATGCTTGTCTACAAACACATTCTACCTTATGATAATCAACCGGAGACCTAAGTTCGATTTTATTGAATATAAAACTAACTCAAGCTAGAATTTCAAGCAAAACTGAATTTAACTAGAATTTAGATTTTAAAAAATTATCTGTGAAAACATGGATGCTGTTAATATAAATAAAGATTAACACAAGTAAAAACTGAATGCAATGCTGTTGAAGATCCCCCTTGTTAGTCTGGGTGACAGGGGCAGATGACGCAGCATTCAGAAGTAATGCCACTGTCACTAAACGCTATTCTCTGCTCTGTATCTGAGAGTGAGCACTGGGAATATAAAATTAGCAAAAACAGGCATGGAGAAAATCTTAATAAATGCAAATAATTCAGACGATTGTAACTGGAATACAAATGCGTTTATTATACATGTTGATGGGTCAACCATCTTTAGATCTGAAAAATAAATGATCTGACTAAAGATAAATTTTAGCAGGAGGGCAGAGAATGTGACAGGGTGACAGGTGTGCTATGTCTAGAAAGAACTCCGTCGGTGCCAGCACTGAAACAAACGCGGTGGATCTTTCATCCTGCAGGATGGCCAGTGGATGCTGATGACTTTCTGATGTGTTTCTCAGTGACTTAAAGAACATCACACAGGCCGGGCGCGGTGGCTCACGCCTGTAATCCTAGCACTCTGGGAGGCCAAGGCGGGCGGATTGTTTGAGCTCAGGAGTTCGAAACCAGCCCGAGCAAGAGCGAGATCCCATCTCTACTAAAAATAGAAAGAAATTAATTGGACAACTAAAAATATATAGAAAAAATTAGCCGGGCATGGTGGCGCATGCCTGTAGTCCCAGCTACTCGGGAGGCTGAGACAGAAGCATTGCTTGAGCCCAGGAGTTTGAGGTTGCTGTGAGCTAGGCTGACACTACAGCACTCACTCTGGCCTGGGCAATACAGTGAGACTGTCTCAAAAAAAAAAAAGAACATCACAGAGAACATATAGATTGGGGGAGAGGGGGAATGGGGAAATAAGTAAAATATTGCTATATTTTAATGTTTCTCTCAAAATTATATAGCTTATTCTGTAATAGCCATTTTATAATAGTTATAAAGTGCCTAGATGTCATGTATACTTTCCTAAAGCATTTGTTTTGATGAAATAAAAGTGAAAGGATCTCAAAGCAAGCTAAAGCTTTTGTATTTCTCCATAAAGATTTAGTCTGTATTTGGAAAGCAACTAGCAAAAGTCCCAGTCATTTTTCTGAGATAAAGCCAATGATGATTCAAAATTCATACAAGGCTTCACATATCCTTATTAAGAAATAGGCTGCAGTTGGGACTCAATGGTCCAGAACTGCTCAAAGGCTTAATATAAATTTTGTGTATTAAGAACCTAGCAGAGCTGCCAGCCCCAGAAAAGTGTTCATATCTAAGTGGCCACAAAGCCATCAGCATGCGCTTACGGGAGGACGGGACAGCAGAGGGCCTGACTGCAGTCAGGAATCAACAAGGAGGGACTTCTCCCCGACAGAAGAATGTGCTGGAAGGGTATGGGCTGGTGTGCTGACATTAGGATGGTGGCTGCAGGGGGTCTACCAAGAATAAAAGTGGAGGAGCTGCACCCCCCACATCACAGAGCACGGAGCTCGGGAGCACCGGGCCTCCGTTTGGTGCTTCTACCACAGAGCACTGAGCTGGCAACACTCCTGAGTGAGGATGAGGGCAAGTACCATAAAACTGGATCACTGGGAAGACAAACGTTTTGACACTGAAATTTTCCTTCCTTTTCTCAGAAGGGAATGTGCCTTGAGAAAGAGCTGAGCAATGAGGAGATGCCATTGGAAAATACGCCCAAAGTGAATTCTTCCCCTATGAATGTGGAAAAGGGATTAGAAGCTTCCTGAAAGGATTATACTATGTTTCCTGGGAAAATGAGAATGAGAAAGGCAAATCACATACTTCCAGTGGGAAACAGTGGGACATTCCAGCTCAAACCACATGGTGTTGATGGCAATCTGCTGCTTAATGGATGGGCAGAGGAAACACAGCTCAGTCAGTAAAAACCAAGGACCTATGATAGCTTGGGCAATCTTGGCAAGGAAGAAAAAGAAATGTGTGGCACCCTCAGGGCAAGTAGCACCCACATTCGCTGTGAGGCAATCACAGTGGCAGAAAGTGGTATCTGGGCCAGCACCACGTGAAAGGCAGGATGGATTGAGAGATGCCAGTAGAGATGGTAACAGGGCAGTGAAAGCCCAGGAGTCTTGGCTCTTCTGAAGGTGGCTCCACTGCACAGCCCAGAAAGGACAGGTAGCAGCCAAGTGGCAGCTTTACCACCAAACCCACCCCGGTCCCAGCCACCACTGTCTTTTACCTGGATGACTACGGTAGGCTCCTACTTGGTCCCTGCTTCCCTTTTTCCCCCTTCGGTGTTAACATAACTGCCAGAGAGATCCTTTTCTAAAAGAATTTTTATTTAGGAAGAATTTTAGACTATCAAGAAAATTGCAAAAAGAATACTGAGGAAAAAGAAAAAAAGAATACAGAGGAATTCTGTGTATCCTTCCCCCAGCTCCCACTACTGAGATCACGTCACATAATCATAGTACATTATCAAACAAGGAAACCGATGTTGGCACAATACTGTTAACTAAACTATAAGCCTTATTAGGATTCCACCACTTTTTTCAGGTACTCATCTAAAAAAAAATGCTTTCTTTTAACTGTAGAGTTCTATGAAATGTTATCACATGTATACGTTTGTGCAGCAATCACAGATACAGAACTGTTTGTCCCCACAGAGAAACTCCCTCTGCTACTCCTTTAGAGTCACACCCTCCCCAGCCCTAACCCCTGACAACCACTGATCTGTTCTCCACCACTACAATTTTGCCATTTTGAACTGTTATATAAGTGGAATGGTACAAAACCTTTTGGAATTGTCTTTTTTTCAGTTAGCGTAATGTCCTTGATATCCATCCAAGTTGTTATACGTATTTGATAGTTCTTTTTTTTTTATTCTTGAGTAGTATTCCACTGTATTGATATAACAAAGTTTGTTTTTCCATTTATTCATTGAGGTCCATGGGTTATTTCTGATTTTTAGCTATTGCAAATAAAGCTGCTGTGAACACTAATGCTTGGGATTTTTTGCAAACATATGTTTCCATTTCTCTAGGATAAATACCCAGGCATGTGATTGCAGGGTCAAATGGTAAGTGTACATTGAACTTTATTGAAAACTGCCAAACTCTTTTCAGGATCGTGTTAAATCATGTTATATCATTTCTTACTCAAAACCCTCCAAGAGCTTCACAGTCTTATTCAAGTCAAAGACCAAAGTCCATCATTCACTCATCCAAATAACCCTAAATAAGCCGGCCCCATTCCCTCTCTACCTTCCTTTCTGCTCCTCTGTTTCCTGCTTATGCTGCTCAAACCACAGTGGTCTGCTTCCCACTCCTCTCACCAACTGGGCCACTCCCAGTGCAGGGCCTCTGTGCTTGTGCTCCTTCTGTCCGGACTGCTCACCCCCGACAAGTCCACAGGCCTTGCTTCCTTGTTATAAGCCCCAGCCTTTAAATTCTAGTACCTTCCTTTTCTACTTTATTTCATCCAGAAAGGACACTTTTAAAATCTTTCTACAATCTCTTCTAAGAGTGCCCATTGGGATTCATGGAGAAAATCCCTAAAAAGTGTATGTACCCCTTTAATCTGTCTTCCCTCAAAGCCTTCACACTCTTCAGTTCACATTCAGATGCCACCACTTTACCAACCAGTGTCCCTTTGCATCTACCCCCAACAAGCCACTGTTCATGTCTGGTCTCTTTCTCTAGGCATCATTTTCTCTTTAGATTTTGGGTCAGTTGGTTATTCTGAAACCAAGTTCTCCCGTGAGTTCAAGAACATTTGTAAATTTGCAGGTGACCCACTTTTTATTTTTGCATTGTAAGGATAGAAACGATGCTCTTTCTACCTGCCTACACCTCAGGAGGAAAGCCAGGTATTCTGCTATCCCACGGTGTGTGTTGAATGGTGTTCTATGATCACTGGTGCTGCCACATCCCCCTATCATTGCTTTTCCAGGTCCTCACAGGCCCAGGTCTGCCATGGCACCTGAGCTAATCATGGAAATGGCAAGAATTAGATCAGAAGACACAGACTGCCTCCCATTCACAGATCTGGGAATTAAACTGTGCTGTCAGCCAGACTCTGCAAGGGACAAGCAATAGGCACCCCTGAGGCCTTCTAGAAATGGCAATTTTTCTAGTTCCTGTATTTTTTCCATAATCTTACTGGATACATTGACCAATAACCTTGGCTCCCTCTAAGAATGGAACTGTAGCCACAGGGTTTAGGTCTCGTAACCTACCTAACTCCCTCTCTCAGGTACTGCCATCCTCCAGTCCATGGTTGCCTTTCTGCTGTGAAGGAAGAGGGTCTCCTGATATGGCTCAGCTGTGCCTCACTGTGCCCTCTGTGCTCCACGTGGAATCCCCAATGTACTTCACTTGCCAGACCGTCACCCTCTCGCATCACGAACTGTCTTAACCTACCCATTCTGTGGACACGTCTTTGGATTGCTCAGATGCCCATATAGCAGTCAATTGTCACAGACTCTCTTGCTCTGGACCCATTCTCTCTCGTTTCTGCCTGTGCCCTGTACATCCCAAGCTCACTGTGATACAATGCTCTACTGAGCACCATTAATAAGCAAATACGAGATTTAATTAGCAATTACTGCTGTATTCAAGGATTTCGCCCCAAAGGTAAAAGTAGCCCAGACATGCTACTACCTCCTGCAGTTAATGTAAGTGTGCTACTGGTTTATTTCCATATTAACATTTATTTACCAGAAGGAAGGGAAGTTATATACATTTCATAGTACCTTGTGTTTCCTTTGATGTGTTTTAATTATAACATTAATATGACTTTGTACTAGTTTAGCCTAAACAATAAATGTGTTTAAAACTCAAACTGACTATGGTCTCTTCTGCCATCTTAGAAGAAAGTCAAAATTCCTATCCTAGTGAAAAAAATTGTTTTCCTCTCTGATCTTTTCTACTTTCAGAACTTGAAGAGAGGTAGAGAGATGAGACAGACACAGGAGAGAGAAGGCTGAAACTCCAAAGTCACTGCCAGTTCTGCCGTACTAATAAAGAATCAACGGGCATTTGGTTTAGCAAGATATTAACACATCCCTAGACAAAGGCAGGCAGGAAGCCAAATGGGAAGTAGCCAGCTGGACAACTCTACGTAAAACGTAAGAAAAACTGGATTTAAAGTGTAGCTAGGACTGGAGTACAGGGTGGCTGTCAGAGACGGGAGCTTACCGGGGATGTGAGAAAGGTCTCTGTGATGGAACGGCTGGAGGACACGTAGGAACAGAAACGCCTGAATTCACTTTGAGGTTGTGCTGTTGTGATGTACCTGTGAACTGTCCCCTGTTTGCCCCAAATATTCAATAAAGTCTGTTATACCTAGAAATGCCTTGTTTGAGTGACCTGCAGGGAAGTCTGGGGGTGCGTGGATGCCAGGTATGGGCGGAGCAGAGGGAAGCAAATGGCCAGGAAGAGCAACACCTCCATGGGAACCGACACTCAAGGCCAGAGTGACTGTGAGAATATTACCTCTGAGGAATCTGCAAAAAAAAGAAAAAAAGAAAAAAGAAAAGAAAAAAAACCTTCGGTGGGCCTAGATTCCCCACTGGATGTAGAATAGAGGGTTCAGGTTGGTGTTTTGTGAATCCAAACAAAGAAGGGCTCCTAAGCTGTCATCTGTGACATGCTTTTGTGTGTGAATGGATGCTCTTCTCAAAGGGTGATTGTGGAATAAGTCAACGTGGTGACACGAAGAAGGATACGAAGGGGTTAAAAAACTGCTGCAAAGCACAGCTCAGGCAGACTGTAGAATAAATCGGGAAGCTGTTTTTAGAATCAAGAGAGTTCTAAGTGAACCAGCCATAATAAATTCCATAACCCAAGTTAAGTGTCACGAAACAAGAATTAAGAACATAGTTTGATAGTTTTCTGGTTCCAGAATTTCAAAAACATTTCCACCATAAAGGAACAAATAATTAGAATGTGTGTATTCATCTGTTTTGCATTGCTATAAAGGAAATATGTGAGTTTGGGTAATTTATTTTTTAAAAAAGAGGTTTATTTGGCTCACAGTTCTGCAGACTGTATGAGAAGCATGGTGCCAGCATCTGCTTCTGGTGAGGGCTTCAGGGAGCTTCCAATCAAGGTGGAAGGGGACGGGGAATGGCGAGAGTATGTCACATGGCGAGAGAAGAAACAAGAGACGGTGAGGAGGTGGTGCCAGGCTTCTTTAAAGCAGCCAGCTCTTGCATGAACTAATAAAGCAAGAACTCACTCATTATCGTGAAGAGGGCACCAAGCTATTCAGGAGGGATCCACCCCCATGCCCCAAACACCTCGTACCAAGCTCACATCGACGCTTGGGGTTCAATTTTCACCTTGGGTTTTGGAGGGGCCAACCTTCCAACCCCCTTCTTTCACTCCTGGCCCCCTAAATCCTATGCCTTTCTTACATCATAAAATACAATCACCCCTTCCCAATAGTCTCTAAAAGTCTTAACTCTTTTTAAACATCAACTTATAAGTTCAAAGTCTGAAGTTTTATCTGAGACTCCAGGCAAATTTCTTATAGCTGTGAGCCTGCAAAATCAAGAACAAGTTATTTATTTTTAAGGTACAATGGTGGTACAGGCATTGAGTAAACATTTTTATTTTAAAAGGGAGAAATCGGCCAAAAGAAAGGGGCCGTATGCCCCATGCAAGTCTGAACCCCAGTAGGGCAGACATTAAATCTTAAAGCTCTAAAATGACCTCCCTCTTGACTCCATGTTTTGTATCCTGGGTATGTTGGGTGCGGGGTGGGCCCAAAGCCTGGGGCAGCTCTGCCTCAATGGCTTTGCTGGGCACAGGTTGGAGTCTGG
Source organism: Propithecus coquereli (assembly GCF_000956105.1). NCBI lineage: Eukaryota > Metazoa > Chordata > Mammalia > Primates > Indriidae > Propithecus > Propithecus coquereli. Next base: position 1,058,982 of record NW_012141858.1, read on the forward strand.
TGCCCGTGGCTTTTTTAGGCTAAGGGTGTTGGCTGCCAATGGCTTCACCATTTTGGCAGCTGGAAGACGGCAACCCCTTTTCACAGCTCCACTAAGCAGTGCCCCAGTGGGGACTCTGTGTGGGGGCTCCAACCCCACATTTCCCCTTGGCACTGCCCTAGCAGTAGAGTCTCTCTGCGGGGCCTCCATCCCTGCAGCAGGCTTCCGCCCGGACACCCAGGCTTTTTTATACATTCTCCAAAATCTAGGTGGAAGCTGTCATGTCTTTATCACTCTTGTATTCTGTATGCTTGCAGGTTTAACACCATGGTGGATGCCACCAAGGCTCATGGCTTGTGCCCTCTGGAGTGGCCCGAGCTGCACCTGGGGTCCTTTGAGCCACGCTGGAGCTGGAGCAGCCGGGATGCAGGGAGCAGCGTCCCAAGGTGGTGCTGGGCAGTGGCGCCCTGGGCCTGGCCCTGAAAACTATTTTGTCCTCTTAGGCCTTTGGGCCTGTGATGAGAGGGGTGACCTGGAAGATTCCTGAAATGTCTTTGGGGACTTTTCCCCGTAGTCTTGATTAGTACCTGGCTCCCTTTCAGTCATGTTAATTTCTCTAGTAAGCGGTTTTTCACAGCCTCCTTGGATTTTTCTCCTGAAAACACTCTTTTTTTTTTTTTTCTTTTTATCATATGTCCAGGCTACGAATTTTCCAAATTTTTATGCTCTGTTTCCCTATTAATTATAAGTTTTAACTTTGAGCCATTTCTTTGCTCCCTTATCTGATGGTAGGCTGTTAGAAGGGGTCACACCACCCCTTGAACGCTTTGCTGTTTAGAATATTTTTCCGCCAGATATCCCAGGTCATTACTCGTAAGTTTAGTCTTTCACAAAGTCCTAGGACATGAACATAATGTGGCGAAGTTCTCTGTTAAGATATAACAAGGGTGACTTGTAAGTTTTTAATAAATTTTTTATCTCCATCTAAGACCTCATCATTCTGGCCTTCACTGTCCATATTTTTATCAGTATTTTGGTCACAATCACTTACAAGTCTCTAAGGACTTTCAAACTTTTTCTTTTCGTCTTTTTTTTTTTTGAGCCCTCTAAACTTTTTTAACCTCTATTACCCAGTTCTAGAGCCATTTCCACATTTTTAGGCCACACCCCACTCCTAGTCCCAATTTTCTGTATTAGTCTGTTTGCATTGCTATAAAAAGGAAACACCTGAGATTGGGTAATTTATCAAGAAAAGATTATTTGGCTTACAGTTCTGCAGACTGTACAACAGGCATTGTGCCAACATCTGCTTCTGGTGAGGGCTTCAGGGAGCTTCCAATCAAGGTAGAAGGCAGGTGAAGGGGAAGCAGACATGTCACATGGAGAGAGAAGGACCAAGAGCGAGGGAGAGGGTGGTGCCAGGCTTCTTTAAAATAACCAGCTCTTGCATGAACTAACAAAGCAAGAACTCACTCATTATCATGGGGAGGGAACCAAGCCATTCATGAGGGATCCACCCCCACGATCCAAACACCAAGTGCCTTTATGTGTCAAGGCACTTTCCAGGCACTCTTGCTGAGTCCTGCTTGAATGGCAACAGGAAGCTGCTCGAACCGAGAGGCCGTGCTGCACAGTGGTTAAATGTGCAGGCTTTGGAACTGGCTTGCCTGAGTCCAAGTGCTAGGTCAGCCAATTGCCAGCTGTGTGCTCCTGGGCATGTTACATATATTTGCTGCGGTTCCATTTTCTTATCTATAAAATGTGAACAACGATACATAGTAATAAATTCACAGCACTGTTGGGACGATGACAGGAATTCATGCATCTGAAGCACGAGACTGGCACCTGGCAGCCAGAAGGCACTCAGTATGGGTTAGCTCTCTTTTTGGGAAAGAGCTATGACAGCTCACTGAAAGGGCTCTACAGCCCTGCCTGGAGAGCTGTGAATCACATTCCCCTACCTGGTGAGAAAGCCTGGGGTCATTCGAAGACCCCTGGAGTCCTCCGTGGAGGTGCGACTCAAGGCAGAGTAGCTCTTAGAGCTTTCACCTCTTCCTTATTTGCCTCTGGCAACCCAGAATGCTGACACTGGTTCAACAGACACATGCATATAGACCATTCAGGTAAGAAAAAGACACTCTGTTCCATCCATTAAGACCCAGACATCACGGCCAACGCAGGCGAGCAGCCGCTCCAGAACGAGTGCTTCAAAGACCAACATCCGAATGCACAGGAGGCGGCCAGTTGATGGGTAGCCCAGGAGATCAAACAGGGCGGGCTGTTCTCTGCGCAGATTTTCACAAACAGTTGACGAAACGACAACAAAGCTGGAAGTGTGAACAGATACAGTTATGGCAAAAACAGGCAAAATTAACGCTGTGCCTCAGGCATATGGTGTTTAGACCACTGATTTCTTTTTGGGAGTTATAATACCTAATTTTTCTTCACTTTTATTTTAAAATGCCTTTCTAATGTTACTGTGCAAATGTAAACACATACACATACACGTCAGCTATGGCTTTGTAAACACCAAGTAATAATAATCATCTGTCACAAAATGCTAAGATCTGTTTTTTCTATAAAAGCCAAATCCTTGCAAAACCAAGAAAAATAATCAATACTGACGAGAATACATTGCCTAACCCATGTGCTGTAAAATCTCAAACAAACAATAACTCAGTAGTTAAGGAGAAAAAAATGTTATCTTTCACCAAAATGCTTGGCCAAATACTATGTTCCACATCCTCCAAAAAAACTACAAAGTGGGTGAACTTTAAAGATCACTTTATTCATGTTAGCTAAGGCAAGAACGGAGATTCAAAAGCAGTTCTGTCTGAGTTCAGAGCCCATGTGTCACCCCTACGCTAACATTCTGAGACACAGAGGCCCTAGCCTTCCTCAGCAACTGGTTATAGCTTGTGGCATTTTTTTCTTTAATGATAATCATTCTCAAGAAATGCTTCCTAATACTTAATCTAAATCCCTCTCTTCTCTTTAGTTTAGACAATTCCTTTTATTTATGTCCTCTATGGAGAGAGAGAACACTGGTCAGTGTCCTCCTTAATAACAGCTCTTTAACAGTTATTAAATTGCTTCTACTCCAGGCTAAACACATCCAACTGCTTTAACCTTTTGTGAAAAGCCTGATTTTCCAACCTATTGATAATTGCATTTGCTCTTCTCTGGACTTTCTCCAAGCTCTTGATGTTGCCCTCAAAATGCACATATATGACATACATACACTCCTCTTATCATGAATAGCCTGTGCCAAATAAAACTGAAATAACCCTCCTCAGTTCTTTTATTGAGAAAGAAACATTCTTAATTTTAATAAAAGCTTTATCTTGTTAGGATATTCATTATCAATTTACAATCCTTTATCATTACAGATTTCCTTTTATAACACTCTTTCCTAGTCCAGCTTGTGCTCAATGTAGTGTGTTTATTAGCAACAATTACAACTACCTTGAAATTACTCTCTAAAAGCATGCCAAGTGCTTTGATGCCTGAAGGGATAACAGACCATGCTGGTAGAAATCCGGTTGTTGAGCAGGAAAGTTTATGTAAGGCCTCAACATGAAGGACCCTGACAGCAGCTGGGGGACACAGAGCAAATGACATAGCATGCACCTGACAGCATCAGTTTCCTCTTGTTGCAACAGGGGCATGTGGCACAGAAAGGTATCAGGTTGTCTTACTTCTCTAATATGTTGTATTCCTGCACCTGTCTTTGGATTTGTGCCTGAGTAACTCGCTCTGCCTTCTTGATTTATGTCCAATTGCTTGTTTGGGGTTCCCCCCACTCCTCATCCCCGCATTGAATCACTCTTTTAATTTACCCCAGGCTGAACTTGACCTCTATCTCCTTTGACATTAGCAATCCCATAGAAAGTTGCAGGAAGGCAGGTAAGAGTCTCCAAATCCAATAAAGGCTTACAGGGAGCTCTCTCATTCACTAGCTCATGAAACACTCACTCAGTGAAACTCTGCTGGCAGGACAGAGCCTACTTCCTGTAGGCATCATTGGAAAGAAACTATGCTCCTGCTCCATGTGAAATTCTTACTCAGTCCAACTCTTTTGCTACAGGGTAGACTCCAGACTTCAATTTCTCGTATATACAAAACAACTACACTATCCTATACTCCCCCACCCTACAACTACTGCAATGAGTGCTGCTTTAAAGTGTCTCTGAGCCTCTTTGAAAAATCTCTGTGTTCAAAGGAAACAAAGAAAGGAACAACAGAAATAGCTGTGAATACATTCTCCATCCTTGGGCAGGACGAGTCTATATATGTGATGTTCCAGTGGGCATTTTCCACCTGAAAATGCCCTCCTGAATGCTAGTAATAAGTAGAAAAGGAGAAAATTAGTGTTGGGAGGAGTAAAAAGGCTAGTGAAGCAGGAATAGATGTTTTTGTATTATAGCCCTGGGAAAGCTAAAGAAAATGGTATCAGGTATGTTAGGTTTGTCTGCATATAACAAACCCCCCAAATGTGTGTCTTAAACAAGACAGAAGTTTATTTCCCCCTCAGATAAAGTAAGTATAGGTGTCAAGTGTTTGTTATGGAGTGAATGTTCATGTCCCCTCTCCTTCCCCCTCCCCTCCAAATTGAAATGTTGAAATCCTAAACCACAACGTGATGGTATTATGATGCGGGGCCTTGGGGAGGTAATTAGGTCATGAGGATGCAGCCCTAATGAATGGGATTAGTGCCCTTGTAAAAGAGACTCCAGAGAGCGTGCTTGTTCCTTCTGCTATGTGAGGACACAGGGAGAACCCTGCCATGCCATCTATGAACCAGGGAACAGGCCTTTACCAGACACTGAATCTGCCAGCACCTTGATCTTGGACTTCTGGACTCTAGAACTGTGCAAAGTAAATTTCTGTTGTTTAAACCACCCAGTCTTAGTCTGAATTGACTAAAACAGAATTATATGCTGCTATAGCAGGTCCAAAGTCATCAGGAACTCCAAATCCTACCCTTTCTACCTGATTTTCATCCACAAGGACTAAGGTGGCTATGGAGGTCCAGATATTACATTTCAAGCAAAAAGAGGAAGGAGAAGGGAAGGGCCAAAAAGGTATATGCTGAGTCACCTGCTTCATACAGCCTTCCTGAAAGCACTCAAGGACTTCAGCCTAATCTCATTGATCACCCAAGGGAAGCCAGGAAATAAGTGTTTATCTGGGCACATTGCCAGCTGGAAAAAATCAGGTTACTGTGAGTACATGGAGAATGGATATTGGAGTGGGTAACCAGTAGTTTCTGTGCTAAAAGCTAAGATAAAGTATTTTTGGTCTTGGCTCTTAAATCCTGCATGTTTTTTGAAAGGAGGCAGCGAATGCACCATTATTTCCCTAATTCAACACTTCTCCCAGGGCAGTGGAGAGACATGGATAAAAATGGACCAGGATATTTAAACCAGTTACATGGAAATTTATCACTCACATCTTCTGAATTATTTTTAAGCTTAAAATGAAAGGAAATCTTGATTATATGAGTAAAATATCAGCTTTATTATAACAGAGGGAGCTATTTAAACTGAAATGTAGAGCTTTGTTTTGAAAACAAAAACCATCCATTAGAGGGGGAGTTAGTTGAACAAAAGAAAGAATGAAACCAGTAAACATCTGCAATTTCACATGATGAGAAAAAAGAAAATGTAAAGCTCAGTTATTTTAAGCAACAGACAAAAGACAAAGTGAAAGCAAAATTGAGCCTAAGACTTGTCACTCTTGCTGCCACCGGAAATGGCTTCATTCAGCTGCCATGTGTGAACACCTCTGGTGGAAATGGAGGCCCGCGGTGTTTCACTCAGTTGTGCTTATGCTTCCTAAGACCCTCTGAATGGGAAAATCAGGTTATATGGTTTGACAAGGAATTTTCTTTTTTGCAAACGTACACAATAGTCTTACAAATGAAAATGGCACACATTTAAGAGATTATTTTCATGGTGAAGAATAAGAGCACTTGAACACAAGGCTATCTCAGGAAAAGCAAGAATGTACATTAGCCTTAATAAACCTGCATTGACCATTATAATCAGGAACTGAGACTCTTTACCTGGGAATCATTGCCCTACAAATGACACCTAAGCCACAGGTCCAAGTCTTATTGCTGGTCTGAAAAAACCTGGAGTCAGACAAGAGACAGGAAGGAACAGGAAGGGCAAAAACCTGCTCTTACTTCCTTGCTACCTTATCGCTACAATAATGAACTAACGGTCCCTTTAATGTTCTACAATTGTACTGTAATGTTTGGGGAGCACCGCCATACACAAAGCCTTCTAAAAGCTGTAATACATTCAGCAACAACAAAAATAAGTATTTCTTGCTGAGACAGTGCTCCTGAGCGTGCGCATGTGGGCAGAAAGCATGACCTTTGGAGCCAGAAATACCTGGTTGGGAATCAGGACCTATGACTTGCTCAGCAAGGTAACAAGGGGAAAGCAATTAACATTTTTCACATGCAAAACTGGGAAACTAGTTCCTTATAATGATGTTGCAGTGATTCGATGAGATAATATACATCAAGCACCTGGCATTAGTAGGTATTCAACAAACGTTAGAATCTCTCCCTCTTTCCCACTTCCCTACCCCATCCCTCTTTTCCACCCTCAACAATTCATTGTTTTGGATGTAGGTTCACATATTTAGCATAATTGGATCATATTAATATATTGTGAGGTTAAATGAGAATGCCAGTAACAGCACAGACATGGATAAAAATGTTTGCTCCTTCACAATGTGACATCAGTCACAGACCTCCAAGGAACAGCTAGCCTGAGGGATGATTTCAGGCAAAGACTCAGGAATGACTCAGGGGCGTATGAATAACACCAGCTTCCAAGCTCAGATCACCGGAGCAGTCTCCCAGATGTCATTCAGCAGTCTCCCTCCTATGCCCAGCTCTTTGCTCCAGAACTAGGAGACAATTTGTGAAAATTGCCAGTTCCATTCACCAGTTTAAAGTTGAAGTCACAACAGAAGGCCATTTGGGAACACTGTAAAATAGATACGGGGAGAGACTGAAAGTGAACTGGAATTTTCCATATCAATGACTTAATACAGGAAATAGTGACAGTCTTCTGGGAAAATTCATTTAGAAATCATTTAATATATTTGGATATAGACACAGAAATACTGACGTTGTTATTGTTTAAGAGCTTATATTTCAAGATGAAATATAAAGACCCTTAAATGTATATTGTTGTTACTGCTTGTGAATTATTTAACAGTAAAGATACATGTTCTGTCTGAAATGCTTATTTCTTCAATGCTCAGAATTGAGCACTAGGGAAAGCTTCAGGTCTATGTGAAAAATTGATTGCTAAATTTTATTTTTCA